>NC_054057.1:26225828-26555235 GCF_017639655.2 Falco naumanni | reverse complement strand
AATCAATTTTGTTCAGATGGCACTTCATATACTATATATCTTTAACAAACATTTTACATTGAACTGAATTGTATAAGAAAAAATATCAAACTTTCAGAATCTTTTATCTCAAAATTTGGATTTATATATTGTATTTGAACAAAACTTATAAACACTAACTGGGCTTTTTACAGATAAACAAGGCTACAAGATCGACATTTATTTCCATTATGCATTTATAAATGTTAAGAAACATTGCAAATTTCAATCCTTTTTTGCTGATGATGGAGAAGACATAGGATGGAAAAAAAATGCCTCTTTTGAGTAAAAAACTACATTGTGATTTTAAACTTCGCAGTAAAACAGGCTAGGACCATTTACTCCGAGAAGAGTATGCTTGCTAATTAGGAAAAAAACAGTTAATGCCATTTTAAACATCTATAACAGTGTATTGTCTCCTTTAAAAAAACAGTGACTAATTTTTATAACTAGTTGTGTATTCAGGATGTATTTAGCAATACACAAAACCCCACAAATTTCTGCAGGCATTTTTAATCCAAGAGAACCTTTACCCAAGTGTTTCAGAGCAGACTATGGTGAATGTGACATTTTAGTCACTCACTTGGAGACTATGAATTAATTCTTCTAAAAGAAAAAAAAAAATAAAAGAAAGAAAAAAAAAAAACACAAAAGGAAAAAATGTCACGACCCCAGAATAAACACAGTATAATAAATAAAGCAAAGGAATCAGTACTTTGTTCATAGTCATTTCAGTAAAGCCCTTGAATCAAGCTGGTATTTTGTTAATAAGATGTAATCTAGAATGACACAGTAGCAAAAATTTTTTTATCTGCTTGGGGCTCTAAAGCTTGAAATAGGTAACAATATTGTCATAATATAATAAAACGTATTAAGAATTACTGCATGTCGTACAAAGCCCATACTGACCTGTGGAGATATACATTTAAAACAAACGGAAGAAAAATGAGTTGGTAGTTTGTTGCTTAGTCTTAAAAGGAGATGCAAGATTCACACCAGTTTCAGAACACTCTTGTGTCTCAAACAGCATGAGGTCAGATGCTTCCCATAAGTGCATTAGCACTGGGAGTAGGGGGGGAGTGTGGACAGACTCCTGCCCTGGGGGAGGGTTGGGCTGGCAGTTGGTGCCCAGCTCTCGGTTCTGGAAAACCTCTGGGGCTGGAAATAGCCACACTGTGATGCGTTCTTTGCTAGTGTGTGTGAGAGGCAGGTGGACCTTTACATTTTTTACTACCTTTATCTGTTTCATGTTTTTCAGAGTCATGTGAGCATTTCTAAGTCATTTATTTCACTGAGATTTGCATAGCATGCCTATTAGAATTCTGATTATAATCTCTTGTATTGTGCAAGAATGGTATTTTTTAGCCAATGATCTAGGCCTTCTTTTCCAGAATAAAGACTGGGATACTAGGATCCGTTCTTGTTGCCTTGTTATATGATGAAAACAGTAAATTCTGCTATCAAAGGTAGCATGCCTAATCCTAAATTTCTCAGTCTCGGTTTGAAGGCATAAAGATATTTTTTTTCCCAAAGTTCTCTGGCTGTAAATCTTACTGTAAGTCTGGCTCACTGCGAGTTCTAAACACTTTGAATAGTTCATGTGTGCCATTTCACACAATTGCATAGAGACTTGCCAGCATTTAGGAATCAATTCTGGGAACTTTGCATTGAAAAAAAATTTTTGCATGTTTGCCAGTTAACAGCCTGTGTAAAAGGAATAGGATTACTCTGACTTTCTTGATACTTTACTATAAAGTGTTTCTCCAAAATGTGACCATAATTGGGCAACATTTGTTTTCAGTGTCAGACAGGCCACAGCTTAAAGAATTACCTGGAGTATGACCTATATACCTACCCATCAGAGGGTACTTGGATTACTAGCAAAGCCCTTTTCCATATAAGACTTGACTGCAGTGACCTACATTTGTCACCTACAGGGATAGTTACATGCTTTGCAAAGGTAACATGCAGGATAGGAACAATACTAATACAACTTAATGTCGATGGGATTGTTCTAAAACCAGCTGCACATTAGCTGCATAAAATTTTGACATGTATAAAGCTGCACTACAGGGGTACTGTAACTTCCCTCATTTAACTGAAGTTGTTACATTCTGCGTTTTCTGTAATTCCTTCTTTAAAGCTTTGTATGTAACATTCCCTTGTTTCTCCTCTCTCTTTTTTTGTAACAAACCTTCATTTACCCTGTTCCTTAAGCTGAAACCAGCTTGGCTTGTCCTGTGACTGTGTAGTCTATTGGCATATGCTTTGACCATGAAGCCAGAAGTGGTAGTCACACAGCTATTAGAACAGGATCCATAAATTACACCATTTGACTGTCTTTGTGCCAGAGAACCAAAAGTGACTTCGTATTAACAGTACCTGCCAGATGTCTTGTTTTCAGAGTGATCAGCTTTCTCAAGAGGCCCAAATGGCGGGCTTGACTCCTGCAAGGTTACCATTCCAACATGAGTAAAGCACAAAATAATATTCATACTTTATAGGTGTAAATAAAACTTAAATACTGGAACCATTGGCAAAACCAATTAAAAAAAAATATCCTGGTGGCTTTATACAGAATACCACTAAAGGATCAAATATAACCTTAAGCTTCCAAACGTTTTATTTACAAAAACACAAATAACATGAAACAAATCAGATTTAAGTACTGTGCCAATTAAGAATCTGCTGTTAAAATAGCATAACAGTGCTTCTAAAAAGAAGTATTTAAATATTTATTTTTTAAGAGTTCTGAGGTTCTGTTTCTTTGTTTCTGTCTAATTAGTTTGTTAGGTACTTATATTGTTTGGTTTTCATTTCATGACAAAGTAGGTTAAATATGGAGCAACTTGTATTCTCTGTTTTCTTGCATCTGTGTATCTAATCATATTCCTCATGTTCTTTTACATTTTATTCAGGAGCTATGAATTAGATGTTAATGAAGAGACTTGTTCAGCATTTCTTAGTAGGACAAAATTCCCATTAATTTCCCTTACAGAAAGACTGAGACTAGAATTCATAATTAAGTATTTTCTTTCACAGGAGGCATTCTTGGCAGAAATTCAGTTGTGTACTGGATAAGTAAAAGAGTCTTTGGTCCCTTTACATCTATCCACTACAGCTTGCTTGTAATCATAATTAAATATTTACTGCCTGACCACACCCTTCAGCACTTTCTCTGGATAACATAAATACTTCACAGAAGTAAAACTGTTCCAGGTGGTTTATTGCACTTCCTTGGTACCCTTTTTATCTTTCTAGTGCAATTTCTCAGTGCAGTCAGATTTTAAAAAATATACTGAAATAACTGGTGATGTAGTTAGGTAGCTACAAGAAGCATAAAATGACTAAGAATGTTCAGAACAGCAATTTAACCACTAGATTCTCTGAAAAATCCTAAGTAGTATCTGGCATTACTAGCAAAACATGTTATTAAATCAGATCCACAATTCCCATCTAGTACTTTTTTAATTGTCCCCAAGCTGTACTAGGTTAGCAATTTGTATCTGTCATAGAATAATTACACACAAAAGCATTCTCATTCCTCTAGAGGAATTTTCTGAGACATTGTATTTATTTTACAGAAATAATTCTGTTCTTCAGATATTCTTTTTATTGAATCTACCTTTAAGGAAATACCCTTTTTGTTTCATAGTTATCCTAGAACACTTATGTTCCACCTTCAGATTTTTCAAAATACTCAAGTTTCGTAAAACTATTAATAATTTTCTATTTAGTCAGCAAGGTGCAGATTCCAATAGACTCAAATGCAGTGATACGCTCACCTGAAAGAGACAAATCAGCCACATAGTCTTTAATTAGTATTAATCTAAAACATTAATTATAAAAATAATAATTTAAGGATCATATCCTATACCTTTGTTCTGAACAGATGCATGAGCTTGGTTAGCAGGATTTACAAGTTTCTGATGACTTATTTATCTATATATGTTGAAATTCTTATTTTAAATGCAAGAGTATATTTGATAATATTTGGTAAAAAGAGCAAAGTTACCCATGGATATATATTATATAAAGAAATAATATTTTTCACAGAATGGTGTTCCATTAAAGTACCTTCATTAGATTTGTATCACACCCATGTTTGCTACCTAGAAAATTCTGGCAGAGTCAAAGTGTCTTGGAAGAGTTGGAGCTCACAGGTTCCATGTGCTTGTGGTCTTTAGCAAGGGGACCTAGAGCAAAGTGAAGGACAGCTGAGTTTCTGCTCTTCTTATTGTTACAGAACCCGGGCAAGTGAGAGCTGTTTCCAAAATAATGTGAAGTTCACCAGATGTACACAAAAAAGTGAATGAAACATTTCTAAATCCTGGAAATTCTTCATAGAGTAAAAACTAAAATTCAAGTATCTTCTTCTATTTTTATATATTGCATATTGAAAAGGAGTATTTTAAAATATTCCTTTTCATTGCCATGAAGGAAATGCCAGTGCAGGAAGAAGTTCTGGCAATATCCAGAGATTTGTTTTCTTGAAATTTGTACTAATTTAATTCTATTACATTACATAATAAACCTCACTGACTTGCCATTTGTTATGGTTTGCCAAAAGAACAGATGGATATTAAAAAAAAAAAAATAAAAAAAAAAATAACCAAGTTGCAGTTCAACAGGCATGAGATATTCAGTGTTTAGCTTTGTGGTAAGAATAACATTATCCTTCAACTATGTGCACTATGTAATCAGAAATCAAAAAACCCTATTTGTACAAAGGCTTACTTCTCTTCTAGCAGCTCAATGACAGTCATATCAGTTTCTTATTTGAGACTTATTACCCTATGTCCAGCGGTAACAGCAATATCCACACTCTTAAGATATTTTCTTACAAAAACACCATTGTAGTCTTTTGGAAGCTATCCAAAACTAATATGGTTATTACAAAAAAATGAAACAATATACATCTAATGCAGGAAAGCATATAAGGAGAGCTGTGATGGAGAAGCAGGCAGAGGGAGAACAGCTGAACAGGACAGGTTTCAACCCTCTGATAAAATGGAAAAGAACTTGGGCACATGGTGGAACTATCTCCTGAAAAAAGGCCACAAGAGATGCATTTAAAAAGCAGAATGTTTTTCAGAATGCATGTGTCTCTTCACATCTATACAGCAAACACAGCCAGACAAACCCTCTAGCACTGGTACCTGGGTGTTCCCTGGTGCTGAAGGCATGCCACCCGTCAGGTGCAGTACATCTGCAGTCTCTCAATAGCAAGGATTTCATTCTGCCTCCTGCATTTCAGCAGTCCAGTGTTTGACATATTTAGTGTACTGTGTTTTGTTTTCATTTTTATTTTCCTAAACATTTACACTATGGACTGTCAGACAGTGTATACTCATAAAAGCTTGAGAATGAGACAAGCAGGAAAAACTATTCTAATGTTCAATTTGTGAATGTAGTCAAATGCTTCTGATACAAAATATTAGTGTTAGATACTGACTTTGCCACAGAAATTCATATATAAAACAAATCAATAAGCTATAAAAAGGGGCCCCAGGTATTATCAACTGGAGTCTGAACATCTATCAGCATGTTCTCTAGTGGTTCAAGAGCAAGAAAATAATACAATTTTGAACAATAAGGCTAAAGACATAATTTATGAACTGTAGCAAGGCCAGCAAGCCTTCTATTTGAATCAATATGTTCAAAGAATGATATATAAATTATACGATTTAATCTTGTCAAACAGCTTAGAGGTGGTGGTAGTTATTTTCTTGGCATAAGCATTTTGATTGTGCTTGAATGTGGCCTAAGCTACACAAAGGAGGAGCTTAAAATTAGAAGCAGAGCAGACGAAGGAATGATGTCAGGTGATTTTCTTTTCAGCATGTCACAGGATACATTTCCAATTTAAATTCTAAACTTGACATCTATTTGCAGTAAGAAGTCTCTGTTGGTCATTACAAAAGCAGGGACAAGTCCTGTAGTACACAGACTCTCACTGCAGCCTGATAAAAAAGGCATTTAAGACATGATTAAGACCTTTTCTTCTCTTCCATCTGCTTTCTTGAGTATCAACCTGGATCCAGATGCAGACCATAGAACCACGTGCACATTTTTTCAATTCCTTATAGTTATCAGAAATACTGTTTCCTACTGTTCCAAAGTGAATAAATACATTTTAAAAAAAATCTTTCTGCAGAGGCCTTCAAAGACTTCAAGATACTACCCTGTTCATGCATCTTTGCCAGCATATATTAGGTATTCCTCTTTTCTAGTTCATCTTGTTAAAGTTGCAAATGATCTCCATAGGGTGTAACTTTGACAGACAAGTAAGTATATGGAGTCACTAGTTGAGATCATCTGGTGTGAACCATTTTAAATTTGCACTGCAGATCATAACAGAGTATGAGCCCACCTTAAGTCAGAGCCTTAGACTGTCAGAAATAGCTCCGGAAATCAACAAAGAAAAGTTGATAGTATTAGAAATGGTGAAGGCTGTTCACAAGATGGCATGCTTGCTCCTTGGGAAGAGTTCTGCTCTGTCATAGGGCCAAACTTTTAGATGAGCCTTAAAGCAGGTATTCATTTTCTTGTCTTGTTCTGACTTCTGTGGCAATTAGTTTCTAATGAAGTTTAATTCTAAGAAAGGTTGCTTCCCTCTGTCTATTTTTTTGTCTATTTTTGTCTGTTGCTAACAACTAAGAGTTTAGGAGGTTTTCCCAGAAGTAGGTGCAGTATAAAGCTGAAGGTTGGTTAGAGACTATGATGGGTACACCCAACCCTGCCTTTTGCTGACTTCCCTCTCCTGGGGGATGGGGAGAAAAATGTAAGGATGGAGAAAAGACTTGTGGACTTAGGTCATGACAGTTTAATAAGAAAAGCAAAAGATGTGCACACAAACAAAACAGAAAGAGGAATTAATGCTCTACTTCCCATCAGCAGGCAGATATCTAGCTGCTTCCAGGGAAATGTGGCCTTGGCATCCCTAATTACTTGGGAAGACAAATGTTATAACCACAAACGCACCCCCTTCCTCGTCCCTTTCCTGAGCTTTCGTTGCTGAGCATGACATCATTTGATATGGACTATCCCTTTGGTCAGCTTGGGTCAGCTGCCTTGGTTATGTCCCCTCCCAACCTTTTGTCCACCCACCAACATTGGGGGGTGGAGGGTATGTGGAGAGAGCTTTGATGCTGTGCAAACACTGTTCAATAGCAGCCAAAACACTGGTCTGTTAACACTGGTTTAACCACAGTGGTGAAGCACAACACCACATGGGCTGCTATGAAGAAGGTGAAATTTGTAAAAAAAAAAGAAAACTCATTTCAGCTTCCTCATGGTTATAACTCATCTACCTGTCTTTCCAGAAGTGGAGAGGGAGGTGGAAGCTGCTTCTGAAAGAGGCCAGCTTCAGATTTACTAGCTGGACCATGAAATCTGCTGTACATGTTGTGATAGCTTAGGAAGATTTCAAAGCTGAAGGAGCTTCTTTTTGTCTGATTTTTCTGGGAAGTCCATTTCTAATATGAAACCTGAACTCTGATAATCAAAGTAAGGCCTGTTCATGCTACTGTGGTGGGTAAATGTAAGCTATGTAAGTCAGGATGAATTTATTATGCATTTATTACTTTCCAGTCTAATAGCATAGCCTATTCTAATAATGAATGTCTTGTCTGTCAGACATCTATTTTCAGTGGCATTATGGATTAGAATTATTTTCAAACAGTGTTGTCAGTGTACATTTATAAACACTGTGGAATATTCTATGAACCAAATGCAAGTGTTCCATTAAGATGGATTATTTTTTTTTTATAAGGAGGAATGATCAAATTTAATAGAGATAGATAGTTCAATAATGTTATAAAATAAAATGTTTTAGCAAAATGTCATTTCCATTGCATGTTACGGATGTTCTGAAAAATTATTACAGGGCTTCCAGTCTTGGTATATTCATTTCTGAAAAGTACTCAGAGATTATAATTACTATTCCTGTGAAGAAATGTTTAAATGCATAAAGGATCCACTTTGTTTCCCTTTGTAAGAATATAACATATTTCTACTGAGTTGGAGGAGTTAGAAAGGGACTCAAATCATTCTCTCACTGTATATGATGTAGTGGGTTTTGCAACAAATAAGATATATTCAACAATTTGAGATGGCCAAATTCGGCTCTGAGGTAGTGGGCATTGTAGAGTGACTCAGTGCCTCATATTTCCATCTCTAAGCTATGTTCCTAAGGTACGTACCAAACTTCCAAAAATTAATTTGCATAACTCCATGTGCCTAAGAGAAACAAGAAAAGGGGTGGTAGGTATGTGTGAGAATAAGTGGGAAAGGAGAAACATGCCCCAGAGTCCTGCTAAATGGGTTGTCTCAGCCTTTCCTCATAAGAGGGGTGCTCCAGTCCCACATCATCTTTGTAGCCTCTGCTGAACCCTCTCCAGTAGTTTTTATTTATAGGATAGCTGCAAATCTTTAACTGGCTTGGAAAAAATGAAAGGGAGAGGTGTACAGAATCCTATCTGTAATTTTTCTGTTAAGTATGCTACATCTGTGGTGAACCCATTTGTGTTAATGACCACATCAGACTGCAAAGTACATGGTTTTCCTCTAGAATTTGAGGTAGGGTGATCTGAGGGTTGTAGATGTGTTGTTTATTGGAAGAGTTGTTGAGATTGTTGACTTTGCTACCAATATTTATTTTAGACTAAGATAAATTGTTCATTACAATTCTTGGAATTATTTACATCAGAGTACTTAGATCTATATCTGCAAAGCACATAGATGTCTGTAGATGCATGTCTTCTCAAGCTCTTATAGATATGAATATGTTTTAATAATTTTGAAAATCCTTCTAGCTGTTGTTCTGGATCCTCAGGAGTTGCAGTACCATTAAGAATCTGGACTGCAGGTGACAAACAAAAAGATATGTCTCTCTCCAGACCATTGATAATTAGAACAACCTAGATCACAATAAATTTTCTTCCAGGGTTTAGAAATCTTACATTTCAGACAGTTTGAAGAATTATTTTTATCTCTTGTATTAGTGTTAAGTTTTAAATATTTTTCTGTAATAAGCTACATGCCACCTGTGAAGGCAGAAAAAATGTTCAGTGAAGCACATCATTTTCAGTTATGCAAGAAGCAATCATTTTCTATAATGAGAACATGAGGCACAAGATGAGCTAGATCTGATTTTACAAGTCCACATATTATCAGAGTAAAAATCAAAATAAAGACTGCCATATATAATTACAAAATAAAGTATTTCAATAACCTTTTTTCTTTGTTTTTATGGCACCAAGTAACTAGTGTATTTGGTGCAATATTTTAGATTTTACAGTGGAATGGAGAATATTTCTGGTTTTATATACATTTTACCTAAACCATTTTAAGGTTTTTTTATCAGAAATTATGCTGTAAAACTAAGCCTGTCATTAAAAAAATACTCCGCTTTATAAAATAACAGCTCTCTTAGTGGACATGAATGAGGAAAAACAACTTTTAGAAAAAATAAAGTGAAATTTCTTAGAATATTTCATCAGCATAACCTACCAAAATACCAACAGGACTGTGATATCAATTGCATGCTGTCTTATTTTTTTCTGTAAAACTATTAGACATTTGATCTAATTCATTAGGCAACTCTATAAAAATGACTAAAATAATAGATAATCACTCTTGACAATAATTTGTACTTTCCATAGTACTGGTAACAAAGACTTATTAAAATCACAGAATTATATTTTAGGCCATATTCTAGATTCTTCATTATTGTTATGGTCTAAGAATCCATGGTGCCAGTGGAGAGAGGAAAATCTTTTTTGTGCATGAAATGAAATCTGTCTAAGTTATAAGAAAACGCACCTCTGAGTGACAGACAATAAAGGACCATCATTAAACACTGTAAATTAATTTGGTTTTCAGTAAGATGTACTAATGCACCATTTCCGATCTCTTCATGATCTACGCAATGTGTAACATGACATATGAAATACTTTAGTGATTCCAAAAGCTTATTCTGAAATGTATAAACTCTTCTTGGAACTGTACTGCATTTTGTTGATCCCCTTTATTTTTTGTGCTCATTGTATTTACATTTTTTATGAATTTTAATGACAAAAGTAGGATACCTCTTAGTTTCAGACATTTCCTAGCTTTTGATGTCAGAAAGAACACTTAGATATTATTCTATTTCCTAATAGGAGTATTAACAAAGATCCAAGATTGCTAGTTGTAATATATATACAACAGCTTACAAGTAGAACCAAAGGCTAATGAAGTGGTTGTTTGCACTATTGAAAAATAACACAATAGGTTTATTTCAGTTTTAAAGAATTTGTTTTTTAACATCTTTTAAAAAAGGAAAATATCTGATTAAATGTGTCTTTGAATCTTCTAATAAATACAGCACAAATTCTGCTGTCTTGCATCTCTGAGTAGGTATTTAATTTTCAGTAATTTCCAGGGTAATGTCATTTGAATCCAGAGAAACTTCCTGCCAAATGAGTCCTGAAAGGTGTTGCCAGTACTGATTGGTGGGATCTTAACTTTTTTCCAACCACATCCAGTGTCTCTGCTGGCCTGGCCACTGGAAGTCAACTGGGAAAAGGGTAACCATCATGAATGCTAAATTCTGAAGAAGAGCAGGTTGGTTTGGCCAGCACCTTTGATTTTTTTTTTTCCCCCATGTTTATACAGTTTTGTAAATGAAATACAAGCCTATGACTTCATCTTCAGTTCTTGTGAGTGCATGCACTCTGGCATTTTTGAAGTGTATCGGTGCAGCGTCATCTTTGTATGACTTCAGAAAAGTCGTAAATTAACCGTAAGGCACTTAATTGTGAAGTACAAACCCTTAAAAAGAGATAGCGTTGGTAACAAAGTAGAGGAAGAACCAGTAAAAGAAAAAGGTGGGGTACAGCAGAGATGGAGATAGAGAAGAAGCTCCCTGGCTGGAATAAGATTTATGGGAAATGATCTGCATCCTCCTTGACAAAAGCCTCATAAGGTTGTGGGCATGGGTGAAAAAAGAGGAGACAGTAACAAATCTGTGTACATCACACATAATAAATTCTAACAAAAAATATTTCTGAGTCTTCCACCAACCTCCTCCTCCCATATTTCTTTGTAATGATTTCACTGACTTATCTTTTCAGTAAAAAAAAAATCTAATTAGATTGGAAAGACCAGCACATTAATTAACAGATAAACTAACAGTATTAAACAGCAATACTCTAGAAGCTCACTCTGGTCTTCCTAATTAGGCAGCTCTCTGTGTGAAGTAGAAAATGCAAATAACACTACAATAAACCATCAAGGGAAAAAGGGCCCATTATGCTGGTAAAGTGTAAAGAAAAAGAGAAGTGGGGGAAGAAAAGAAAACCTGAAAGACAACTTACACTCAGTGATCTATAACTGCTCCATGAGTCGCACTAAGATATATTAGATTTATATTCCGTGTATTTGACCAGTTCTAATGTCATCTCACCCAGTGTAATTTTTTTTTGCATTTGCATAGGCAAAATGTTGCTTCCCATCCTCTTTGTGGAACTGAGCTGAGCTTGGTAGACCAGTAGGTTTCTTTTAATTTCAGGGTACATAGCAGTTTCTCTTTCAAGTTGTTTATTTATTTTATAGTGCTTTACTGTTTAATTATTGTGTTTTACTCCTTCAAGTTAAATGAAAAAGGCTTCTGCCTGAAAGCCTTATGTACGTGAAGACATACATTAGCTGAGAAATGCCCATTGAATTCAGTGAGATTTTTGCCATTAGTACTAAGGACAATGAAAAATTAGTATTGCAAATATTAACTCAAAAGCTAGATACCACACTTTCACACATCCCTGGAGCAGAAAACAAACTACAAAACTGACCTGTATATCATACTCTGAAGATGTGTGAGACATCTAGAAGAAGCAAAAATAGATGTGTTTTCCCTCACTGAAGTTAAAAAGCACCTGGAAAATCCTGACTTTAAATTAAAATAAAAGTTGTCTTACAGATCATACTGTATGAACCAAGTCTAAAGGTGTTGCTGAACTTTAAATTAAAATAAAAGTTGTCTTACAGCTCATACTGTATGAATCAAGTCTAAAGGTGTTGCTGAGTCCATTGTATGCAGAGCCTGTAAAAGAAAGGATAGATAATTTGGCCAACACTCACCTTTGCCAATGAGACAGTATATTTATTGTCTCTCTGTAAAGGTCAATTTAAATATCAGTATTTTAAACGGTTTATTTCATCTATTTAGAAAAAATGCAGAGCGATTCTGTAAAAGCATAGGAGACTGACTAAATGTTGCCCATACGATTTGGAGAGACTAAGAATGGTTGTTCATGCTAATGGATATTTTGCAATAAACAAATAATATACCGTAACAAACATAGATGCTAACATAGGATATGACCATAAATGCTTGAAAGTACTTTTATTACAGAGCAGTCTACCCTAAAATTCAAAGCAATGCTGATACTACTGAAGCTGAAATACCTTTGGTAGTGATAGGATTGGCCTGTAATAATTCTTCAGTGTGGACAAGGCCATCTGAAGCAGTTTAAGCACCTCTGAATAAGAAAAGTGTACAGTACGTTTGATCTCCTCTTGGCTTTAATTCCTCTTCTGCCTGCACAGCAGGGATCAAATATCTTTGGAAGAAAATAGTTCTAATGACTTAAAACAATACTATCAGGAGGATCTTCACTGATTAAAAGAAATAAGTGGAAGGGAGCTTGGGTTTTTTGTTTTGGTTTGGGTTTTTCTTGGTTTTTTTTAATTGTTGGTTTTGTTTGGGTTTTTTTATTATGACTTTTTCTTTAAAAATGTTAAAAATAAATTTGATTAAATAACGGGAAAATTCAGTGAGAAAAAAGGTTTCTGGTAGAAAACATTAAGAAATGAAAGTTAATATGAACTGGGAGTCTAAGGCCATCCATGTATGCTTATAATTTTCAGTATACCTAAAAAGGGGGATTTGGCAAAGGTTACAGCTCAGTTAAATGGAGAAATGCTCTACTGTTGTAATATAAATTACACAGACTACTGAAGAGGTTTTACAGACCTTTATATTCCAACATTGTGTCTTATTCCTACTTTTTACAGTAAATAGAAGATTGCTTTATAACTATGTATTGTGAGCATACCTCTTTGAAGCAGCTTTACTCCTGCAAACTGTCCCAACAGTAGTTTGATATCTGGCAAACTGAGGAGAATGGAATATTGGTTCAGTTCCCCATGATGTGATATCTCAGACTGAGCAGAGCTTCAGCAGCAACAGCAGTAATTTGTAGACTCATTAATTAACCAATACTAGTAATGAATGTTACTTGAACAGCATGGGGTTTTGTCTGTGAAAAATTCTTCTATCTTATCATCATCATAAGCATCTTACAAAATTCTTACAGCATCCTGTAAAAAAACATGCATTTATTTTATCTTGTGTTCTCCTTCTGTCAATTCTTATTTGCAAATAAGCCTGATAGAACACTGACGTTTCTTTCTGTGGGGGAAAAATATTGTTTTGATGCAGTGGTAAGAGTAGTGTCTGATTTCTCTGGGAGTTTAAAGCAGTTCATTTAAAAAAGAAATTAAAAGATCCATAATCCATTCCAAAATAAAAGCTACCAATAAAAACATTTTTAATATAATTATTTCCTTCTCCTCCTCCCCTCCAAAACCTCAAAACTGCTTTCTTAGCAGTTTTGGGAGATATAGTTTGGGAGTGCTCCCTTCTTGGGCTTTGATTTCTAACCAGAGCCATCCCCTCTAATGTAATGTGGGCAATCTTTCTTAATATTTAATGCAGTGGCTCAAACAAGCAGAAGAGCAGAGGAGGAAACATGGCTGGCAAAGATCTCCATAGGCTAAAAATCTAGAACAGTGGTATATGTACTATATGTGCTAGAAGGCACCGAACTGGCACTTTTCATTCAAATTTAGCACTTATAATAAAATGTTATTTTTATGCTCAAAATTTCATTCTGCTGCAGTCTGGTAACATGCAGCAAGCAGTCTGCTCATTTTCAAGATTCCAGTAATACGGAGCTATTTGCCTAATGCAATAATGATGGAGCAGAATTATGACAAATTTACCTAGATGTGCAAACAGACATGCAGAGGTATGACAGGACCACATTGAACATACAGTTTTCATTGTTCATGAATACAATGTATACCATTTGTTGGTGGTGTTCAAGTGCATTTCCTTGTTTGACATAAAAATGAAGTTAATTTAAAGTTGCAGATCATTTAAAAATACCTCTAAATGTTACTCATCAGAGAAAGTAGTCTTTTGTTTTAGTGAAGACAAATAATGTGGGGGGTTTTTTTACTCAGTAAGGTGCTTTTTCACCTTGTTTGTAATTAAATACAAATGGTAGATAATTTTCACTTGCTACACATTCAATATTTTCTGCATTTCTTGTCATGCAATACTGTCTTGTTGGTCTTACATTTTCAGTTAGCAATTATTAGTTTTTGATGAAAATCCCCAGAAATTAAGGCATCATAAAACATAAGTAAAAATCAAAGATTAAGAATAATTTTAGTGCTTTTGTAAAAGTTAAGAGTAAGGGTTTTTTTGGCAAAGTTGTGTATTTAGTGACTTGTACAGATAATTTGTAATTTTTATTACATTCTTGCATTTCAGATGTGTTCAATGAGTTTATTCAAGATTAGAATTTTATAAGCATAAGAAAGCAGTGGGGATCATCTTGGAGGGGTATTCTTATTCTGAAATATTCATGAGGCCTCCATTGTACTCAGAAGATGACTCTTTGTTAGGAATTGTAATGTATCCATTATGAAAACGTCTGCTTGGATAGCAGTAATTAGTCAACAGTTTTAAAATTTATGTAAATGCATAGGAATCTGATTGTAATTTTAAATATTTACACAAAATGGCTTATTTGTCTCCCATTGGTTTCTGACAGTAGATTGTGCTTAATGCTTTTAAACATCAAAGACACATTTATGTAAGTACCTAAACATTGACCCCTTAACCACTATTTCAGAATTTATTATGCCTCATCAGAGGAAAAAAGTAAAATGTATGTTTAGATATTTTTTTTTTATTATTGATAAGAGTATCAGTGCATGGAGTAGGAGTTTGTCTGTTGTCTTTATTAAATAGATGGAAGCCTAATCCTTCACTGGTAAAATCTAGTGATTAGAAAAACTAGTTTCTGGTAGACTTTTTAAGTCATGAGTCTGGAAGCTAACTTGAGATGTTTTTCTGCTGCTTCAGCAATGCTTTCAATGGGGAAAAATTGCTGGAGGAGAGGAGCAATGGTGCTGACTACACAAAGATCTATTGCATGCACAAACAAAACTTGAATTGTCAGGTTTGTAACCTCTACATAGTTTTCAGCTACTGAAGACTCATATTTAAAAGATCCTGACAATACTCTCTGAATGGCATTTATATTTGGCGTTGATACTTTGTTTTATGATGCTGCCACGTGGACAGAAAGAGCTCACAAAAACTTTCACATCCATTACTGTTAGCTCAGTTAGAATCTTCCCATTTAGAGGAAGTCTTTTCTCCCACTCTTTATATACACATGTAACAATAATTTGTTAAGCCCAAAAGGAAGTAATTTTCTTTTACAAACCCTATCCAGTATATATGTGTATGCTATAAGTGGCTATCATATTGCATAATAGATAATGGTATTCCAGTGTAGGAAACTGAGAGACTTGTCTGCTATGTGCTTTTCTCGATTTGTTCTGAATAATGTTGCCTGCATAAAGGGTGAAAAAAATGTTCAACCACCAGATCTATCACAACCAATTCTTTAAGAAAAATTGCTCTGAGTGCCCATTCCAGCACAAAGGAAGAGCAGTTTTAAAGAAGGGAACATGGAAATTCTTTGCAATAGAATTCAGTTTTCCACATCTGCGCTTAAAAAAAGGTGCCTTTTCCTCATGTTAAGAATTAACGTGTAGCGTTCATTACTTCATGATTGAATAGCAACATTTTATGAACTTGGAGTGAGTGGTCTATACACATTTACATGTGTTTCTTACCCACCTGGAACAATCTCGACTGTTATTCTCCCTCTGCCTATTAAACATAATAGATTATACGTAAGTAGTGACTATGAAATTTCATCCATTGTGTGAACACAAGTACTTGCTGTTGTGAGAGTCACTAACATACAGAGCCAGCTGAATTGTTTTTTTAGAAGAAAATACCCTCATTAGCAGATTCTTGGAAATAACTAGTGGCAAATGTATTTCAGTACTTCCATCATCTGAAAAGATCTTGCATTATTTGAAGATTGAAAGAAAGTATTGTTTCAAATCATTTGCAGTGTTTGGCTGCCTTTAATAACAGAGTAATGCTCCCAATAAGAAAAAAGCTGCCATCTAAAATGAAAACTATGTGTATGCTGTGATGCATTTATTATTTTTGTTTTTTAAAAAAAATTCTAATGGATTTTGGAGACCTTTCTTTTCTCGAAGATATACTCTTAGTATCTTTTGAGCCTTCCAGACATTTCAAACTGATTAACTAAAGCTGCCATTTTCTTCCCTTAGTGAGTCCTTTATTGAGCAAAAGGTTTAACCTGTATTTCCCCAACCTTTAAGCAAGCAGTTTGATGTGTCAGTAAAGACATTTTCTGTCCTGAACATGGCGGGATCTTATCAACTTTATTTCCACAGCGTTAGGCAGCAACACAGGGCTTTGCTGTATGCCCTCGGTGACATTCGGGGTTATGGAGCCTCATGGCGACACCACAGCCTTGAAGCCAGCGTTGCGCAGCTCGCCATGCAGTGCCTTCACCTGGAAAGGGCAGAGCACGTGCTTACTGGGCTTGGGAATGTCATCTCCCTGTGTCCTCCTCAAGTTTCCTTCTCCAGGGACCCATAACTGAGGATTTTTAGATGCCTGTTGAGTGACTCCTGCCTGGGTGAGGCACACTGTTCCCCTGAGCATGGGTGGGCTGGTGGGTGAGGTGGTGCCAGCAGCAGTGGGGGTGGGGGCCTGCTGGGCTTCACCAGAAGCTGGGCCGGGTCCTGCCGAGGGGGAGAGTTGACTCTGCCCCTGCGCCGGCCCGAGCCGTGACGGAGCTGGGCCGGCTGCAGCAGCACCAGGCCTTTTCTCGGCTGTGCCTGCCATGCTGATGGCCCTGACACCTCCCCTGGTTGGGCGATTGCCTCGGCAAGGACGTTCAGCTCCAGCCTCTCATTTTGTCCCTCCTGCCTCCTCCCGCAGGCTGCCTCCCTGATTCCTTCTCCAGGCCAAGGTTGCTGCACCCGACCCTGGTATATTTTCCCTTTTATTTTGTTTTCAGGCTGGAGGAGTTGATGCCATGGGGGCTCAGAGCTGTGTATGTGCTGCTTTGATACAGAAGGCATGCTTTCTTTTAACTCCTTAGGGCTGAGGCTTGTGAGGACACTATGTAATTTAAAGATCTTGGAATGCAAGTAAAGCTTCTGGCTTCTAAAACAACTCTCTGTAAGTGAAGCTGCCTGCCTGGTTGGTCTTAAGATCATATATGGCTGTTTCTTGCACCTTACAGGCTCTGTCAGGAGCCTGTGACTTTAGAGACAGTCACTTCAAAAATGTTTGAGAAAACAAAGAAATTTAGATTCTAGTGTCTGTACTTACTTTAGAGATTGAAAAGTTCCATGAAATTACTGGTTAAGCAAGAAAAAGCAAAACAGTAGTAGTGGATAAAGAACTGAAATCACAACAGTAACGTATTGTAAGCACTGCACCTGCTGCACGGTAATCCATGTTACCTGAATGTGAGTGAGTTCCTTAGAGTCTTCCTGAGGAGCCACTGTCATCCTTCTGGCTTTTTTCAGTTTTTTCTGATGGAGAATAATCCAGAGTTGAGGAGACTGAATTGATGGCACTGACTGTGCAGGGGAGCCTGAAGTGCGTGATACAGTTCATAGGGGAAGAACTGCCAGTCGCATGGCTGAGGTGCCATAAGCAAACTCACGCTGAAGAAAGACTTATCAGAACTGTGCTGGCAAGTGGGGAATCTGAAGGTCTGAAACCCTGCAACACCAGCAAATCTTAAAGTGTAAAGCCTGCTAGAAGTTACAGATAAGTCATGTCTGGTGGCAGGTAGTGGGGACACAATGCATCACTGACCTTGGGAACTGCAGCCTGATAAACACAAAGAAGGAAACCTACTTGCTGGTAAAAGCAACCATCCTTTTTCCTCTTTCAGGTCAGGAAAAAAGTTTAAAGCTCACATAACTGAAACTCAGTGCTTCTGGCGAATAAAATGTGCAAATAGGCTCTGAGCAGATGGATTGGACTAGACGATTTTTAGAGATCCCTTCCAACCATAATGATTTTGTGATTGCATGCTATTACCTGCTCCTACCTGCTGTACTACCTGTCATGGAGAGCATTTCTGAAACAAAAAGGGTGGGTTTTTTTCCTCACAGGGAAACATCTCCCTCTATATATCTGTTACAATGCAAGCTAAGCATTTCATATTGCTGTATATTGCATCATATGGGGACTTTCTTTCTGTGGAGTGTAAACAGAGTTGCAGGTGATGCCAATGCGGTACCAGATCCTTAAATTTTTACTCATTGTTATTCAAGTAAAGCACTCATTCACTTAAAATTGGCAGCTTAATGATTAAGTTGGCCCCTTAATCGTGGGGGGCCATCCGCATGTTGAAGTATTAGACTTTCAGTGAACCAAAATTGAGCTAAATCAACTCCAATCATCTGAAAATATACCCCTGACTCATGACCTTGAATATCAGCAGAAGTGTTTTTTTTAATTATACACACTGAAATACATACAATAGACTAGAAAAACACTGGCATCAGCAACCATTAAGTTCACCGCTTCATCCATGCATGGTAGAGTTTAGGGCTCCAATTTCATGGCTTGCCAGGTTGGAACAAATACCTTTTCTTACATGAGAATGTGCAAGATGACACTGCATACAAAATACATTGGAGACAGGCATGTTCTAAGATATGTTGGATGTTAGGCAAGGAGAGGAAAAAATAATTGACTGAATTACTAATCTTGATTTGTTTGCTCAACAACAAGTTCTAGTGGTCTGTTTTTCTCATGCTGTGCTGAACACAAGGTAATTGTCTCTGAGTAATTTGGAAATATGACAATGAAACTGAACACTTATAAATGCACATATAAAGTTGTTCCACTATCATTTGTGCTGAAGGATTTACCTCTATTAACTCATCATTTTTAATTGAAATGGAGTAGCTGAAAATAGCAATATGCTCCATCTTAGTGTCTCTTTTCCTAAAATAAATTGGTGTAGCAAGATGGAATTGATAGCTGCAGAAGACTGATGGATGGAAGAAGACTATACATCCATTAGGAACGGCCTCTAATGGCACACATTTGTGTACCTTAAACAATAGCAAGGCTACTCACTAGAATAAATGTTAGTGTCCCGTGCCCAAAACTGAGATTTAGTCTTGCACTCCTTGCTCTTTAGGGTCAACTGCAGAAGTTTGAATGATGATAGCAAGATTTTTACACTATGAGATTTTATTGAGTACAGCAGCTTGAAACTGTCCCTGCTACATATTTCTTAATCAGTGTGTAAGCAGCTCTTTCTGAAAGTTTAATTTAAATTTAAGCTCCATGTTTAGAAGAAGTAAAGAATAGGTAGGTATTTGAGAGTATTCATATGAATAAAGGATATAGAATGTGAGAGAGAAAGAATTTGGCCTTGAGTAATTACTATTCTATAGAGCATCCAGACATTAAAGGATGTGTAGAAAGATTATATACCATCAGATGGTTGAATTGGGTGGCATCAGCTCAAAAGCAAATTAGAAAGAGAAATTCTGAATCAGGCTTTTGTAGGTCAGCTGTGTGTTTTCCTGTTTTCATGCAGCTGTAAACATTAAAAGGGGGTCTCCAGCTAGTCATCCATTTCCTTAATGTTTTAATAGATTGTCTTGTCCATTTTGCAGCTCATTTATTCACCAAGTAATTGAGTGCAAATGTTGTATAACGTGGTCCAGCTTCTTTCTTTGCTGGAGGGTTTTTTTTTCATTAATTAATGACAGAGTCTGGAAGTTTAATAAGGATTGAGACCTGTTTTGGCCATTTGCTATGTAGGAGTTAGAATTGTCCTTTTTTATTGACCTTGGGCTCTTGTGATTTACTTTTTTAATAAACAGTGAAAACATTAGTAGAATCTAGCTGTTTTCAAGCAAATTAAGTTCTTTACTGTACCTGGTTTCAGAGTTTAATTATATGCTTTAATGTTCCCATTGAGATCCAATATCAAATAGCACCTTTCACAATGAAGCAGAGTACTAAATGTATTTATGGTTGTAAGGAACACTTCTGACTTATAGATCAGTATGATGAAATACAAAAAGCTGAGTTTCTTTAAAATAGTTCAATCATACCTATCTTTTTTTCCAAATCACTTTGGAAGTACCATAGCTAGAGAATAGCAAATCATAAAGAATATTTTTTTGCTTCTAGTGCATAGTTGCAAGATGCCTGGGTTTTAACTTTTACAGTCATAAATGACCCTTTCAATGCTATACATATACAAACTTTTTAAAGGATGGAAAATTTTGAAGGTATAAAAATTCATGTATTAAATGTTTTCTGTTTTGTCCATTTGGTGAATACTACTGTATTATGACCTGGATAATTACCAACTAAACCATGTTTGTTACAGACAGAAATGCTGGAGGAGGTTTTGTTAAAAGGGAATGATTTTATGACCCACCACTTCTCACGTTATCAATGATGAATGCAGGTGATGTTCATGTCAGTATGACTTTGGGGTGGCTAAGAATACACAGTTTAATTTGCACCTTATAGTCCAAAGAAAGTTAAAAATACCCAGGTCTTTAACCTCAGCATTCAGCAGGTCTTCAGAACAGCCTTTTTTTTTTCTTTTTGTTTTTTTTCTTTTTCTCCTTAATTTGGACTTTAACTATTTGAATAAAATTGTCTTAATGAGAAGAAAGTGTGCATCAACAGTAAGATCCATTACAATCTCAGGACAAAATACGCTAAAATATCTTGTTTATAAAATATCAATACAGATAATCTCAAAGATTTTCTGATTGGGTAAAATAAAAAACCTAATTGTTTAAACAATTAAATCATTGTAATTTGGCAGAGAAACCATTGCCATGGAAGTTGTATTTTACATGGTGCTCAATCTCCTATCTCCTCTATGAATAGAATTCTTGGAATAGACTGCATCTCACACCATGCATTGTAACATGCTGTTTGGTGTCACAAACCAGAGGAGATTATGGAAGGAATACTTTTTATCTGAGCTAAAGTTTATCTTGATTTGCAGTTTTACTTTCACATCTCTGGTGTTAGTAGTCCACTGTTAGGAGCATAGAATTCAGTATGGTCTAATTTGTAACCTGTGGTTAGGATGCGTAAGCTTTAAGCTGAATTGCAAAGTATACATAAACGTGTTCATTGCCTCATTTCTCCAATTTGTAGTATAAGCATAGCATATTTAAAATGTTCCTATTTGGTTTTTAAATTACTTGTCTTTTAGAAATCTGAACAATTAATGAAAGAAAATTTACTTGAAAATCTCATGTTACATGAGAAGTGGTAGAACAAATATCATCAACCATAGTGTTAAGTGCTTGAAAAATCATCCTAGTTATACACAATCATAAGACAATACTTTTGTAGTATAATTAGAGGCTTAGTATGAGTTCATATGTCTTACTATCCTTCAAATGTTTTAGTTTTTTCTTCTGTGTGTGCTGTAACTAAAGCCTTAGCAGACCTCCAGATTTTCCCTTAGAACCTGCTTTTATATTACATGATACAAACCAGAAGTTAGGTGTAACTCTGCAGAGCACTGCACTGGTATGTACACTCATCACAAAATTATTGCTTTAAGCAACAATTAGTTTTGTGTAGCAATGCAGTTTAATAGCTGTAAAAATTAGAAAAGAATCCAATTGTACTGAAAAAAAAAGAAGAAAAAAAAAGAGGGTTGGATGACATTTAGCTATGGTCATTAAATTACATTTCCTTTTTTCCCCCTTTCTTGTTATTTTTATACTACTTCTTATTCATTACACTTATTGGATTTTTTCCTTATTAGACATTAAATTATCCCAGTGAAAACCTGATAAGTTTACAAACATTTGCACAAGAGCTACCAAATTGAGTATACTGGCATTATAATAACAGTAGTGTTAATAATAGGAAAAAATGCCTGTGCTTTGAGATAGAGAGAAAACTTGAAAAGTACCGAGTGCTGTTGATGTATCTTCAATGGATATAGCATTCAGAACTTGACAAAGCATTCTTACCACCTTAGGGGATACTTCTGCACAGATTTATTTTCAGAATTTCTGGCAAGTATATAAAATCTAAGAATAAAGTTTGGGCCTTTTACCAAACAATTGAGTTAAAAATACACCTTGACAAAACATTCTTTGCTACTTTGATACTGCATTGCCATATATACATTATATCTATTGTATGTAAAGAAAAGCAAGAAAAAAAATTAAAAACTCATAGCAAATTTATCTTTGGTTTTATAAGCTTTGACATCACTTAGGGTTGACAGAGAATGACAGGATTCAGATTTAGTTCAGTGGAAGATAAGCATGCAACAGAAACTTATAATTAACTTTCCTTCACCTTATGCTTCTAGAATATGAAGAAGTATACTATTATTGTATATGCAATATACATCTGTATCTGTATTAGATTTTTTAGTTTTGGTGGTTTGTTTCTTTTTTAACATTTGTAGCAGATGCATTGCCTTTTGAAAAAGAGAGTAAAAGCAATGCCAGTTTTGCTGCAGCAGATTGCAAGCCACTGAGTTGCCCATGTCCTTACGGCTGGACTGTAGTGCCTGAAGACCATGTTCAAACTCAGTACCTTTGGCTCTCTGCCTCACTGTAAGAAAAAAGAGGAGACGATCTTTTGACTGCTGTTCTGCAACATGCCTTCCTCATTTTTCTGGATGTAGTAATGCGTCTCTAACATGAGTTCAGCTAAATTAGTGCCACTGAGATTCAGGCTGTAAAGACTCCAGTGCCAAACTCAACATGCTATCTTGTTGACAGTATTTGGAACTACTGAAAAATTAGATTAGGGTCTTCTGAAATAATTTCTATGTTTGTAATTTATCACAAGTAATAACAAAAAGAGAGTTTGGGTTTGGTATGATTTTGAGCCTTATTCCTTGCTTTGTTAGGAGAAAGCGTCATTTTTGCTGTTAAAATTTGTAAATAATACCCTGGTTATGTGCTTATATTTGTCATAATGATATTTTAGTAGCCATGACTAATAGCTACAACAAATGAAACTATACATGTGGAATACTTTGGCCTAGCCAGAGATGCTTTGCTGCATCTCTGATGTTTTCAGAGGACAGATGCTCAGTGCATGGTTAATGCTGTTTACTACTATAGTATTAGTTCATCAGACATAACACTTACATTATGGAGTAAGAAAAGAATGCTATAAGTGAAGATCTTTTCCCTAAAAATCATTTAATCTAAACAGAAGCTTTAGCCAGATGAAATGCAGTGAAAAAAATTTAACCTAAGGTCACTGTGGATCAGTAGTACGGAACTTTTGTATTTTTAATCCCAGTGAAATATTCTGTACAGGCTTTGTAGAGTCTATCACTGAGACATAATTAGCAATTTAAAAATATGTGTACATGTTAAACTTGCAATTAATAATGTTGATTTTGTTTGCTGTATGATAAGCGTTTTTTATGGAAAGTACTTTGCTGTTCTGCTGTGTTTTGACCAGTGTTATTTTACCGTGTCTCATAGCAGGGGATTTCTTGGTAATTCCAGGCAATACTTTGATCAAAGAACCTAAGTAGCTGTGCAGAAGTCTTGATACTGAGTCTTTGTGAATGAGCACTTCTCCATCCTTCAGATGCTGACATCAAGGACAGTAATATTTCTCTTACCAGAAAGGGAGGAAATACAGAAGTTTTGGAGCTTTAGTCTGTTTTGAAGTTGTTTCGTTATACTTAATTTATTTTGGAGCACCAAATAGAAGATCTTTATACAGATTTGATTCCCTGAAGAAATTTTACTAAATCCTTCATGTGGCCAAAATTACAGTACAAAAGCATAGGTAGAAAGACCTGTGGCTGGCGATTTATTTTCATTTGAGATTTGGGAATGGGGTCACATTTGTCACCCAACTTCCTGTCAATATTTTTAAGGCTTTCTAACAATTATTTTTTAAAGGAAAACTGAATGTGGTGATGCCATTAACTAATGAAATGCTTTAAATGCAGCATCTCAGACGTATACCGGGGTAAGTCCTAACACATATTCCTAGCTAGCTGAAAGTTGTGTTTGAAGACGTCAGCAGTGTTATCCAGCCTATCCACACTGTAGGAAATCCTATAGTGGAGAAATCAAATTGGAAGTAGTCAGAGATGCACTTCCTATTTAAATGTAATTTTTTAAAAAAATCATTGTCAGTCTTCTTTCCCCTCATCGTTCTGCATGTTCTCTTCCTCTCTCTTTCCCTCTTTCTCACTTGTTTTGGCACTTGATCTTTTTTAAAAAGTTTTCCTCCATTGCAGCAGTAGCTTCTAATTGCAGCAGCAGGCTCTAATTGCAGCAGTAGAACAGACTTCACTGAATGCAGGTGAACATACTGTATGTGATGACTTAGGTCTCCTTCCTACTAATGCTCATAGTTGGGTGGCAAAGGTTGAGAAAAATTGTATATTTACACTGCAATTATAGGAATTATATGGTTTACTGTCTAAGTACCATTCCACATCATGGTAATTATCATGATATTAAATAGCTGAGTGTCATCATAGAAGGAACACAAGTCATTACCACAGCCTACATATGATAACTCTTAAACATAATTGCTATGTAATCTTTAGGTGATTGAATTATCCTGCAGACCTTTGTGCATGCTGACAGCACAGCTATGCATAAAAAAAGCTGCTTAATCACAGATTACCGCTGTTTCTTTTTTTTTAATTGAATGATTTTAAAAACATGGCAATTCAGGACCAGGTTTGGGGAAAATGTGCTACTTTTACTCAGCTTTGTTAAAGTGTGTGATATGAATTTTCTTCAATGAATGATGTGAAGAGCATGTACATATAACTGCAACAACAGCATAGGTACAAAAGGAATACTTGCCTTTTCATAGGCAAAATGTTGTGAATCCACACACCCACAGAACTGAAGTCATTGTCCTGGTCATCTCTGGATCAGATGCCTGACTTAAGCTAACTTTTGCAGATGTTACAAAGGGGTACCAGCTGAACTTACGGGAAGGATGATATACCTCATATAGGCATTCCTGTAACCATCAGAAAGTAAATTTAACAAATCTTAGTGGAAGAGTATCTCTGACATTTTATATGGAGTTATATTTATTACAATGTCAATTTCTTATGAAGGCTGCTTAAGTTGTAATGTCCGTCGGTTTTCTTTCATTTGTAGCATATGTTCAAGGTAGTTTTATGTGGATTCAAATGAGTATAATCTGTATAGCAAACCTGCTTTATGTAGAAGTCTGATTTTTGTGATCACAGAGTGACTTTCATCTAGATATTTTTTCTACAAACAGATTTCATGCATTTATAGAAATTGTTTTCTAACAATACGTACAGAAATATCAAGAAGGCATTTCTTGTATCTCTTGATAGCTTGTAAGGCAAGCAAAAACAACACGTTCGTATAACCTCTTCTGCAATATTTTTCTAACCATTTCCTTCATTTCTTCAAAACAAATTCCAAAAGTAATGTATTTACTTGAGTCAGGAGAGTATACAAGATTACCTCACCTCTGAAATCACTTACTGTTGCTTCTGAATCCAGATTCAGCATACGAACCAGGGTTGTCTCGCCACTGAGAGCAATATCTGCATCTGTGCCTGAGAAAAAGGGTCCTTTTTGCATGCTGATAACTTTTTAACAGCTTTTTTGCACTGCAAATACAGCGTGCCTTTCTGATATTTAATATTGATGTGGTTCACATTTTTGGAATTTGTTATTCAGAAGAACCAGATCAGGCTAAGACTTTTAGCTGCACTTAGAGCTTAATGAGTATTTATTATTGGAATGTGTATTGTGAAGTGTGTTTGATAAAGGAAAGTGGCATTTCTGATACATACTGTTGCATTCTAATATACATTATATATATTATATACTAATACATATGGGATATTACAGTCAATTTATAATGCTTATGTTTCATGTAATTCATAATATTTCTTTACCATTTATTTGGCTTAAACAATAAGGAGGTCATAGTTTATCCTTTCATCAAAAGTCTGTGCAGGTTTAGGAAGATTTTGGGGTAGTTTCATGTTATATGACTAATCCTTTGGGTTGTAGAGTTCAACTGCTAGCAACAAATCTGACACCTTTGGGTCCGTGTGTCTTAGTTCGTTGCCTAATCAGAAGCAGAGATGAACAGAAACTGCATGATTATGTGCAAATAACATGTCTGCCTGCCTGCCTGCCTGTCTTCTTTCTAATGGCAAGAACAGTCTGGAACTGGTGCTTCCAGTTATGTGATACAAGTAATGGCAGGAATGGAAGATATACACGACATGGGTTATTTCTAGCCTGGTAATAAAGGATGAGAGAATGTTCTAAGTGAGCTGATGGTTCTATATAATTTGAAGAAGTGGTTGGAACTAAATAATTAGAAATTTAAGAATCTTCCCTTTGACCTCCTTCCCACACACATTATAATGGGTTAACGTGATCCAGGAAAAAGTCTGTACATTACAAACAACATAAATCTTGGCCACCGGAAAGAACCTTCAAATCTTCAGTGACTATTACCCATCTGTTTGATGACAGTCAGCTGCTACCAATTCAAATATGTTAAAAAACTACTGTGAAACAGAAATGCATTGTGTATGCCTATCAAACTTCTAGAAAGGAGAGGGACAACATCTTATAGAGACCTGAGGAAACATGCTTTACAGAATCTGCATCCTCAGTCTTCTAGATGTCTGACTTCCACCAAAAAAAAAAAAAAAAAAAAAAAAAAAAGTGGAGCCTGGCTGTGGTGATCAAATAAAGTTTTTTGCTATTACTTATTTATGGTCTAACTTGAACGTTGAGCAGAGTGATTAGACTTACTTCCAGGTTTACCACAGCTTTTTTTTTCCCACATGCTTAAAGCTCCTTCCATTAATACTACCGGCCATTGTATCTAAGCCAACGTGTTTAGTATGAGTGAGTATGAGATAGCTTGTCTTACATTTTGATCTCAAGTGGACTCTGAAATGCATACACTTGATGCTGGTTTGCAGAAAACATTACTTGTCTTTAAAACTCTCAATCTTAAAAAGCAGCAGCATTGTGAAAGTAAAATCCCAAGCTCTGATGATTCATGCTGTGCCAAGATCCATAATTTTATCTTTAGTATAAATTAGGTGGATCTGCAGGTCAAGAGCTGCCCACTGTCATCCTTCCCCTGTATCAGTCTTAGGAACCGTAAACATAGTTTCTGCAAGGTAGAAAAGTTCTTAACTTCTAAAATTTGTAATAAACCCTAGAGAGTCAACAGTTTGTGTCAGCTGAGGACTATGACCATATTGTGGTTATGCATACAGTTTTCATAAAGATGGACAATGGTTATATCAACTGGAAACAGATATCACATACTTTATTAGCATGCAGAGAATTGTTGTGTCAGGGGGGTGGCTGTGGGTAAAAAAAAAAAATTAAAAAAATTAAGACCTGGAAGTGGTAGAGAACTGTTTATTATACTAGTGATTTGTGGGGAAAATCCTGAATGATGGAAGCATAACATGTTGGTGCTCACATTTGAAAACTTGCTATGTTCAGTGATATAAGGATGTATGAATGGGCACTTAATCAACATGACTGCAAGCCTCAGTCTCAGTTGGGTGTTTTTTAGTTAATGAATACAAGATGAGTTGTGGCTTTTTTGACTGAACAATGAAATAGAAATAATTTGTGAAATACTGGTTGTTTTTTTACATACTTTTCTCTAGAAATCATGAATCTTGATTGAATGCTCTTCTTTGACACTCAGGCAGCTCTTATATCACTGTGAAAAGTATTTCTGGAAATTACTGAATGTGAAAAGCAACCTATACAGATGGTATACATAAGCAGTTCTTTGATAGCAGTTGAGGAGACAACAGTAGTAAAAACTGACTCCACAGACTATTTTGGTGCTTCCTAAATTCTCAAGACAGGGATGTATGTACCTGTTTGTTTAGGCTCTTCTCTGAATCATGGTGTTAAACATTATTGCAGAGATTAGTCGAAAGTAAGCATTTTTAAAATGTGTTTGGCATATGTTGTAAGAGCAAAGGGAACAAGTTTTAGCATAATCATCTAATGTAGGCTGTATCAATTCAAATTGAAATATAGGCTATTATTCAAGCATAGTGTACAAAGTGTTTTAATGGAGTTAGATGTTTTAATTACACAACAGGAATGTTTGTTTCTGTGTTTTTGAGGGGCTTTGAAAGTGTTAGATTCTTTCCCAATGTAACAGCAAAAACAAGTTAGGAATTTTTAAAAGTTGCAAGCAGTCACTGAAGAGCAGCCTACAGAAGGAGGTAAAAATCAGATGTGGTTGAAGAATATACAATAAAATTCAGTTTTTCATTCAAAGCATGAAATGAATGGTATTAATATGGTATGCCAATTAGAAGTGTATTTTTGAAGAATACAGGTGGGAAACACTTCTTTCTTTAGAAAAATGAACATTTTTGTATTAACTCCTTTTAAAGAATTTTGCTTAGTGACTATTTCAAATGCCAGTGAAGAATAAGGATGAAATGCTCATACAAATAGTAGCTAAGGTACTGGTGACTGATCATAAGTTAAGCAGTTTACAAAGGGGATTTCTTATACAAACCTATATATATATATATATATATATATATATATATATATATAAAGATCAGCATCTGTTTAGAATCTTCTAGTAAGCTCTGCTTAACAGACAAGATTCAGTAGTCAGCAGAAATACATCTTTTGTATGGAATCAAGGTCTGCAGCTATTTTTACTATGGATGTAGCCTCCAGAAAATTGTGGCTCGTTCTTTAGGGTAGAGATTAAATCATTAAAATAAGGTAACATGAAATTTTGTACTGTTATTATACAACATGTGAACTAATATTGGATTGACTTTAAATGATAATGATTACATCCCTCAACTTTCTTCCCAGTTTTTGACTAAAACTAGACCTGGAACAAAATTTAACCCAAATGACAGAACTTTTTTTCTTCTCAAAATTAGTTGATATCACAACTTACCCAAGATTTCTGTATCAAACTAAACTAGACAAAGCTTATGCATGTGGTTTACATACAGTTTGAGAAATCTTTTAAAATTACTAGGCAAATTCATTTGAGCTCATGTTTTACTGTTTACAATCCTCAAAGTGGATGCTACTAAATTTTGAAGAGATATCAAATGATTTGTTAATGACCACTCAGAAGTTTGTCTTTCATTTTCAACTATAATTAGGAAAGTCTGCATGGCAGCACCTATATTGGAGAGAAACCAAAAGATGTTGAGTACAGTGGTAGTATTTATCCACTCAAAATCTGCTTTTTTTTATATTGTATGGTTTAAATTTATATACCTGGATCCTACTTTTTATAGTATTAAATTATGCTCAAGAGAAAATGCATTTACAATGCACATCACACTTACATATTTTTTATTCTATTCAGGTACAGTCTATGTATGGCATGTCTGTTTTTCCAGTGGCCACAGGAATATATAATTGCTTGTCAACAATGTTATTTGCTTTTTTCTTTAGGGGCTGATGTTATCAATTTTGATGGCCATGTAGTGTTACCATACAGATTCAGGAACAAGAAAATGAAAACACTGAAAGATGTCATCTCTCTGAAATTTAAGACCTCTGAAAGTGAAGGTGTAATCTTCCACGGAGAAGGACAACAAGGAGACTATATCACCTTGGAACTGAAAAAAGCCAAACTTGTTCTAAATTTGAATTTAGGTATGCTTTCATTGTTTAGTTTTGTGTACTTTTTAACTCTCCCACAAAAATTTTAGGTCAAATGTTACATTCTTCTTCCCCTTGTAATATGGTAAGACACATAATTTAACCAGATAATTTGGTGAAAATGTTGTTCATTTGCTTTCTATCTTATTTGTTTCTGTTCCATTCCTTCCATTTAACTCCATGTGAGATACCATGAAAATAAGATCATACAGAAATATAGGATCAGCAATATATTGTCATTAGGAACTTGCCAGAAACAAAAATAAGCCTTGCTAGAAGTATAAGCTATGGCTTTGCTTGAGCGAATGACACTGTCATCAATGCTAGAGGAACAAAGGTCACCCTTAGGAATATTGCAGCAAAAATGGTATCAATCTGGGAAGCTACAGGCCACATGAAGGTGATGTTTAGCAGCCTTCCTAGAATCTGAGAAGCAGGACTAGGAAAGGAAAGAAGACATAATAGTTTATCCGGCAATCTTACGATGGAATCCTATATATGTTACTTGAGTTCCAGCCTCCCTTTTCCCTCCCAGTGAAAGACTACAGGACCATCCATGAGTGACCAGATTTTAAAAGTACATTTACTATGAAAAAAAACCCCACATTTATCTGGTTTCTGGTATTTTTTTCTCCCTTCAAATGAAAGTGTTTTAGAAAAAAGATTTCATGTAACTTTCCTTAGTTCTTTTTCAGACATGTGAAGAGTAAATTATTCTGTTCATTATTTACATTGCACAATAATTATTTCCACTAGCATTTTCTCCTGCTCTTTTTCTAAAGATCAGCTTGAACTGATGAGGAGGAAAACACATCTTCCTATAGCTGTTATCTATTTTTAACATTTTTAATTGCAATATTAACCCATTCATTTCAAGTTTCTCCATATTCTTCTGTTCAGTCTGTCTTTATAAGCTATTACAACATCCATATTGGTGGTGATGTTCTTAAATCACTAGGCTGATAAATGGGAACAGACCCTTGTGACACATGCACTTAACAAAATGAAGTAATGTTTTATGGTGTTATTCTGCCTCTGTCTGAGTGTATTGTCTTTGCACCAGAGTCAGTGGAAAAGGATGTTCATTTTTCCTGGTGAAATCCAGTGAGTTTCAAACATCATGGTGGGGTGAGGATGGGGAAGTGGTGGTGGATTTAGCTTTTGCTTTGTACTGGGTATGACTTTACACTGAAGAAACTGAGGCTTGCTGGCATGCATGGAATTTATTATTTTTTTTTTTAACCAACAATTGTTGAAGGATCAGTGGCCTTCAGCAAAAAGGCAGTAAGGTCATTTGTAGGGGAGTAATGTCTTCTACACATGTAGAAGTGTGATTTGCCAGAATGTGTTATCAACATGCAGAAACCTTAATGTCTGATTTGCAGGCATGCCTGATGGTACAAAATTCTCAGCTCCAGAAATGCTTTAGATTTTCCTGTCCAGAACATGGAAGATTGCACTGAGTTATTGGGCAGTGCAGCAATTTTTTTAAACTTACTGCTGAATTAGTCATTTGCTGCTTCAGTTGAGATTCATCCTATCAACCTTTTCTGGCTTAGCTGTGTCTGTCAGATTGCAATGAGATGTGATCTCTGACTAGCATAGCTGTGCTGGCAAAATCCCCTGGAAAACACAGTGGAGAACTGCAAAACTGTGCGTTCACTAGTAGTTTGACTTCCCGAATAGGAAGGCTGCTGCAGGACAACAGACTGAAATAAGTTATGTTCGAAGAAGACAGTTTTTCTGCGGTTAGCTCCATATGCATTGAGCCTTTTCCTATATGCTTGCTGGTCTAGCTATACTGGCAGAGCCTATGAAGTGTAGAATTCAGACTGAAAAGGCTTTTTATTACAAAGTTTGTTTTCAGATGCCATCTTCCACAGCAGTCATAAATCAGTACCGTTCCAGGGAAGCTCAGGACCTGGCCCAAAGGTGATAGCTTTTCATTTCTCTAGTATAGGGATGAAAACACAAAGAAAAACCCTAGCTGAAAACAACTTTACAGCTGAAATCTGGTGTTCCTTCTCTGTTTTGCCTCCTAATAACTACTATTATGAGTAACTATTTTTACAGTTCACTGATCATATACTTGCTGTATTTGGTCTAGCTATTTGTATTTATGACAGCAACCCTCCATGGGCAGACCTTAGCAGACCTTAGCTTTGTGGCAGACTGAATTCCTCCAGCTTATTGTATGTCTGGCGTAATTCAGGTGAAATATTGACAGAGCAAGAGGAAAATGTTTGCCTAACTGGTATAAGGTGTGAGCTGCTATTGTTTCCATTCTCATCTTAGGCAGCAATCAGCTTGGCTCAATTTATGGCCACACATCTGTGATGACGGGCAGCCTCTTGGATGATCACCACTGGCACTCCATCATGATAGAGCGCCATGGGCGAAACATCAATCTCACCCTGGACAGACACATACAGCACTTCAGAACCAATGGAGAATTTGATTACCTGGACCTGGATTATGAGGTAGACAGCAAAAGTTGTTTATTTTCATTCAAATTGGCTTTATAAAAATAAGTCAAATAAGAAGAGAAAAGAAAAAGAAAATTTAAGATTTTTTTGTGCTCTTTTCTACATTTGTTTTAATTATTCTTTCCTTACATTTTCTAAAATTTTGTGTCCAACACTGTTGTCTCTTAAGAGTAAATTAAGTTTTTCTTCGTTGATTTACCAGATCCCATCGGGTGTAAGAGTTATCTCAGCCTTTTGTTTTGAAGTGGGAGATCTATGTTATTCAGCAAGCTAAGCATATACTACTTTTAACATCTCCAAAAGCAGCTGTGTCAACAGGGAGTAAATAAAAAAAATTAAACAAAAAATCTGTTATTCCATTCAGGTGATAATTTTGCACTTGATTCAGAAAGCCCCATTCTGTGGTGATGATTAGGATCTATTTTTAGCAAAGCAAGCAGATTAGAACCTTTTTACAATTATGGATCTTGATATTTCTTGTCTTAGGTAAGTAGGTACTTCCTCATATTCTCACAAATATGCCATCAATAATTTCTTCTTATAAAGAAGCAATAAGGAGTTAGGAAATTTCTAAGAAAATTTTTATTTATTCAGTCATGTTGATGTACAGAAGTGTTGGTAGTAATTAAACATTGATTTGTTGTTTGATTACACTCTGACTTCTGCTGTTATGAACTTCTTCAGTTCCTCTAAATTGCTATATGAACTTCTGCATGTTGGTTATTACAAACTTTATATAATTATTTTCTTGCACTCTTTACTGTTTCTAAAGAGAATTAATGTGGTTGACTGAGCCAAATACATATATTCCCATCCTTGCAATTCTTAAGGAGCGACAAGGAATCAAAATAATGTAATGCAGAAAAGTTTGAATTAACTTGTATATTGATATTTTTACAAACTTTTGATCAAAAATTAATGTTTGAAAAAGTTACTTAAGATTGTAAATGTTACCAGTTCAAATATTTACCTATATTCCAACAAATCCTTATGAAAGCCTTCTTTGGTAGTGGTTATAATGAGAAAATAATGAGCAAATTTGCTTCTAACTCTGTTACTCGTTGGGCACTGAAGATCTGAATTGAGATACTGAAAACTCACATAAACAGATTTTATTAAAGATTTTCAAGTGAATGAACTACAGAAAAAGTTAGGCTGAATGCCATAAGCTAGGGTTGGGCAATTTGTACATGCATAGATAGATCTAAAAATATATAAATATCTATTGGTAGTATATTCACAGACTAAATATGATGCATACAATACATTACATTAACCCCTAGTAAGAATATAATCCAGGAGATACACCTTCCTCTGTTCTCTGATGTTAAAGACCTCACTGGCACTTCTCAAAGATACATTTCAGTACATGAATCCCTTTGTGTTTAATGGAACTTATTCTAGTGTGTGTGAATATGTATTTCTGTGGTTTATATAAACGCAAAAGCCTTAACCTCTTCTTCCTTTCCTTTCAATTATCTCACTGGTTTGGGAGTTAGTCATCACAGACTAAATTTGTATGTGTTACTCCTGTGATAAAATTAATCACAGTGGATAAACCTGTAAGAATCAAAATTATTTTTCATAGAAAAAAATAGTTTCTAGATTACTCTCTTTCAGAAAAGTTAAGTCACCACAAAAGAGGAATAAACATTAGTTCTGGCTGCATTTTCAAGGTTAAAAAAAAATAAATAGTCGTATGAGTCCCTCTCAAATCACTGTCATGATATGGTGTTTTTTGCAATTATTTCTTCTTATCTGCAAAATGCTTTCCTTTCCATTTTCTCTTGTCAGAAGTCCATGACTATAACATGTAAAAGAATGTTTGACAGCCATAAAAATACTACAGTCACATTCTTCAACTCACATAAACTGCTGTATCTTCTTTAAAGTCAAGTGATGTCAATTTATAATACCTGCAGATGTGTCCTGCAAAATGCTTTGACATAGCTGCTATGTGCTGTTTATAAAGATTTTGGTTTTCAGCTGTATAGCTTTAGTTCCTATGTGCCAAGCCAAAGCCTGCTCTTTGGGATAGAAAGTGGTATCTTACAGAGCTTTAAAATAGAAGTTGTATCGCTAGAGCTGTGGTTTCCTGCTCTCAGTAATAACAACTGGAATTAGTAATGAATTATACTTAGAAGCTAGGCTCTGCCATGTATCAGTAGCAGACTAGAAGTAGACATTTTTATGAACGTTCATGGGGCAGGGAAGCTAGGTGTCATTACTATTTATGCTGTCATCTATTGGATGGAAATACTTAACACAGATTGCAGGGACTGATCTCATTAATCCCCTATTTTTCACATTTGGGCTGCAAAATATTGATGAAAACATGTAGCTTTTGTTCACTTCCAAACATTTCAGAAAAGACCCTGATGCAGTACAGTATCTGTTGTAGTCTGAGCTCTGGCACACAGTTAGAGCTGAATGAATGATTTGAATCAGATTATCATCTGGCTAATTTAATGTCATATGTTTAGAAAAATACTGGGATGGAAATTTAATTCCAATTTTTTTTCTTTGAAATACATATTGTTCAGTAGTGATCAGAAAAGCAGTCCATATACGAACAACTCTGATGTGTATCTGCTCGCTATTTCAACAATTCTAATAATACTTGGAATTTACTACTATAAATATTTGCAATCACAAATTCATTAGATTTTCTTCTGCTTTTACACTGCTGATTTGATACTTCCTTTTTCTGTAAGCAGTGTTGCCAGCTCTCTCGTTTGCCATGTTTGAGTGTTCAAAGAAAACAAATATACATACAGCAAATTTGTTTAAAAGTCTTTGCCCTCCAGTAACTATTTGCCATTTTCTGTTTCATTCAAAGATAACCTTCGGAGGCATGCCTTTTTCTGGGAAGCCAAGTTCTAACAGTAGGAAAAATTTCAAAGGCTGCATGGAAAGTATCAACTACAATGGCAATAATATCACGGACCTTGCCAAGAGGAAGAAATTGGAACCTTCTAATGTGGTAAGAGCATAATTTGATGGTCATCTAAACTTTTGCTCCTTCTTCTAAAGGAGACTAGAAGGTTGTTTCTGTAGTTAATATCTTTTTGGTATACTGGAATGATATTGAAAACAACAAACCCCCCCCACATCCAAAGATGTTATTGTATGTACATTTGTGACTATTGTTATTATTATTATTATTATTACTGAGCGTTTTATTTCTGGGCCCCCAATTCTTCTTCCCAATATTCATTTTCAATATCACATAACTACTTTTTAAAAGAAAATCAGCCGAACCAATAAGTACTTCTTTCCTTTCCTCCAAAATTATAGTAGTACTAAACCAGCACAGACAAGATTTATTATTAAATCAATTGCAACTCTCCTATGGCTTTAAATCCTTGTATCTTCCATTCCTGCAGAGCTACTTGGGTTGCTGGATTGCAAAAGTCATTGAAAGGGACTGCTTCTACAGGCCTTCCTGGTAGTTCTGAAAAGCCTCAAGATATTAGACTTAAAATCATTATTTAGCTTATTAACATTACAGAGCTTATTAAACTTTTATTCTTTTTTTTTTCTTTCTTGCTTCAGCATTCATGGATGCATTTATGTTTAAAATTGTGGCTTTATGAGCAGGGTGATTCAGAAAGAATGTACTTTAATTACTGTATTTTTAAGGCTTTAAATATTTAAATATTTCTAAAAGGGCTTGATGGCATACAAAGGCCATGTGGGTAAAAAATAAATATATTATTGCAATGTGTTTGAGATGGTCTGAATAAGTTGTTCAAGGCTTTCTCCTGTACAAGTTTACAGTCTTCACAAAGTCCTGCTAACAGTATATGTGGTTCCACTATTGTTTCTCTCTTCATGTAATAAATAGTAAAGATTTACATATGAAGTGATGATGAAGTGCAAAGGATTGATTACTATTTGATTACTTCTTGGATAGTAATATTGACATTCCATATCATTTTATGAGCAGTATGGCTAAATTATCAAGGTAATGTGAAGGATAATTTTGATTATGTGATGTTTGCCTATACAAACTCAGTAATACATCCTGCTATTTAGAATCTTTTCCATACAAGAATTTCTTCAGAATTGTCAAAGGCAAAGAGCATGATATATATGCTGTGGAGGAAGAACTTTTAGCAACTTTTAGAATTATTTTTTTTACTCAGTTGCATGAACTCCTGAATCTTTGACTTCTCTTTTTTTTCCAAAATTACCTGTGATTTCCTGCCTGTGGTGCATTTTAAGCTTGAAATGTAACCATGATTTTCAAAGACTGATGTCTCATTTAGAAAAGGATCTTTGTGCAGGAGCAATCTTTCCATTTTGTGCAGCCAAGTCCTCTGCAAGTTAGTAGGACAGATTATTAAAGGCTCTTTCTGAACAGAAGTGTAAATTAAGAGGTTTCTATAGTGCAAATCCTATCCTTTCAAAAGTGTGGCATAGCTAGCAGGCCTGTACAGTCTCTACAAAATCATCTCTCTGGTTTTTATTTGTTTGTTTGTAGTTGGTTTTTTTAATCCTGATACCTGTTAACATGAAAGTAAAATCCACATAAGCAGCTTTGGCAGTGTTAGTGCTACATCAAGGGGTTATGACATGCTAGTTTTATTTGATGGTTCTGTTGTTTTCCAATTCTGAGAATGGCTATAAAAATGGAAGGGATCTTTATTTTCAGCAGAATTATTTAAATAGCTTCAGCTTTTCAAAAACAAAATCAATTTTACTCTAAATCAACATGGATTTTTAAGATTTTTACAAAAGCTCTTTTTATCCTAGTTTTTAGCCTGATTTAGCATGAAAAATAGACTCACTTGAAACTACTGTTGTTGTTAATCATGTATTTGATGATGGCACTTAAGCAGTCCAACAAGGATCTAAGCTCCATTGAGGAGATCCTGTGCAAACACGTAACAGTAGGCATTCCCTGCGCTAAAGTGTATCATTTGAAGAGGCAAGACAGACAAAATGTAAAGAAGTGAAACACAAGCAATCAGGATGGTGATGAGAAGTATCGGGTTGACGGGGGAGCAGGGGGAGCAGAAGAAAGAAGGATATTGAAGAGGTGTGCAACAGTACAAAATGTTATTCTTAGATGTAGATATTGAATTTCAGAAGTCACACAGTGAAAGGGAGTTGACAAGTTAATTTTACAGAATGAGGAAGCCCAGAGAATCAAAGATTATAAGAAGGTGGTAATCCTGATTTGTCTGTGAACAAAAATAAAGTTAAAAATACAATTTGGGTCTCGTATACATAGGTGTTATAAGCAACAAAGCACCACCCAGCATCTCTGACTGAAGAGTAAGGGTGTAAAAACAATTTAAATGTAGCTTGAATTTAAATAAAGTCCAACGCTGGCTTTAATAATATATTTTGTTTAGGTTTAGAAGAGAAGAATTAGGGGGAAAAAAGTTTATCGTGATATATAAGATGGCAACAGCTCTTTGGTGAGAATGAGTCATATAGATGGTCTTGAGTAGTTATTGCTTTTCTTCGTGGAGCCTGATTTGTTTTCATAGAAGATGAGACAGATTATAAATATGGCCAAAAGGGAGAGTTAGCGAGAAAAGGACCGCTGAGATAGAGAGAGTATGTGCTTTTCTCCTGAACTAAGTCACAAACAAGAGTTTGCAGTGACTAATACACACAGTAGGTGCTAACTCTTGTATGCAACTTGACTTGGTACTAAGACAGAAACTGGGAACACTCAGACCATCTTTTCTATATTTTCTACTAAAATATAACAAGCTTTGTATGACTTTCATTGCCTTGTATAACTGAAGAATATTGACCCTTGCAACACTAGTGGGAAAAGACTAGAACAGGGTCCTCAAACTATGGCCCGCGGGCTGGATACAGCCCCCCAGGGTCCTCAATCCGGCCCCCGGTATTTACAGAACCCCCCGCCAGGGGTTGGGGGCGGAAACCAAGCAGCCGCAGATGACTGCCTGCCACTTCATCTGCGTGCCAGCCCCCTGGTTAAAAAGTTTGAGGACCCCTGAACTAGAATATGCAGCTAACGAGAAGTAATGCAGAGAAATTTTGGGAATTTAGTCACTTTATCGAATTTTCCTACCCAGAGGTATATAAAGGGCAAGCAGTGTGAATACTAATTGGATTTAGTTTCCACAGAACAGTCTTTCCAATTTTAAAGCCTGAAACCGAAAAATGCTGAGGAGATTTATATTTGCTACCCTTCATTCTTACATCCACTAGCTCTATGCTCCACCCAATTCTGCAGCTCCTATGCCATGTATTACTCAATGTAATCACATGCAAACTTCAGCTGAGTGTTTTCTTTAAATTCTTTATATTAAGCAAACATTATATTAAGCTCAAAGATGAGTAATAAGCTATTTTAGGAAAATTCTGAAATAACATGATAAACATTAGCGCATAGTACATTGCCTGTACTGTATGATCCATCCTGTTTTAACAGGTATTGTAGTCTTAATCTCTTTTGGGAGCTATGTATTCAGCTGCTGACTGTGTTAATTGTGAAAGGTTTTAAGACCCAGTAGTATTTCCACAAGGGATAACATCTGAATGTAGATAGGCAAAATTGATATATGAGAACTAAACATGAAGCTAATTTGCAACACAGGTTAAAGATCATGATCCAAAGCTCAAGCTACCCAAATTAAGATATTTTTACCATTTCCCTTCCAATGTTACGTGAAAAATTCTCTGGTAAGACCAACGGTTTCAATATAAATGCACAGTGTATGTTTGACTTCCAGATGTCATTGTTCAAACAACTATTCTGCAAGTCACTCTGAATATACAAGAGAAGATCTCTTTCCCTCCTAAAAATGAGAATGCCTTTCTAGAGGCAAGCTGCAGATTAACTCCAAAACTTGACCTAGACCCAGTGACAATTTGTATCAGATGGGCTGTACTTAAACAAGGAGTTGCTTTCTGAATCACAGTCATAGAGGGAATCAATAATCCAGTTCAGATTAACCTGAATAGCTCAGTAGGGAAAATACTAACTAGCAGAGAAATTAGAATTATATGTTACTTCCTCAAGAAATCTTTTATGCAGTGAGGCTGTTCATTAGAAATGCACTCACTGATATGAAAAAGGATTTGAATGTACTCGCTGCCATTAACATTAATAAGTGTTATACATGCAAATATCCAAACCATCAGGATGACAGGAAAGCGTCAATTGGATATGAAAACCTTCTTGTTATGACAAAATTGTTAGTTCTTCTCAGTAACAAGGCAGCAAAAGAAATTCTTAAAAATGTCTGACAAAGTGCTTTCTGAGTGCTACTTAACAGGCATCTGTGACTGAATGAGAGATCTCTGTCTTACAAAATGCTGTTGCCTTCTGTGTCTGCACAGGACTGCCTTAACTGTCACAGAAGTTGTTTCTAATCCATAGGGTATTACACTAAGAATGGTAGCAAAGAGTTACACAGGGTATTTCAGCCACTCTCCAGCTTTTTTTTTCTCTCCATATAAATTTTTTTTTGGTTTAATCAAAGTTATTCTGTAGCATGCTTGGAAATGTTCAGACTAAACCTATTTAAACAAGTGAGTTAACTACTTTGATGTAATATTTAGTTGGCTGAAAACTTAAAATCTCTAGGCAACTTTTAAACCAAAAAAACCCTCAAAAACAAAAAACAACAAAACAACAAAACAACCAAAACCCCAAACACAGAATAACCAAGCAGCTTAGCAGCAAAGGAGGTAAGAGGAGGTCCTTTGCCTTTAGTCAGAAAGTAGTTGTGATTTCTCTCATCACACTGAAATTTAAAAGCTTCCTATAGCATTTTTAGCTCATCATTTTCCAAAGTCCATGGATATATTTTTGTTGTTCATGGACCACTGATGTACAAAAGAACACGGTTTGTAATGCTGAGATTTTTTTTCATAAAAATAGGAAAAAAACATTTTAGGACATTGGTATAAAGAGACCTCTCCTCTAGTTACAGATAATTGGAAATGTCAGTGTTACTTAATTCACGATGGAGGCTGCCAGTCTGATAGTCTACTTGCTACTAATTCTACTGGCCTTTATATGTTGACTGTGTGACAATATAACTTCTGATTTTCTGTAGGAGATAGAGGTGGTTATGCAGAGTAATGTAAGAATCCGAGTGCAAGAAATAATTATTTTTATTCATTTAGTTTTGACATGGGTATAATATATAAGAAATTGAATCTGCCACACAGGTGTTATCTTGCTATGACACAAATAAGCTGTTTTCTGATGTGTTGTTCTTTTTAAAAGTGATGGGTTTGGATGCTGGTAAATGAGCACTAAATCTTGCTTATTGATGTAATCTCACCCATCTCCAATTGAAAATAATTACTTCTGAAAAAAAATTATGTAGGACTTTTCTACCACACATTTTCATACACAAAACTCCTATCTTGCTTCCATATTCTCAAACTTCCTTCAAGATGAACTTTCAGATGCATTTATACACTATGAATACAAAAATATGTGACAGAAGATTGTATCAGGAAGACAGTAATACGGAATTTACATATTTGTGTGACGAAGAAGATGACTGAATACTATCAGGATTCTGAACAGTTCTTAAGTGAACCTCATCTCTAAATAACTAGGTACCCTCAAAAACGTTGCCCAATCCTTAGTATTTTTTTTAAATATACAAATAAATATCAAAGAAATTGCTGTCTTGATCACAGTAATAATTTCCATACTGCATGAGTTATAATTCTTCCTTCCGATATTGAACTGAAATTGCCACAAATTATCTATCTGCTACAGTGCATCAGAAAACCGAACCATAGGACAAGATCCACTTTGCCACATGTTAGCGGAATTCTTCAGCAGAGGAAAATTTCCTGTTATATTTGCATTGGTGCCTTAAACAGTCAATTCTGAACAGAGATGACTAAAAAATGTTTACAATTTCTAAGGAAAAAAATGGTAATGCATCTAACATTGTGGCCCTTCATGAGAAATTACAAGACTCAGAGTGAAAAATTCATGTCCCAGATTCTAGTCTTGTTTACAGACACATTTTAAAGCTTTGGAAATCAATAAAGTTGACTGATTTTTTTCAATTCCCCTAAAAGTAAAATTTCAGTCTGAAAAATGAGGTTTCTTTTACAGAGAAGATTATTGACTAACTACAAGTATTAGGCATTTTTCATGATCAGCTACTCCAAATCCTTCTGCTCCATGAAATGAAGTATTAGCTTATCTAGTATTATCCAACAGAAAATGTAACAGAAAGGCTAGCTCTTCATGTGGTATTATGCATACTTTTCACAACCTCATGTATTGTATTGATTGATGCATTGACATAAGGATATTTGTAAAGCTGTATTTAATTTTTATAAAAGGGTGAATTACTGTTCTGTTGTAGGCTTCTTTGGTGACCACCAACAATCCAAAGTTTCTGTGTGATTCATTTCTTCGTCTTTGAACTGGGAATATTAATGCTTTTGTCTAAGCTTTATCTTAGTTTGACTATAACTCTTCAGGCAAAGACTGCCTCTTACTGTGTGTTTGTACAGTACAAAATATATCAGAGCCACTGCTAGAATGAACAGACACATCAGCGTCATTGTATTAACTATAGTGATAATATTAATAGCACATTTGAACATGCAGCTTGCTTTGATCACAGTAGTCTCTAGGTTGAATGAAAACTAGAATGCTTTTCTAGGGTTAGCTATGAATGTAGTGGAATCTTAGCATTTTGCTTATTTTTTTGCTTTTTTTATGTTTTACTTAGGGAAATTTAAGCTTTTCCTGTGTGGAGCCACATACAGTGCCTGTCTTTTTCAATGCCACCAGTTACCTTGAGGTTCCTGGTCGTCCAAGTCAGGATCTGTTTTCAGTCAGTTTCCTTTTCCGAACCTGGAACCCCAATGGACTTCTTGTCTTCAGCAACTTTGCAGACGACCTGGGGAATGTTGAGATTGACATAAATGAGGGCAAAGTGAGCGTCCATATCAATGTCACCCAAGTAAAGAAGAACCGAATAGACATCTCATCAGGTAAGTGCTGGTTTTTTTTTTATTGGTATCATATTTTGTTGGTGTTGTTTAAAAGCATCATGGACCTAAAACTCAGAACAATTGTTTTACAAAAATTAAAATTTAAATAGCAACTATGTTAAATTCTTTATTGTATGATTTTTTGAGTAAGAGGTGGAAGAACATTGAAACAGAACATTGAACCAGTAGATTAAGAATAAAGGTGCAAATATTCTTACTCTGTCGTGAAACCCAGAGAACATATCACCCCTTATCTATGAGGCAGCATTGATTCTTTTTTTGTTTTTTTCCAGTCTTGCAATCTTCTCTTGGAAAATATTTGGTTTCAAAAGGGAAGGGTACTCCCTTGTTGAGACTTGCCTAATAATTAGGCTGCTCCTATTACTTCCTAATAATTCAAAAGCTTTATTTTAAAAAATAAAAAATAATTAAAAAAGCAATAATAGTTAGGTTTTGCTACAAGGCTAGCATGAAAAATACTGTGGCATTCTCCAAATATTCTGTAGAGTCATGCTAGAGAAGTATCAGAGCATTCAGCACCTAACAAAGGATGTTTTGGAAAATACTGGGTAAAATGTACAGTATTAGGTTTGTTTCTGGAGGAAAGGGTGTATGTTGGTGTCAGTTCATCAGCTTTTTAAAATTACCTGATTCTTCCATTTGGATAAATTATACTTTTCATCTAGATTCTTTATGTGGATTTCTAGAACAGCTGTAGCCAATATGGTGTTAGCTACATCATGTCAATTAACACTTTTTCTTAGCAAAGTCATGACCTAACCATGGGTTGAAAAATTATTTGCCTGCAAATGGATCTAGCTCCACATAAAAAAATCTCTAGTGATTGGTTGAAGCAGCATATATGGTAACCTAGTTTCTTAGCCAAAAAGTGGACTTCTTTTTAGCTGGAAAACATCTGTGATTAGCATATTTTGTTAAGGCCATGGTGGTATCTTCAGTTTTCATCAACAGGACAGATATACTGGTATAGCTCTGAATGAATGACAGTAGTTTTTATGTCTAATCTTCTATTTGAAAATATATTGTCAACACAGCCATATAAACAGGGAATTGAGAAAATGTTAGGAAAAAAACCAGCACCTTTTAATGAGAAAACTCACATTAAGTAGGAAAGTAAAGTTTCATTTTGCAAGTGGAAATTTTGGTGAGTTTTCTCTTAACAATGAAATAGAATTGAGCATGACATGAAATTAACTATTTTAAAGGTATAATAATAAATATGAATAACAATATTATATTATTATATAATGAATAAGAACATAATATAATAACAATAAAATATAAATAACAAAAAACCCCAGAATTCACCTGTTTTGTAAAATGAAAACTACATCGCATATCCTTCCATCATTACAATTTTTTTAGCACAAAAAATCAACACCATAGATTACAAGTTAGCATTTTATTGCCTTTGTTGTATGAATACACTCATGAAAGAATTAAGTAATGTTTTGGTAACACAGTAGGATCTTGAACAAGAAGGTTTCTTAAGGTGCTAGTGCAACACAATTAGGAAACACGTGGAATTATCACCCTCATTCTTTCTTCCTTAGCTCTGTCTACTGCAAATCCCAGTTTACAGAGAGCAGTTGCTTAGCCATTATATTTCTTTATGAGCTTCCTTGTGCCTTTTTGGTCCAAGGAAGATTTCAGTGCTGATTAGCTAAATATTACAAGAAATAAGAATTTCAGCAATTTGTCACTAATTTTGCCCAGTGTATATCTTGATACAAAACCATTTCCAGATTCCATTATATTTATATTCTGGTAAGTAAACACATGTGAAAAAACTGTTAATGTACTCTTCTGCTTTCTCCAGACCATTACCCTCATCAGCAAAAATTCCCTAACTACTGTGGTGTAAAACCAGAGTACTTGTATTCTGATTGTCTTCTGAAATAATCTCAATTCTCCAGTGTAAAACTTTTCACTATGTATGATTAGTTTACATCAGGAGTCCTCAAACTACGGCCCACAGGCTGGATACGGCCCCCCAGGGTCCTCAATCCAGCCCCCGGTATTTACAGAACCCCCCTGCCCCTCCACCCCCCTCACCCCCCCCCCACCCCCCCGCTGGGGGTTGGGGAGGAAACCCAGCAGCCGCAGATGCCTGCCTGCCACTTCATCCGCGCGCTGGCCCCCTGTTTAAAAAGTTTGAGGACCCCTGGCTTACATAATAGCCCAAGAATCATATACAGCCATACATTTTTATAGCTGTGATGCTGTTCTTAATCTCATCATAATCCAATATCTACATACTACTGTTTGAATATCTTGAAGAGTTAATAGATTCCTTTGTTATTACAATTTTTATCGTAATACAAATATATTTATTGTTCAATTTTCATTGTATGGATTTTTCATATTTACATAGCTGGGAAAGCTTTGATATATTTTAGTATTTTGTTGCTCCTGTTGCATTTCAGTGCCTGTAAGATGAATTGTGTGTGTGAACATAAGAAAGCAAAATATGGCACCTGACAGGGAAGGCTGCAGAAGGAATGCTGCTGTGTGTACGGCAAATATCACAGCGACCTTCTTGTTCCCTTGTTGTGCAGGGAATTAACAGATGTCAGCACATCGACCTGCTGGGCTTATGTAGAAGTCAAAGTGGTCTGCCTTTGGCACAAAGATTTCTGAGTGTTGTGGCCCTATAGATACAAGATGCACGCTTTTCCACTGATTATTTTTAACAGCTGGCAAAGCAGAACTTTCTGTAGTCAAGTGTGCAGGCTTCTATGTAGCTGCATGTCGGGGATGAATAATTAGACTTCTGTCTATTGGGAGGTACGCACCTTGGTTGTCACAAAGAATAAGGCTGACTATAACCACAGCCTAGATGCGGGCATGTTTGGTATTTTATAGTTTTGCTGTACTTACGCCTGTCACCTGTAATGGCTTGTTTTTCCCTGGAGCAAACTTAAGTCTCTTAGTCCTTATTCTATATACCTCTAATAATATTCTAACATACTTTCATCCAAAGCTTTTGACATCATCTGTTCATGTTAACATGGGGACATCAGCAGTTCATTCTGGGGCATAGTCTAATGCTGGCTGTAGAAACACTAGTTGAACTAAGTGGCAGGAATTAGATGAGAGATCTGTATGCTGATGTGCAGATGGTAGAATTTGTTCCTGCACAGAATTTCATGCCTCTGCACTATTGATACTGGTGTGGAACAGAGTTCTGGTTTGCCTGTTCTTCAGCTTCGTAATATTCCATAAACACTTTAAAGCTGCACACTGACTCATGGTGCTTTAATTCAGCATGACTGGGGTTCAGACAGGAGAGTGTAGCCTTCCAACCTACCAAATACAGTTAATTTCCCACCCTTCTCACTGGTATCTGGGCACTGCAAACCTCCTTACTGAGCTACTTGATGAAGATCTTTGTGATACCTGTGAGGGATCAAACAGTGTGTGAAAAAGATTTTCTTTTTGACTTGACAGAACTTTCATACTTAATTATTTTGAGCATTTTGTTCAAGGAGAGAAAGGCAGCTGCAGGTTTAAAACTATACACTTTACAAACATAACAATGAAATAACACATAGAAGTTACAACTAAGCTGCTGCACAGACCCATGTTTGCCACTTACCTACAGAGTCACTAAGGGGAATCGTTTACAGGACATTGTAAAAAGTTCTTGTTGTGGGTTTGCATTGCAAGGTTTTGGTAGTGGGTGGGGGTGGGGGTGGGGGTGGGGGTGCGCTACAGGTGTAGTTTCTGTGCGAAGATGCCAGAACCTTCCCTCTTGTCAAATGGACCTACTGCTGGCCAAGGCTAAGTCCATCAGCAACAGTGGTAGGGCCTCTGTAATAGCATATTAAGAAGAGGGGGAAAAAAAAATATCTGTTCCAGTGAAAGGGGGGACTCAGAATACATGAGAGCAACAACCCTGCAGCCTCCTGGGTTAGTGAAGGAAGGGGATGAGGTGCTCCAGGCACTGGAGCAGAGATTCCCTGGCAGCCCGTGATGAAGTCGATGGTGAGGCAGCCTGTGCCCCTCAGCCCATGGAGGCCCTCCACCTGCAGCCTGGGGTGGATCCCACACAGGAGCAGGGGATGCCCTAAGGAGGCTGTGACCTGTGGGAAGCCTGGGCTGAAGGTGTTTTGCTGGCAGGACTTGTACCCCTGTGGGGACCCGCACCAAAGTAGTTTGTGCCTGAAGGACTGCACCCCATGGGAGGGACCCATGCTGGAGGAGTGTATGAAGAACTGCAGCCCGTGGGAAGGACTCACATTGGAGAAGTTTGTGGAGGACTGTGTCCTGTGGGAGGGGCCCCACACAGCCCCGTTTCCCACCACCCTGTGCCAGTGGTGGGGAGGAGGGAGAGAAACTGGGAATTAAGTTAAGCCCGGGAAGAAGGGAGAGGTGGGGAGAAGGATTTTTTTTTTTTTTTTCCTGATCTGAATAGTAAATTAAACTAATTTCCCCAAGTTAAATCTGTTTTGCCAATGATGGTAATTGAGTGATGTTCCTGTCCTTTTCTCCATCCATGAGCCTTTCGTTACATTTTCCCTCCCCTGTCCAGTTGAGGAGGGGGGTGATGGACTAGTTTTGGTGGGCATCTGGTGTTCAGCCAGGGTCAAACCACCACGGTTTTGTAGACAGCTGTAAAGTTTAGAGGCAAGAGCATCAAATAATCAACAAGCAGAATAAATTGACTGCTAAGAGTGAGAGCTACTACTTTTAGAAATCACAAATGGGTTTATACTTAATTTTATGCCAAGTAATTCTGTTTTTTCTCTTTCATATTGTGAATGAAGGGATACAATGCTCTAAGTGGTCAAATAGAAAGCGTGAATAGAAAAAGTTTAACTTCTGTGTCAATACAGTGATTATGAGAGGTTTACATAGCATGCTGTGGGAAAACGTTTGGATTAATAGTAGGCAATTCATGAAAATCATGAAGCAGACATTACTTTGCATTTAAAATCACTGAATTTTTTATTATTTAAATGATTTTGTATATCTGAAGCTTCTCCATTCTTTGCTTGGAGTTCAAAATTATCTTCAGCCTGATTAAGAGGCATTCCTACTATCTGTCATGCTTTAATTCATAGAATCAGAGAATGGTTTAGGTTAGAGAGGACCTTAAAGATCATCAGGTCCAACACCTCTGCCATGGGCAAGGACACCTTCCACCAGCCCAGGCTGCTCACAGCCCCCTCCAACCTGGCCTTGAGCACTGCCAGGGACGGGGCATCCACAGCTGCTCTGGGCAACCTTTGCCAGTGCCTCTCCAGCCTCACAGTAATAATATCTACTCTGAATCTACCCTCTTTCAAATTCCCTTTTTCATTCTATTGTTACTCCTTGTGAAAAATCACAAGCAGTTAATGTTTAGCATTAGCAGTTCCTAGATAATTTTCTGTAGATCACTTACTGTTTTGCAAAAACGTTTTTATTTTCTTCTTTAATATGTTTGATACCATTTATTTTGCTTCTTTCATGCCTTTAGTCACTTTCAAACTTCTGCCTCATCTCTATACATCTGATTAAAGCTTTTAAATGTGTCTTGGTTTTGAAAATGTCATGTTTATTTTACACATGCTGATAAGAATCAGGGATGATTACATACGTGGTAGTCCATTACATATGATTTTTGCATTACTAATAAAAGGCAACAGGCTTTTGTGCTGACATGGCAAAGCAGATTTTCACATTTTACTTGACCCGCTTGTAACTTGTTTAACAGTGGCCAGACAGCTATCCCCTGAGCTGTCCTGGGCTTCAGCTTGGTGAATGGTAGAGGCAGTAAAGAACTGGTAAAAACTAATATTTTTTTTTACTATGTCAATACAGTATACGCTATTTTGACCATAATACAATTTTGAATGTAATGGAACATTTTACCTTACGCAGTTTAGCTTTGAGTTTGTAGTACATACGAAAGGGACTAAGATGATTAGTTCTTGTGGTTATACTTACTGCCTAGTTTTGCTTACTGAGCATATTTTTTACTTTTTGATATTCTTGCCAGTTATTCATTCAAAACAGGTCTCTAAACAGTATAAAAGTTCTTCCCTTCCCTGCCCAGCACTCTGTTAAGTGTCTGGTAAGCACTGTTTAGTTGTGAACAGACCAGCAGAACTGTTATACAAAGTCAATGGCCTTGATTTCACTTTTTCTTACGTTAATCTTATTTATACACTACCACCACTTGATTGACGAGTTATATTAATAAACTTGCTGTTAGTAAGAGGAAAATCAGGCCCACTGAGAGCTGAAATAAAGATTTAATTAGAAGAGATAAGCTACTGGCTGTGCAGAATTACACAGGTGAAATACTTAAATCTCGTGTATTAATCAAGAGTTAAACATCCTAATGACTTTTCTCTGCAGAGTAAACTGTGATTAGTATCTTCACAATCCTGTATGTCCTAGCACAGGGATTAATAATAGGAGAGAATCTCAGAAAACAGTCAAAAGATTCATCTTTACTGCTCCATATAGTTTTTGACTAAATTCTGCATTTGGCATCATGAGATTCAGGCAAACTTCCCAGAAATTGCTGGGTTTACTCAAGGGACTGCTGGAAGCAGTGCTCAGCTGAGAAGATGGAAAAAAGAAGTGTTACTGCTTTTCCTAAGAACTCTTTAAAAGCAGATTTACAATGCATTTTTGCATACCAAAGGATTCTGATATTCTGCTACAATCTTTAAAATAATTTAGTTTAAGTATATGCTACCTGTTCACTCTAAGAACCTACTCAAAATTTGTGATCTTGCAATTAGGAGGTTACATTGTTGATGAAGTTGTATTTATTTATAAACCTTTAACAAGCTAATACTTTCTTTCTTGAGCACAGAAGAAATCAGCAACGGGCAAATGTCGTATTCTCACATCTCTTTACCAGAAAAACTGTCATGAGAATTTTCCCAAAGCCATATGCAAACGCGACTCAGTGCAGGGTTAAACCCGTGTCACGATTTCACCCTCTTCTTCCACTTGATTATATCTACCTGCTTCAGCAGCTTAACCAAAATTCCTTTCAAATGAAATCAAAAGTTTCTGAAGTCTTCAATGTGGGGGAAAACTGATAACCCATTAACAGACATAAAGAGTGCTGCTTTGCTCAAAGAAAAAATAGTAACATTCAAAATAACACTCATGGGGAATCATCTAATGGCTTTCCAGTGTTTTTAACAGCAAACCCCAAATCCTTCTTTCAATATAGAAAAGAACATCTCTGCCTCTTGAGAAAAGGCAAAGTTTTCACATTGGCAGATTCTAAAATAATCTTTTGATTTGTCCTCAGTTTACTTTCTCACTTGCTGTCTTTTTATAGGCAGCTCTGACCTTTCATATCTAAACACTCTGCTCAACATAAATACTAGAGGCTCTGTGAAGATCCCTTGGATTTTAACACACAGTACAAATGATAAGGTGCTCAAAAAGTAGATCGTCTCCTTTGGCCCATAATATCTTAACCGAGAGGTATTCAGTGTGTCCAAAATCTTCTGCCTTTATATTGAATTCAGCTGTTTGGAGCTCCTTTTTTCCCCTTCCAACTCTCCTAGTTAACATCTTGTTCTGTATATTAGCTGCTGCTCAAGGATCTCTTCAGTTCCTCCTGTCAAGCATAAACTTATTAAAACTTGGGATATAAATATCTTTTTGTCGTATTTATCTGTGTTAAATAAATCAGACTTCTCCCTGTGGAATGTCTCTGGGAAGCTTTCCACCCTTCTGTCTTTCTGCTAGATCTCAAGTCATCTGAATTGCAGTTCGTTTATATTTTAGACCTCGGGGTGATATAACATCCTTCAGCTAATAAAGTGTCTCTGTCTGACAGTTCTAAAGTGGTACTCTTCCCGTGACAATTCCCAGGGGCATTTTACGTGGGAATTGAAGAAGTATTTCTGCCTCTGTTACTAAATGAAGGTTTAAATAGGGAATGGGTAAATACAGAGCAAAAGTGCACGTCTGGTGGGAAGATAACATTTCCCACCGGGTCTTTTCCATATTTCTGATACTGTGTTATACACCAAATGTTAGTAAATGGAGGCAGATAACCGTGAGGCCCTTGTCAGGGTGATTGAGATTACAGACATAAATTCTGTCCACAAAAGAGAGCATGATGACTTAGCACCAGAAGATTCTGAATATTAGAGGATTGTTTTCTTCCCAGATAGCCACTTTTGTCTCTCTATTTCTCTCTGTATATTTATTTTTGGCTAATGACTTTAAACAGTGAATGCAGCTACATGAACAGGCATTTGTGGTTTTGAATTCAATAGAACTGAGAAACAGACGTGCTTGTAGTAGTTATTATTCTTTCTTTTACATGTTTTTCTGGTGGTTGGTTTTGGATCTTGGTACAGTAGACTCTCAAACCAGTCTGAGCAAAAAATAGAGCTCTTGATTGCAGATATTTTTTTGTCTACGAAAACTGATGAGTTTAGTTCAGGTTTTTGTGAATTCTGCTTCATCAGTCACTGATTTTCACTGAAGAGTTGCCTACCAAGCTCAAGCTATGCATTTTAAAATATAGATTGTATCATTTTTGGATACTTCACTGGCAGTAATGTACATCTTTGTTGGTTGCACTGGTACCTTGCAAGCATGGAGGAACCTGAGAATCAAGAAAGCAGGCTGTTCTTATTTACAGACTTCCTAAATTCATACAGGAGACCAAAGATCAATTTACTTGTTTTGGCCTCAAGTCCTCTGTGCTGTAGAACAGAGTTAGGAGTGACCTTTGCAGGTCAAACTCTATTTAAGCACTGAAAGATTGCATAAGGCTTTTTACAACTACTATTTAAGCAGTCACTGTGTTGCACTGAATTTTATTCAAGAAAAAAATGCCGTAGTTAATAGTTAAATCGTAATTTTCTGCTAGAAGGAATGTAAATTACAGGAGTAGAGCTGGACAGAAATAGTTGGAAATTTACCATTTTAGTTCTTTTCAAGTTCAATAAGTTTGATAGGAAGCAGAATCAATTTTGCTTTCCATGTTGCCTTTGCTTACTCCATCCACATCAGTTATTGCCAGTCTGGTTCTAGTCAAGTCAGTGAAAATTTTGCATCTGCTGTGATGGATGAAAGCTCAGCCCCTTAGCACTGAATCCTAAAGAGGTGCCCAATATTTTGCAGTTACCTGAAGAATGTAGGTTGTTACTGAAGTGGGTCCTCTATCTACATATTTATTTTATTTTTAATACAAAATTGCGTGAAGAGACGTCTCTAACAATTGGTTTAGCAAGTCAGGGATGCTTAGTTAAAACCAGCTTTACCTCTTGGATCAGTAAGAAGATAATGTTGGAAAGGACATGGTAAAAGAAACTTTTGTTTGTGTTTTAAAGTCTTTCAGGACTTATATGTGCTGATTGACGTGAATGTGGGTTTTTTTCATTATTATTTGCCTTTCATATTAGTAATAAAGAAATAAACAAAAGGATACAATAGAGACAGGCGCTGTAGTTATATTTGTTGTGTTTATGAACATCCTGACAGCAGTACCCCCAGGACACCATTGAGTATTCATACTATAGAAAGGGAGATGAAGGGTTTGTTTTCTAATATCTGACAGACAGAATATCAGAAACATTCTGTTCTTTCTCCCAGTTTACTAGTTTGCCATCTTTGCCTCCTCTTCCATAAAGGTGGCTCTTGAGAGGGTACGTTTCCAGGACTCACACACCTGTGCTGACCATGGCTTGTCAAAGATGGGAACACAGTGGTCATCTCACAATAATGTCAGCCAATTCTTGCAGGAGCAGCATGAACACTATACAGCACCATTGGCTTGAACCTCCTAATTCTGTAAAAGCTAATTTTTCTGTTAATGGCAGGATGAGATGGTTCCTGTAAACTTTTTTGTAGATGTTAGTTTTGCTTGAAAAATGTGATTAGATTTCATGCTATGTTAGCTCTTTAGTTCACCTTATAGCAGATTTAATTTTTACTGGAAACTAGTGGGAAAACGTAGGAAATAATTTTGAAGTCTGCTTTTTACCTCTGTTTCAGAGAGGTCATTGGCTAAGCACACCTCATGATGAACCAGCATATAAATAATCAGCTATAACAACTTAAACATATACTTATACTGCCTATTTAGTCTGGGAGTTACGATATTGTGTAAATGGCTATGAGTAAGTGGAGTAGTAGCGGGTAAAAAGAATGCACTCCCTTTTTATTTTCTAGTATAAGTTATAGCCACCATAGATATGTATATGTACCATAGTGCATATAGCCATATGTCAGAGAGTTTACTTAGCTAATTTTCCAGCTATGACATCCAGGAAGTTCACAGAACATCAGCATTTGATAAAATAGTAAAACCATTTGAATGGCTTCAGGTGACCCAGGGCAGACAGCGGGTGAGTCCACAGTCTCAGATCACTCCTTGTTTCATCTCAAGGTCCTGCTGCTCTGCCTGTCCCCTCTGGAAACAGGCTGTATTGCTCCGAGGGGATCATCTTTCAACAGGATCAATAGTTTCCCCATCATCAGCGCTGAGATCCAGGAATAGTTCAGTGGTTAGACTGAGATGGAGCCTGTTGAAATAAACAGTACGGACAAAACTTCAGCTCTTGCTCTGTCAGCCTGGCTTGTCCTCCAGCATTTTTCTGCAAGGGTCCATTCCCTTACAAACTCTCATGCCACCCCACCCCACCCCGCTTCTGTATTCTGGATGCCATTGCTTAGAAAGTGCATTTATCAGGGTACTATACATGATAAAAGAAGCGTACAAGGTAACCTTCTTCTTATTCATCACTTTATGAAGAGATACCCGTTTTTAAAATGCTGGCATTACCAATGTGCCTCAGACCCCAAGAAGGACACATGGGGCCAGGAGGAGAACCATGCTGTTGTGACAAGGTGGCTGTAGCCACAGTCATGTAACAATAATCATGTGGGGTTGGGAAACAGGGTAGTGCGGCACATGGCTTACACAGTGTCGGTCCATGAAATGAAGCCCCAGAGAGGGCGTATTTATCTCGAGACCCCTCCACACGATGTATAGTGCAGGACACCACCAACAGATTGCTGTAGGGACCAGCCACAAGCACTGCAAATGTGAGCTGTGTTGGAGGAACTGACTGGGGAGCACAGATCATCCCTAGGTGCTGGTGACAATCACCTAGGTGCATCAGAGGCACAGCCTGCGGTACCCCCAGCAGAGAGCATGCAGGCTAGAAGGTGCTGGAGAATTTTCCATGAGAAAACAACTTAATGTTTGATTTTGCAACATTATTAACATAATAATTAAATAAAAAAAAAACAGCTGGAGAATTAAAGGGAAAGTCCTCGGGTTTGGGAAAGGGGCCTGCTAGCATTTTGTTTACTCAGTGTTTATTGTTTCAGAAAGCAACTTTGGTGGGTGTAAAACCTTGCTGGGACCAAAAAACAATTGTTTTTATGGATTAAAAAGAAAGGGGAGGGGGGGAAGAAAAACTGGATCTCCAGTCTCCGCTTAGGGCTTTGCTTTTCTGTACACTTAAAAAAACATGTTTAGGGACAGACTTGGAGATCAAAGGTCTTGAACCTTCATTTGTACATTATTGTTGCTTACGTGTACTATGTAATACAATTTCAAAAAAAGGGCACAAAACCTTCAAGCAGTGAGCCACATAACATTGTGCAGAACCGCCATGGGATGAAGCTATCAGCTATGTAAATTAAAGCTGCCAGTGCTATTTTTTCACCTTTTCATCTTCTCCAAATGCAAGGAAACAAAAAGAAATTTTTCTCTACCTTTAAAGTGGGCATTTACAGCATTTGCACTTGGAGTACAACCAGGAATAGTCTTTCTAGTGCAAATGTCCTTGAAACTCATTTGAGTTTGAAAGGAATATTGCAATTTTGCACTTTTAATCTTATTTATCACTAACCCTTGGGTAAATGTCCCACAATACATCTAGCCAATTACTTACAGAAAAATAATTAAAAATTCTTTTAATATAAAAAACTTTTTTTTTGGGGGGGGAGGGGGGGAATGACAAGGGGGGGACATGACACACGACCTAATTATAGGCATGGAACTTTAATTTTTGTGCTAGGAACTGACACTCAATACCTTCTTGTTCATTTCTATTCAGGAACCTGGGCAAATAGATTATTATCTCTGACAGCTTTCTGGCAGTCCCTCTTGGTTTGACAGTGTTATTTTAGAGGGAAGAGAGTCACTTTTGTATATAATGAAAGGAAAAGTTGTCAAGCATCCATACATATTTTATGCTGCATAAAACTTAAGTGCTAGAGGAAAGATTATGTTTTCAGTCATGCCATTGTAAATTCATAGTGCTTCTTGCTGACCTCCAGGTTTGCACCAATGACACAGAGTGGCATATAGCTCAGAGGATGAATTCCATTTTTTTTACTTGGGCAATGCAGCTCTTGTAATTCAGCTTGCCCCTTACTGTCTTTTTGGTTAGTATAGTCATGCACAACTGTGATGTGTATTTTGGCATTTTGGCATTTTCTACTGACAGTGACAGAACTAAAAGCAATTTCTATCAAAGTCCTTCCTTGAAAAGGCATCAGGTACAGTCTGCGCAGTATAGGTTTTTTCAGCTTAGTTCACAGAAGTGGTTACACTTAGCTGCAAAAATAGACTCAGGAAAATATCCCACACTTTCTAGTTGTATGTTGCTAGCTCTGACTTTACTTTGGTCTTGAAAAAGATGGTGAGTCCCTTCAGGCATTTTTGCACATTGTTTCTTTCCATTTTCAAATGCTGCTGAAGCAGCAGCACATGAGCACTGAGGTGAAACAGCAACCAAAGTCTGTTGGTTTCTGTAAGCTGAATGGCAGATGATATTGTCTTTAAAAAGCTTGTTCATTAAGTTTATGTATTTTGTAGAGGAAAAAACCCAAACTCAATTCCTTTACTTCAAAGCAGCCACTATAAAATTTGTAGTTTATTCTAACACTAAGCAAGATTTTATGGAACAGTTTCACTGAGGACAGATACTGAAAATCCTACATATCTTCTTTGTAAAATACTTACTTATTAAAGAAAATCATGTTTAGGGGCATGAGTTCCCCTATGTCTTTTCCAGAAAATATATGTATATACAGCCTGTGGAGGATCCATTGTTTTAAAATGCTAAAATAACTTTAGTTTATTTTTGCAGATTTTAAATAGTGGAATGTCATAGTACATGCCCTCAGAAATGAGGGGTTCATTCATTACCTTTTGTCACTGTTTTAACAGCTCTTTTTCTGCACATTAGCACGCGCATTAAAAACAACAGCCAATTGGAATCAACTTTACCACAGCACTAGCACGCAGATTTTTAGCAGAGGAATATAACATTCTTCACATAGTGGTGTTGGTACTTCAGTAATTACCTGTGAAATTAGATCATGTCTCTAGATCTGGAATTTGCAACAGGAGGCTGATGCTGTTGACAGTGGTCGATCTGCAAAAAAAACGTAGTGCTGAGGCACCTTTAGGAGAGTTAGGCTGGTTTCTATAGTCTTGGCAACAAGTGCTATGTTTGTTCAAATTTACTGTGTGATAATTCTTTGCTGTATGCTATATGCTATACAAGAATATCTGGTCGCAGGGGGATGACCTTCATGTACTGAAGCATCCTCCAAAGGCATAGAACTAGGCAGAGCACAGCTCTTCCTTCTTTACTGTCACTGCTACCTGTGAAACAATCAAACAAAAGAAACAAACCAAAATATTATATGTATATATTTGGGATGCTCCAAATCATTCCCATTCCTAACATTTGCTGCCTTGTTTTGTCACAGTAGAGATCAGCGTGTTATAAAACAAGACCAGAAATCATTTTCATCAAGTGTTTTCAGACCTCAGACAAATTTACATTGACTGTGCTTTTAAAACAGCTGGTTAGTAATGATTTCAAGTCTTTGGGATGAAACCTTGACTCAAATGAAATGGGATTTTGCCTGATTTCAAAATAGTGGAGATACTGTTTTATTCAAAGCTTCCACCGATAATTTGAATAATATTATTTTCCTAGAGAGAACTGTAATCTGTATGTTTCAGGACTGATTACTTATACCCAGTTGTGCATCAAAGTATTGTTATTCACTTACTCTGGGTCCTGCAATTAGAACTATGTTGGAATTACACAAAGCAACATCGTCGATGGTGTTTTAGTTGGAGATGCCTGAGATACTCAGACGTTCTTGAAAATATGTTTTTGAGCACGCTCGCTTTTCTTCATTGTGACTGGAAAGCTGTAGGCATAAAACATTTAGAACCAACAAATTTTCACTATTTCAGTTCCTTATAATGGAGAAGGAGCAGAGTGCTGAACTTTCCTTGTCTGTGGTACAGTTCAAAAAGCATTTTCAAACCATGCCATGGACTAACCTGGCAGGCTTCATTGGGAGCACGTTAGCAAGTCCTAACTCTTGGAACCTAAAAGCATATTTATTCTCATTCCTCACAAAACCCAGGGTATATTGTTAATCCAACAATAAGGAATTGTCTATGCATAATTCAACATATCCCACTAAATTTACAAGCAACTTTCTTGCAAGACTGCTCAGGATGCTTCAGGCCACACGAGGTTTGAGCAGTCCGTTACGAACTGTGCTTTTCAGATTTCGTTTGCAGGAAAACACTGTCAGGAATGTGGGGTTTGGTTCATCTTTCTGTTATTTCTAATCTTTCCTGAGGCCAGTCTTGGCTCAACGAAATTTTGCCTTTTGCTTCAGAATTGTGGAATTTAACAGTTCCATTTTTTTACTACCAGTAATGAGTATAATAATATTATATTGCTACTATTAATTAATATTGGTACTACTAATAAATAATTGTGGTACTCAAAACATTATAGTCCAACCTGTTCCATATACCAGTTGGTTGGATTTGCATTTTGAGTGTTATTTCTTCCTCATGTTGGGAATCTCTTATCAGTGTTACTGATTATCAGTCTCCATAAGGCTATTTCATAATTAGAACAAGGTTTTACACTGTTTTATAATGAGAAAATAAAACATGCAGAAGCAGTTAAGTGTCTGAAATACAGTCATCCTACAAGAAAGATCTATCATCCTACTTCTATCATCCTACCAAGAAATTACAATAGATGCTCTGCAGCTGGATATAATATCTTGAGGGTTTTTTTCTTTTGTAGAAAGAGTGATTGTCCTTTTTCTTTTTTTCCTTTTTTTTTTCTTTTTTTTTTTCTTTTTTTCCCCCCCCTGAAGGCTTCTTCAGGTATTTTCAGCCTTAGCTCTTCCTAGCCATTCCTGTACCAGTAGAATCAGAGCCAGTGTAACTAGTATTTCTGTCAGTAAGTAGTGGCTATCAAACAGCCATATGATAGGACAATGCAGTAGATCCATGGAAAACTTAGGTTTTTCTCAAGCAGGATTTGTTTCCAGGATTATCAGGGCTTACTTTGTGCTAGTGAAGGCCTGCAGTTCTCTGTAAGACTTGGCAGAAAAGGGTTGTACCAAGGAAAGAGCTGTTAGATGTAAAATCTAACCGTATACTGAGGCAGATTAAGTTTGAGGGAGGAATTAAATGTAAGTCAATGCTGAAGAATGGCTTTGGCAAATAAGCTTTTTTAGATATAAAAAGCATAAATAACCAATATTGTATTTGTTGGATATCTCATGTTGGTAGATCTGCAGGAAGTCAGAAAATAATACATGAATTTATTACTTCATGATTTTACTGATTGTTTTCCCCCTTGCTTTATGGATGCCTTTATTCCGCTTTGGCTTGTTAATGCAGCTGTATTCACAGATTTCTCAGTTACTTCAGCTTCCTTAGAAGTGTTCTCACGTGTGGTGTTAAATTCCAGCTGACAAATACTCAGAGAAAATAAGCTTTGTTTATGTACAGGCATTTGCCATGTGCAAACAACTGAAGCAAATAGCTTAGCTATTTTTACCTTTTTAAATTCTGTTTTATTTTTATGGAAATAGGCTGAGGCCCAATATGGCATGCCTCAGATTATGTCCTCAGAACAATTTCAGCACCGACATTGAATGTAAAAGTACAAATGGAAAAAGAAACTACACAGTGCTAACTAAAGACAGTAGTAGTGGATTTGTCCTTTTTAATTCTTTTCTTTTCAAACAATTGTTATATTACATACATAGCTCTTTGGTTTTTAAAGTAAATTCAACTTCTGCAGAACTTTTTTTAAAAAAAGCCATAAGGATATATCCTCATTAGCTTCTAATGGAAGAAAATTCCAACAAGCCTGAAAGAATTCAGTAACATTTTGGAAATTTGTTTTGAAAAATAAACAGAAAAACATTAAGTGCAATTCAACACCAGTGTTACTTTTATGTTATTAGAACCTCAGTTAGGTCTTTCTTGTATCATATTTTACATGCACAAGAGGAAGTTTTCCTTTCATTTTAATTATCTATGGAAAATACATTTATCTGTTCAGCTATGTCGCCCAAATATTGCCAAGAAGAATTATCTCATAGTACTATTAATAGTCTTTTGTGGAATTCATTTTAGATTTTTTTTTTTAAAAAATGGATATGCATTGTCATAGAAGTGATGAGCAAACTGTAGTAGCTATAAAATTAAAGAACAAATTATTGCATTATTCATAATTTAAAGGAAATTGTATTCTTAATTAGCATCCCAAATTTTCTGGCTATCGTTGATATCCTTACAACAGAGCTGAATAGAATCAAATCATCACATTCAATAGCTGGAATTCAGTTTGGACCAAAACTTCCAGCTCAAATATGATTTTGTAATTTGTAAGTTTTACCAGCCATATAGATATCCACAATCTTAAACATTAACTCTTTTTAGGCTACAGTTCAGATTACGCTGACACCTGAACTAGCAAAGGAGTAGGGAACACTGCAGTGCCTCAATTTTTTGCCTGTTCTGTTTAGTGATTCACACATCTAGGCATAGAGAAGCCTGAAGCAGCAAGTTGGTCTAGTATCCACTCAAATCTCATATAACCTCATAGAGAACTTGATAATATGTTATTTTGAGTTGTTGAGCACCTTGGTAGCTGCCATGTACCCTCAGTTCACACTGCAGACAGTAGAAATTGAGGGACTTTTCTGCATTGCAGAGAAGAGCCCAGAAAAAATGTGATGATGACACTTCTAATCCTGAAGTCAAACTCTCAGGCGAGATTAGATCCAATGAGAATTTGAATCTGACTGCTTCTGAGAAAGGTGCTGTATTAATTATTATTTATTTTATTGTACTGTATTTTATTTTATTTTATTTTGTAAAAGTTACTCTGCAGATTATCTAAGCACAGCAGCAAGAGGTCCAAGAATGTACAAGGTCCTTTCCTCTGGGCATTCATCACAGCTCACACCATGTCAATGATGCCTGTCTGGTGCTTGTCAGTACTGTCAGGAGTCACTGACTGCCTCTGGAAATTCTATTTTCATTTTATTCCATATTCATTTAATGTAAGGGGTGTGGGTGGGGCACAGGGATCAGAAAGCCCTTCTTCAGGACCTCACTAGTTATCATTTGATCCTTTGGAACTTAGCCTGACAACTTAAAAACTTTATTTCACAGGGTTTGAAATCACTGCATTGAAAAGAGTCCTTGCAAAGTACCAAGATAGTACAAAATGTGGCTGAGATCTGCAGTTCCATAGTCTTTACAATCTGATTATTTTTATTATGGAATTTAACTTGGAATTGGAAGTATTGTTACCTCAAGAAGGAATATAACATGTATATTTTTCCACATATGAATCAGCGATACTCAGTAGGATAGCATATAGATGCTCTTAACAGGTGAGTTCTATGAAAGTTCCTGTGACCAAGCAGCAAAAAGAAAAGCTTTTATTTGGTTCAGGTTAAATAGGATTTCAAAATGCTGTTTCTTTCCATTTGGTATGTCACAGAATCATTGAACTAATTAAAAATGTTGTTGTGTTGTGCCAGATTTTCTTTTCCAAATATGACATTTTAAAAGGTTGTCACTGTACAGGGTAGACGTCTGGTTGAGGAAAACTGGCAGCATTCTACCACCTGTACTGGTGAGAGGATGCCTGCATGAGTACAAGGAGATGCCAGTTGTCACTCATTCTGCTGTGTCAGGACTCCCCCCGGCCCCTGCTCTGCAAGGGCAGGGGTGCAGTATTTTGGGAGTTGCAGGAGTTGCATTGGCACTGCAGTGTCAAACCTGCAAGGGCCACTGGAAACATTACACAAGGGGAAAACGTCTTAAAATAAATCTCTTGTCTTCTAGAGATATAAGATCCATGTTAGAAGAAAGATCACTGCAGTTTTCACTCATTTCCACTCCGTTTAAGCAGTAAGAGTTAAATCTCCATGAGGGTTCCCGTGCACACCCACAGGCAGTTTTGTCTTCTGTATCTCACTTTCTTTAAAATCAATGGTCTGCATAATTCCTTAACCTTCTCATTGAGGTCACAGTAAGCAGGATCCTAGAGAATAAACATTCAGATTTTTCCTTGATACCATTTTTTGTCATTCAAGAAGTTCCTAAAACACAAGGTGTGAAAGTGTCATAGCTCTGTGGAAGGCATTATAGGAATATCATCAGTCTTTTCCACCTTCCCTTCCTCCTCTTGTCTGAGATGAGGAAAAAAAACATTAAAAAACAGGGATTTGACTGTTTTATTCCTTATGGTCAGTGATCTGGTAACTTCAAATTATATTGCACTAATAAAATTACTGTGGAAATAATCCATGATACACCATAATACTTAGAAATGGGACACGGCTCTTGGAAAGTGCTTAGCTGATCCTCCTGTAGTTTGGCATTCATACAATCTCTTGTGCTGTTGAAGGACATTAAAACGATGTGCTGAGTGTGTTGGTTTTGATCTTTGGTTTTTCTTTTTTTTTTTTTTTTTTAAATTAGGAATGACCTTAATCAAATTTTAATGTTGCAAAATCAAACATTAAGTTGTTTTCTCATGGAAAATCTGCTGAGTTACATGTCTTGTCCTCAGCCACCCTAATCAGTCTTAAAAAGTGTTTTCAGAACAGTAACTAAAATGGAAAAAACCACATACCATATGCATAACGTGGCCAAATTTCATGTATTTACTATATATACCTCCTCACACTGCCCGGAATATCTGTAAGATTTCGCTACATTTTGACCATCCAGATTCAAAGGATTAGCATAAATAAATAAATGAAACACAGACGTTCCTCATTCTTTATTTATCATTATGAGAAACATATTGAACTTTGAAAAATAATCCTAAGGGAATTCTTAATTTGTGTTTCATAAACTGATCATTGTTATATTGGATTGTGTTATAATTAACCAATTTATCAAAAAGCACTAACATAATCAAATGCTTCTTATTTTGACATGAAAACTCTTGCAATATACAAGCAAACAGACAGATGGGAAATACATCAGTTGAAAACCTATCCGATGAATGTGAATATTTAAGAAACACTTCAGATTTTAATGGGCTTTAAAAGAGTATTTACTGTTTAGTCTCTTTTTCTGCATTTCTACTCCATCCATCACCCAAAGCTTGACATAGTGTCACTCTTCTGAGTCATTTTGGCATAAAACCAGGGAAACCCGTCATTACTCAAGCAAAGCATATGTAGAAGGTGGGGGAAGATGAAAGGAGTCAAAGTAAAGTCTAGTAAGTTGTGTTTGAAATGTCACTGCTCTCTTACTTAGGTTTTGAAGGTACCAGGGACATTTATCCACCAGCTGGTAACCCTTCAGGCTCAATATTCCTGCTGCCTGTGTGGCAGAGGGATTGTCTAGATTTTCAGAATTTTTATGAAGCTGGAAGGACGGACAAGTCACAGGATTTTCAGGTGCAAACATCATGAATGTAAAGGCTTTAAGAGAATACATTGCCTGATGATAAAAGTCTGTGCCAGAGTGTCCTATAAAACAAAATTAACAGGAGTAGCACAAGAAGGCAGTTTTAAAAAAACATGAGCCTAGGCCTTGCACATTTTGAAATAGCCTTTGAAGTTCAAACTGTGGTTTTAAGTCTTCTCATTTCCTTTTACTTTCAATTTCTGAGAAATAAGCAGTAGATCATGATGGTTTTTTTCAGTGCATTTGTTTTAGCAGTAGCTGAGATCCTCTTGTAATCATTTATCTCCAGGAACTGTGTCCTTCAGTAAAGCCTAAGATACATTAAGATGTGATAAAATCTCAAGAAGCTAGTGGCACAAATATTGCTGTCTGTTGTGAAGGCTAGGAGGAATAAGCACTACCTGTCTCTACTTCTGAGTTTCAAGGGAAATCTTCCTTTCCCAATATTGGTTTCTTATTCTTCAAAAGGCAAAGTAAGTGAGAAGAAACTTGTGTCTCAGAAAACACGGCAAGAAGGATCATTTAGGCAGCTAGCTGTAGGCAGCAGAGGCCAGGTGATGTACCCAGCCATTTTCAGCATTCTGTAAGATCCATATATTACAGACTTGTGATATCAGGTGGGAGTTGCCCTCTGGAAGGTAAAACTTCAAGGAAGCTTATTTTCTTCAGCAGCAGGGAGCAGGATGAAAAAATGTCTGTATGGGAAGGGTGGTGGAGGAAGGTGGAATAAAAGAGATAGGAGGATCTTTTTTATCGACAGCACTGAAGCTCAGTGTTCTCACAAACAGGCTGATGTGAAACATATCAGTTCAGTGACTGCTTGGCAGTGGCAGCTTCCCTTGCCCAAAGTAGCTTCAGAGTAATTATTACTACTTGTATGTTGCTAGCAATGTAGCTTCGGGTATGCTAGAACAAGTATAGGCATGCTAGATTAATATAGACAAATTGCCTAACTGCATTACTTGCCAAGTTTGAGGGATAATTTTTGTAGCCCACAATGAGCTCCATGATGTTTTACACACTGATAAGTAGTACCCCAGGCAGGTTCATGTAATTTATGTATGAATGCATGATGCACATACATATCTGTGATTGAAGTACAGACATGCGTCCAGTGACTACAGTAAAGATATACTGAACCAAAACTGCTAGTTGCTCTTTGGCATTTGACTCAAATGCACGATGGAATAGTAAATTCCCTGTAATTTTTTATGAAGCTATGAGGAGGGAAGTAGCTTACGGTTAGCCACATATGTCCAAAGATGAAGGATCTGAGATTAGAAAGAAAAACAAGTTTTATCCGATGATAAGCAGCCCATTCCTTTAAAGATATGCATGAAGTTGTAGATAGGACTCCATAAATATATGGTCTTACTGTACTTTTCATCACAGCTCTGCGTCATACTTCCTGAAGATTCAGATGCTAGAATGGCTGGAGAATCCTTGGTTCAGTACATGCTCTGTGACAGTCACATCTTCTCAAAATGTTGTTGTAGTCTGTCTTTGGTACAGGTACCCAGACAGGGGACATGGCCTTCAGCTTTGCTATGACCAATACCTTGTGCAATGGTATTAATGCATACTCAGAATGGGTAAATTTATAGAATTCTCAATTTTCAAACCATAAGAAATTTAGATAATCTTATTTATCATTTTATGCTTAATGGTGTAATTGATTACTCTTGATTACCCACTTCCCAAAAATATCTCTCTACATCATTCTTTGCATCTAATTCTTTACTTATTCAGACCTGGCTTTGAATCTGTGGATGCCACCCTGTTCTAGCATTCAGTTCTACATATGTTCCTCCATTCATATTATTTTTCTTTTAATCTTCTTCATTTGACAAATACCAGGAAGAGTAACAACAACCAAAACAGTGCTATGGGAACTAAGAGAGAGGAGGGTATGAAAAGTATGAATGCACATGCTAATTTAACTTAAACCAACATGGATTGTTTTCACAAGCATAATTAAATTTGCAAGAGGATATGAATGTTTTCTAAAAACACTTCAGTAGTGCAGCCATCAGGGAGGTGTAATAGCTTTCTAAGGGAAGGGATAATTTATTGACATAATAATAAGTGGATATAAACTGGCCATGGAACACTTCAGACAACAATTCAGAATAGAACAAGTAACACAATAATATTATAGTAGGTCCAGATTGTAACAGCAAGAGAGGGTCCCACCTAGCCCTACAAAGTTAAAAATGTGCATTCCTGCGAACAACTTCACAACTGCAATATAAAGAAAATTATGCTGGTTCTTAGCTTCCTTTCTCTTATTGGCAAACTCATTTTGCAGCATAGCTATTCGGGTTTATATTTGTAATTCAGAGCTAAATTCTGTCAGTTTTGTCCACTTGCTCAAAGTATGTTAGTGTCTTGATTTTTATTCACTGATTATTTGTACTTGTGGAAAAAAACCCCACCAACACCCTCAAACCAAACTAAGCCTAGTACAATTATTTGAGCATATCTCCCCAATGATAATACCACTGCCAGCTCAGTAAGCAATATGCTGCTATGTACTGCTTTCAGACCTTTTCACTAGCCTCAATTTTCTTGCCAGGCTGGCCTCCCTATCTTTTGGGACAGTTTTCCAACCCTTGCATAAATTCTTTTATCTCTTCTACACAGTACAGTTAGCAAGCTCCTAAAATGTGAACATCCATTGATCTTTTGTCATATACTGTATGCTTTTGCCTCTGTGGGCATATGGGTCATTAAAATCCATATTTTTTTTTTCTACACCATGTGTTTAGGTTTTTTACAATTGCTAGGTTGTGGGTTTTTTTCTGCCCAGCAAATATAGTTCTTCTGTGTCTGGAATCTTCAGCCTATTCTTGCTTCTTTAGTTCTGATTTCTAACAAGGATATTGAAAAGACTAAAATTGAGGCTTTTCAAGTTTATGTTCTTTTTTTTTTTTTTGAGTTTTTAACAATGAGCCTGGTGAGTTAAACATATTGCAGGTTTTCTTTTTAATAACTCAGCACTATAAATTAGTCTGAATTTTAGGTTAGAAATGAAATAGTGGCTTTTTTTTTCACTAGATTTACTACACTGGGTTGCACATTTACTGTCTAATGTAGTGATGAGTGGAGACAGGACTGAAATCCTCTTAGATACAACAGGTAGAAGAAGAAGAGCTATATTGTTTAACCTCTGCTGGTTTGCAAATACCAGTAAGAGATATATAGTATTTCCATAAATAATGATATCTGTTTGATGTGATTAACATCACATAATTTTTAATGTCAAATCATCATAACGGAAGGTAGAGGCAGCTTTTCCTTTGGGAGCAGCAGGTTCATTCCACAGAACACTGAACAGTGCCGCTGACTGCTAGATAATGGTGTTATATGGGGGAGGGACAGGTGCATCGTGATTCATGATTCATATTTCTTCTAAATTTTCCAGTATTTATAGTGTCTTAGGCAAATTTAAGTATTTTTAAAAATCCATGTTACACTGCCTTTATGTATCTTACAACATGGTTTCCCTTCAGAAATTCATCCTAATTACCTTTGAATTTGGTCTTCAGTGTTTCTGAAAAATATTCCTGCCCACACAGCAGGCTGATTCAATGCATTGGAGTACTTAGGAGGCACAGTCAGCACGTACTCTCATATGCCCTGTCTGAAAAGAACAGGTGTGAGCAAGCATGGGCTTGCACAAACTCCTGAGAGCTTTAGGAAAATCAAATGGAAAGTCTTCCATTACCTCAGACTTGCTCCACTTTTTTTTAGCTACAAAATACATGTTAGGGAAAACTATCTCGCTCAACATATTCCTACTGGTGAGAATTTCAAAGATAAATACACTAGTTCTGAACAGCTCATTAAAAAAACCAATCTGTTAATGTGTTCTTAAATGTGTCTTTACAATATAAATTATTTATATATGCTAAAACAATGTTTAAGCTAAAGGAAGTTTAAAGTCCAGGGCAACTAAAATCAGGGCATTATATTTTTTTACTAAACACAAATTATCATGTGCTAATGTTATCATTATTTAGAGTTAAAATACAATTTTTAGATAATTTTTCATGTATGAATGAAACTTAATGTTTTCAAAAACATGTCGTTTTTCCAGCACCTTAATGCATAGAAGATGTTACACTGTTCATATAATATTTAAAAAATTTTCTCTGCTGAAGTCTAATTACAGATGTCTCTTTTTTAAAGCAAAATTAGAAACTTTCAGACAAACAGCCAACAAATTCATCACACTTTTGGGAAAATCATATAATATTTATCACCTGAATGAATCGTGGCTTTGGCTAAAATGTATCATTTCTGTAGAGTATGCTAATAACGATATATTAACAAGGAAAAAGGCTATTAAGATGAAAGTACAACTATACTTATATGTAAACTTCCATTCAAAAACCCAAACAGCTTTATAGGCTCTGTAAGAAAATAGTAAGTTCTGAATGAACTTTGGATGGAACTATATTGTAGGTTTGAAGGAATTCTGTCTCTGCGTACTATTGCTGGGTAGAAACTTCACCACATGAGCTAAATAAAGATTCCTATTCAATTAACTATCCCATCACATCTTCGAGGTATCTCAGGCTTTAAAGAGACTTCAGGAAGAGAAACCCAGCTCAGCTGGTGGCAGAGATGAGATCAGAGATTGCTGCAATGATCTGCTGTTCTCTCCTTCAGGAGACTCATGAGGAATAGGAGCTTTAGGGTTATTACCAGGGACTTGCTGTGATAATACCAGCAAGAGGCTGCCTGGCAGAGCTGCAACATTCTTCCTTTTACTTGTTTATATGTGTTTATTTCAATTAGACCTTCTGGTTCATTTGGGAAAAACAAACGTGCAAACAAAAAACAATGCACAACTGCCAGATGAGTCCATCCTTCAACCTCCTAGCCTGAAACTATGTCCAATTCTCCAGTTTAAACACTTCATGAAACTTATTACCTCTGCATATGGATTTTGTTGGCCTTATGTCCTTTAATCACCACAGCTGTTCCACTAGTGCAAATGTTGAAGGGAAGCAAAGTTTCTCAACAAGCACTGGTGCTTAGTTGTTTGTAAGTCAGGTATAGTCTGTATTTGTGTATCTCTCTATGTTGTGTTCCTGTCTGTCAGTGCTGTACTACTCCAGGAGAGGAGATATGTTGTCATGTACCTGCCAGAATAGGAAAAGATGGCAGTGTCTTGTGCTCTCTGTGCAAGTGTGTCATGCAGGCATGGGAATTTCCTTGTGTGCTCCATTCCTCTCGTGTTTTCTTGAGAACATTTTCAGTAGAGAAACATGTTGTCTCTTGCAACCTGTGCTATAGCAATGAGGATTGTCTTCCAGCATTTGTATGACTAGAAAGAGTTAGTCCTTGCTTTTCATTATTTCTTTGTGTATGTCTTTTCTTTCCCCCCCCCCCCCCCCCCCCCCCCGATGCTAGAAGATGAAACTTTGTTCTTGGTTTATGTCTGCTTTTTAGAAAGACAGACAATATCTACAGTTGTTACCGTATGATTATTAGTAGATGAAGCAGTGTCTGCAGCAGTAAGATCTTCCCCTGCCAGGAGAGAAGCCCATCTCTAAACGCAGTCATATTCCACTGTTAATGTTGTCTTGGTGAATTTACCGGTATGTCAGCAGTTCCCTTAATAAGCTGTAGCTTTATCAACAGATACCTTAGCTTTTGAGAGGCCCTTTGGACTAAGCTTGGCCAACTAATTCTTAATCCATAAGCTAAGGCTTTAGGAAAACAAGGGAAAAAAATCCTAAACCCTAATTTAATTAACTCTAAGGTTTACACTCATAGGAAGAAGACTTAGAGGTGTTAGTGATTAAAAGTGAGATTTGACAAGCTGTCCCTAGAAACTAGTATTTAATTGCTCCTAATACTGGCAAAAGATAGAAGAAACTTTGAAAAGCTGTTGTAAAGTGAGCGTAAATATTTTTCAAGAAAGACATCACAGTTTCTGTATTGTGTTGTATTTGTACATTCACCTCCCCTCTCTGCTTTCCTTTATGATTCTAGAAAGGATTTTTTCCATGAGAAGGAAAATGCCGTTACTGGGTTAGAGAAGAGCATATCTACACCATGTCCATCCTATAGGCAGGTGAAATGCTGGCATGACTGTGTTACACAGCAGTGTAGGGCTGCCTCACTTGCACCCAGTGCTGCACAGTTGTGAAGTCATCCTAAGCGATGAGATAAATCAGGCCTGCTTTTGGCTAATCTAACCATGCCATTATTATTAGCCATTCTAATATCTGTTTGGTATTCTGTACCCTTAAAGACTACTGTTTAGAGCTAGAATAAATTCTCTAAGTTTAGTGTGAAGAGATGTTTTGGTTGGGAGGTCATTAATTTTATTCCATATTATGCAGATGTGAAGATTTGGCATCTTAATGTGCATCTATAAAATATTCTTATATACAAGTTCAGTAACCATTTCATTATGGCTGTCATGAGCAGACCAAAGTTAAAAAGACTTGTCTTGGCATGTGATTAAGGTTTTACTTTCATAATTCCTTTTTCTTGTTTTGCTTTCCTTTTGACATTATTTAAAGATTATATTATGTGTGCTTGGAGGACAAACGAAGATGATATCTGTACATGGGAAATAAAATATTTTAATTCATGGGATTCAAAGCAGCAGCAACAAAGCCATCTCATTATCCCAGTGATGTGCGAACTTCAAATATTACATTGGTTCATTTATGTGCTGTGTGAAGGGCTACAGTGTCATATTGTTCAGTGTTTTCTTAAAAAAAAGAATCAATAAAATAAAATTAAAACTAACAAAACCAAAGAAAGCTTACTTTCTCAGGGACTATTAAAAGTAAGAGGTGAAATGTACATCTGCAATGGAAACGAATGCTAAACCTTTGCTTACAGCACCCATATTTTTTTTTATACTCATGTCACTTAAATATTATTGTATGTTGTGTAGAAATGGCTAATACTGGTGTTAATAGTATGAAAAAGTGTCACCCTAATGATTGTCCTGAATGCCTGGCTGAAATTGAGAGGCTTAAAGTCTGTTTCTATTGAAAGCAGACATGGTCACTGCAGCCTACTGATTCAGGCTGGTGTTCCTTCACTCCTCGTTCTCTGTACTGAATGGCGAGAATCCCGTTGCCCTGGGCCCACTGGGGTTCAGGCAAGAGAGGTTTCTTTTCTTACATTTTCAAGGATTGTTTTGTTGTTTGGTTTTTGTTGGGGGGGGGGGGGGTGTTGGGGTTTCGTTTGTTTGTTTGTTGGGGTTTTTTGTGTGTGTGTGTTTGTTTTGTTGTTTGGGGTTTTTTTTTTTCCTGGGCAGAATTTTAATAAAAGCTTACTTTCCCTTAGCTGTCATGTTAAGAATGTTCTCTGTCTGCCTCAGTGTGATCCTCCCTGCTTGTTCAGTGTATTTCTATCATTTTTCCCAGGCACATAAAACCATAGCTGTGCACCTGAAACAATGGCCACCTCTCCCAGGCTTAATCTCCTGTATGGCGGACACTGGACTCATTGTCCAGGCTTGCATGCTGTCTGATTTCCCACTCACATTATGATCATTAAATAAGTGAATAACTGTGTTTCCTTATGTTATTTGGGGATATATCTTTCTTTTTTTATGATAGCAAAGGCAGCTGCCTCCAGTTCCACTCCAGGTCATGTCTAGTATTTTGCCAGTGGAGCTGTCTGTGGACCCAACTTCTCTATGGGCTCTTAGGCACAACTGATAATTTGGGGCTTTTTAACCTGATGTTGTTCATCTGACTTACAGCACAGCTTCATAAGTAGTTTCAAGGGCCTGACTAGAAGAGCATTATCCATGGCAGTAAGAAGACAAGGGGAAAAGGCTAGCATGTTAACCAGCTGTGTTGATGGATGAATAGTAACCTATGATCCCAGAGTGGAAAGAGGTCTCCATGAGACTGGGCAATTTTCTGGCTCATTAGTGAAAGAGCATTCTGCATTTTTCTCATCATTATTGTGGCATTATGGCAAGAAGATTCAGTCCATTTTTTTTACATTGCAAAAAATTCTGAAGGAGTTTTGGTGTATTCAAGATGCAGCTTTAGAAAGAGCCCATGAAGATATTGTTTTGATCTGGATCTCTTCTATGATCAGGTTCACAGCTGTGGTTCCTGAAGCAGATGTTTCAGCCAAATTTACAAGTCAGTATTTTGCAGCACAGGGGAAGAAATAAGGGGCAAGAGAAAAGACAATAACAATAGTATTAATTGATACTGATTTTAAAAACTTTGTTGTTGAGTCATGGCTTAGATGTTCATGATGATGAACTAAAATAAAAATAATCCTACTTGAATAATTACATGTAAATGTCTGTTTATATAACTAAAAAAAAAATTGAAGTGAATCTTGCAGGCTTGGTTCACTGCACACTGAATAAAAGAATCATAGAATTATTTAGGTTGGAAAAGACCTTAAAGATCATTGAGTCCAAACATTAACCTAACACTGCCAAGCCCACCACTAAACCATGTCCCTAAGTGCTGCATCTACACTGGTTTTAAAACACCTCCAGGGATGGTGATTCCACCACCTCCCTGGGCAGCCTGTACCAATGCTTGGGCACTCTTTCAATGAGGAAATGTTTCCTAATATCCAATCTAAACCTCCCCTGGCACAACCTGAGGCCATTTGCTCTTGTCCTGTCACTTGTTACCTGGGAGCAGAGACCAACCCCCCCTGCCTACAGCCTCTGTCAGGCAGCTCTAGGGAGCAGTAAGGTCCCCTCCTGAGCCTCCTTTACACCAGGGTAAACAACCCCAGTGCCCTCAGGTGCTCCCTATCAGCCTTGTGCCCCAGCCCCTTCACAATTCCATTGGCTCTAAGCTCCCCGAGTACATTTTAAAAAAGAAACCTGTCCTTTGCTCAATTACCAGTTCCTACTGTTTAAAGAAGAAAGTGCTTCATGATATCTTTTTGATTAGGTGACTGGGAGGAATACCATTAATAGGAAGAATAACATTCACTAGAGCAACAAAAACCTTTTAAAAAAGAACCTTCTTGCAAGATAGTGGTAAAAGGATCATTTTTGTCTTATGTGTCAGTATCACAATAGAACTCAATTTTATTCTCTAGACCAGTGAGGGGTTTTTTTTGTGTGTGTTCTTTGGCTTCCTGCTGTGTGTTATTCATTTCAGGGTATTCACCAGAGAAGTTTAAACTGCTCCTGCTCCTAAATATCACATACTTATTGGTCAAAATAATAGTCCTTTGGGTATCACAGGGTAGCTTGTGTTTTGCAGAACAACTAAATTTTTTTTCCTTTACAGTGCCAGTGATCTAAAGTCGATACAAGAGGTCATGATATTTATTTTTATTACTTTTCTTTTCAAGGGAATCCGTTTTTTTCCAGTTAGGAATTTCCTGTGGTTTGACTGAAATCTGTCTGGAGGAAACTCATCTTTTGTAATCCGTAAACTCTTGAAATCGTTTGTTTGTCTCTTGAACAGATAATAGATTCCAAATGGCTTTCTCAAGCAGCTAAGCAAAGAGCTCAGTCTGGATAAACCCCACGGAGGCTGCACTCTGACATAGCTCTCAGCACAGTGCACTGCCACTGTTGGATTTCCAGTCGTGCTCATATTTTATATTTTTATTAGACATGCAAAACCCTGCTACGGTTGCAAAGTCAAGCATTACAAAATATAAGGTGTAAGGCTGCTTTTGTGACTTCAGTTTGGCCCCATTTATTGTATGCAGTAAGAAGCTGTCTAATTAAATAACTGTTCTCCCTTCCCATATGCCCTGCAAGAATCCATTTCATTTAGTGCACAAAATAGTCTATGCATACTTAATAAGTGGTTACTCAATGTTTGGGGTTTTTTTCTTAATCGCTCAGAAATGTAGCCATAAGCCTAATTTATTGCTCTAAGTACAGAATTACCCATTTCCATGTGGCTTCCGTTTGGTACATATAAGAATGTCTTACAAAGATTTCTTTATTTTTTTTCACATCTGTAATCCCCTTCCTCTGCTTCTGCACATGCCATGCTGAAGCACAAAACTGAAAAACAACCAGTAACATCAGCTTCCTTGGTTGTGATGTGGCATTTTATGTCTTGATTTGCATTTCTTAGCACTGTTATAGATTAGGTCCCTTACCTTTCCTGTTTACTACTTTCCTACACACACCTTCCAACTTCTGTAACAAATGAGGTGGAAAATCCTATGTGCAACAGCTGCATAACCTAAGGCTGTGCTGTGGCACCATCCTGGATAAACATGGAAAAACACATGACATGGAATCTCTGTGACAACCTTTTCAAAGGGTCCATCAGCAGGGTTAGAAATTTTGCATCCATCCTGCAGACCAGAGCTGAGCCAATCCAGTACATCATCATCCTGTGTACAGGCAAAGCCCGGACAGAAATCAGAAACTGCTGGTCCTTCTGGGACCTAGGAGGTAGTGTGTCCCATGTTAACCAATTGTTTCAGTTGTTCCCTTCCTAGACTTGTCAGATAGTTTTCCTTTCCTTTCTATTGTTGCCTGAGTTAATCGTCTGCTGCCCCATTTGCTAAGCAGATCTTTAATTCATGTCTTTGTAGCTTCCTTGCCTAGCCAGACAGAGTTGTTTCCTAGACTGCTGCTTCTCCTGTCCAGCTAGCTCTGTGTTCCACCTTTGACTCTTCCTGCTTGTTTTATCCACCTGCCACTTGTTCTTCTCCATAACTTCACAGTTCCTTCCTGCATCTGTGGTCATTATCTACTCTCAGTTCCTTCTTCTCAACATGTTTCTCCTCTGTGTTCTTACTTTATCATTATTATTATTAATAATAATAATAATTTTTATTATTATTGTTGTTATTATTATTGAATTCTCCTAGTACTACAGATTTTTTATTATTTGTCTTGCATCCATCTCTTTTACCTTCCATCCTGATACAGCTTCATGAAGATATGCTTTCCAAAATTTCAGCCTTCCCTTGGCCAGATGCTCACAATCTTTTCCTGTCTCCAGCATCCACTCTTCTTGGCCTCCCGTGATGCCTCTAGCTTTCACTTTACTATGGTCTAGTCAGTTCTGTCTCTCATCCACTCACACTTCAGCTCTTTCCCTCAGTTTGATTGTCGTTTATTCTTAACGCTAATTTTTGTTCTTCCAAAGTCTTTGTCCAATTCCTTGCTTTCTGCACTTGAATTTCTGGGCTTGGTTTTCTGGAAGAAAGTAACCAGCAGAGGAGAGATGGGCCCCCTGCCTTGCAGCAGCCAAAATGAAGGAAAAAAAAAAAAAAAAAAAAAAAGCACCTTCATTCTTCTAAATTGATGTGATCATCAATCTGCCTTCGGGGGGTGGCTGGGTTCTTTGTAGCTTTAGTGGGTGCTGGGTTTAGTGTTGTCCTAGGATGACTTTTTATGAGTTCTTAACCATTAATATAGATCAAGCCTTGATCATCCACAAATTCAGTTCTTTCTGAAGATAGTTTATGAGTAAAGTAGGAAAAAATATTTCAAGTTCAGGAGCAAATGGTATATAGCTCTTACTCAAGTTCTTTCCTACCAAATTTCTGATTTACTCAGAAGGTTTCAATTTCCAAAAAAAAGTCCAAGATTTTATTAGACAAGCTTTGTTTTTATTTTTGTCCTTCCTCCTAAAAGGCTGCATTTTTTGGCCTGAAAACTTTTAGAGTGAAAAATAGTAAATTGAAGTAAACAATTATCACAAAGCATTTCTTCCAAAATAGTTAAAACCTGGGAATGGTCTAAGCAACTGAAACTTTTATGATAGCAAGAACTTTATAATAAAACCCTGCATTGCTCTTCTATTTGAAATCCTTATATATGTTCCATATATTTGGACACTACTGATGGGATAGCTGATAAAAAACCTAATCTCCTTACCATTTACTTAAAACTGAAATTAAATAGTATTTACAATGGAACACCCAGTGTGCATTCCAAGTATGCCAGTGTAGTCCTTCTGCAAATAGCAAATAGCTGTAGTTCTTAGGGTATGCTGCCTTTCAAAAATGAGAACAGGCAACAATTTAATAGGCAATCATAAGGGAAAGGACAGTCTTTCTTCCTGCAGAAAGACTCTAGTGAGAATGCTTTCCATAAATGTTTGACCTCTTTAAATACAAACTGGGCAGAATCATTATTTTTTCAAAGGCAGTATGCTAGTAAGAAACTGAGAAACCTGTGAAAAATCGAGAAGCTTTCCTTCTTCTTATAGGCAAGATTGTGATTGAACTTGCGTATCTGCACCAAGGAGGAGCTTGAAGAACATAGGCCTTACTACTGGTGTCTATCTGAGGATGAAAAATAAGAGTTAGTAAACTTAGGCTCGCAGCAACCAGGTTTTGCCTTTCCCCAGACACATAATTAGTGAATGGCAAGACTTGTTTCAGTATCCCAGTGTATCACCAGCGATCACTGTGCCAATAAATTACAATTCCCTTTTTTAATGTTCTGAGGAAAGGAAAGAACAGTGTCCAGTGTCACTGTGGTTGCTTCACTAACTAGTTTCTGACCACTTTAGCTCTCCTATTCCCTTCCTTGGGTTAGAAGCAATACATTAGTTCATCAGTTAAGCCATCTAAGCTTTTCTGCATAACCAAAGCACACTAACGAATGCTCAGGTTATAGGGTATAGCTTTGAGGAATGAAATTATCATCAATTTTATTTTTAAATCTTGATTATTTTTTTTCCTGCTAAATGGTGAAAAAATGTAGGACAATAGAAAGATGCAAGACGTACAGTAAACGGTATTTTAAATGCATTTATTCTAATGCTTTCCAAATTGCTGTTCATGAATTCTGTGGAAAGCTAGGTGGTTACATGACACAAGCCCTTCTTGCTAGCCACATATTAAAGAAAATGATACACACACTCTTCTAATGTTTTTCCTATGGTCTGACTGCCAGTGTGATTTTATACACATTGTATAATGCAGAAAGTAAAAGATAGGTTCACTTTTTAAAAACTAATGGGATACTTTGTTAAGATAGAATCTGTTTTCAGGAATGGTGCTGTTTAAAACAGTACCAGTCTTCTGAATAATGACATCAATGAGTTCTTGATCAAGAAGGAGTAATAGACTGTGCATGAATGACCTTTGGAATTGCATTAGTTATGCACTCCCTTTAAAATCAGTTGTGTAAATGAAATGAGTGTCTGGTTTGGTCACCTTTTTATATATTTATATGCTGATTTGTATTATGGTTTCATTAATAGTCATCCCAAAGTCTTAACCCTGCCTTTATACCACTCATGCCAAAATTAATTTTCAATTACATGGTCTCAATCTTGTCCATAATGTGTTTATGTTACATAAAGGATTAATTTTTTTTTTTTTTAAATTAGCACGTTATTTCATTTTGGCCTCTCTTACTACAAACTAATCTATGTGATAAGTAGTATTAGAATCATACTGTCTGCTGTCGCTATTGTTTTTATCCCATTATGGTCTCACAGACAATTAATATGCTAACTAAAAGACTTGTCGAAGAAGGCCATTTTAGTTCCATTTAAAAGACTGCTGCTCAAAGTGCTCCGTTCTTTTCTTTGAACTTCAGTTACAAGTTTGGGGGTTTATTGATTTTTTTAATTTTTTTTTTCCTGGGGGTGGTGTTCTTTTTTCTGCTGGGGTAATACAGGAGCCAGTAGGGATTTATGTATTTGACTCTACTCGGAAGACATTTGTGTTACATTGTGAATACAGCAACTGCATTTTGAAATACATTGCTTGTCTCATTACCAGTCACTAGTCGGTTCAGCTCAGTAGGAAGCTGAATATGAATGAAATGTAGTTAAAACAGCAGTCCACTTGTGTTCACAGTTAGATGCTCGATCTCTGTTTCTCTCTCCTTAACCATTTATTTTGTTCCTCTGCTGCATGCTTTCTCAGTTTCTTCAGCAGTCTTATGAAGCACACAGAATTGTTAGAGACCGGTGACAAAAACTATCCTGAAGAGACTGCACACACTTTGTCATCACAAATGTTAAAGATGGCATGTAAGACACAGGCTTGTGGACATAGCATCTAGATATGGGTGGTAATGAACCTGCTTCGCTGTAGAACAGTGACTTTTGCAGATTTTGGAGGTGGTCTGTGCATTTGAGGCATATGAAGGAACAGATAGTAAAGAACAAGCTCAAGGTATAAGCTACCTGTTTCATTATTTTCCAGGAGAAATGTCATTTCATTGCACATGGCTGGGCTGGTAAAGGCTCTTACATTTGGCTTCCTACTAACTTGGAAAGAAACAGTCAATTCTGCCTGTGCCCTACTTAGAATGTTATGATAATGAGGTGGTTTGGACTGGTTTTCTTTGGACAAAGATTTCCCTGTACTTCACAAACTTCCTTTTTTTCCATTTCATTGCAAATATTTGGGCTCATTAAACCCTGAAGTATAAGCATATAATGTTTATACTTCCTAGAGCTGGGAAAGAGACAACAGATTCCAATGAGGAAATACTTAAGTGTCCTGAAGCATCATGTCCTAAGACTGGAATGCCACTGTGCATAAGGCTGCTCTGTGTTATGATCCCATCCATAACCAACCTTAGTAACACAGGTCTTGATAAGCCACACAACTGCACTGATGCCTGAAATTTTTTTGTAACTTCATAGATGTTATGAAGCAGTGGGGTAGATGCTGATGCTGTCAGGCCTGCAACAGGCACCGACGCCGTGATACCAATATCTTCAACCTGTTTGTCCATGTGTCTTCCTGATAGCCATAGACCCTTCCCTTCACCTCCTATGGTCAGAACATAGTTAGCTTTATCATCCTGATGGCAACTGCAGAGGGCTGTCTGGCATGTGCCTCTGAACAACACTGATCGCATGGTTTACATTTCTAATTACCTCTTTTCCTGACTATCCTTTTTTTCTGCCTTTGTACCTCCCTTTCTCTGCTCTTCTCTCCTCCTAGATAAATAACTCTTTAGTAAGTACTTTCTCCCCATCATTCCCAGTTTTGCTACATCTACTCCCAAATTTGAATTTCTGATATTGTTACCTAGAGGATTTTGGCTCACACACTATTCCATGAAAAGTAACCAACATCCCGCTGGACTTCCAAGACTCTGCTTCCTACAGGTGCCCAGTGCTTCCCACTGGTGATCTGTGAAGCCTGACCATTTCTCAAATCATTCCATCAAAGCACTGGTGAAATCCTGTCATCCCTCACAGCACTATCTGTAACTTTGCTTAGCTTCTGATGGCGTGATCTAACATGACTGGCAATTTCTCATGTCACGTCTCACATTTTTCCATGTCCTGTTCTGTTAGCCTAACCTTAGCCTGGGGCCAGTTGGCCTTTTCTTATGCTTACACCCCCAACAGTATAGGGGGGCAGTCAGGTGAGGGCTGTTTGGAAAGCTTGAAGGTGTCCTAACTGCCCTGAACAGCTGCTGCAATGTGCCCAGCAGGAGGAGGCACACCAGTAACTCTAGGGCTTCTCTTAAACGCTAGCATGCAGTTGTGTATGTTTCATATTGTTCATCTAAAATTTAATGCAAGAATTGTGTTGCGCCTAGCAGAGAGAGAATTAAAATTATTTAGCAACCACCTATTAATACTAAACAGCAAATTGTGAATGATAGTAAATGATGTTGATCTTTCTATTTATTCTTGATTCTGCATACACAACACTTAATTCAATTGAAACTGAATGTATGCAAGAAACGAAGACCAACACCCCAAGTTTTTATACAGCAATGCAGAATGCATTGCATCCAGACAAAGCAAGAGAAGAATTTACAAGAGCTCAAATAGAATTTATACAGGCCCATGGTGTTGTGAAAGTTGTAGTGGGGCTTTGTAATGACAGCAAGAGATTTAGTCCTGCTCTACTTTCCTTAAAACAATTCTTCTAGCAGTACTATTTGCCTTTATATTCTGCTGAAGTACTGTGTCAGTAGTTGCTCTGGGGGAAGAATGGCACCTCCTGGATAATACCTCTTTAGTAATGAATGAAGAAGGTCGAACTGAAGTAGGCAAACAGTAATGCGCTCAGGAGACACACTAAGTCCTTGCCTCCCAACTTCTGGAAGCCAAGGAAAGGTAGTTCTAGCACCGATGGAAAAATATTAAGAAAGGGACATATAAGCCATAATGGTCTAAAAGGTGGAGCATTCTGTTTCTTGGATTAACATTGTGCACTTAATAATAAATACAAGAGTGTATCAGAAATCTAAGAACAAAATAAAAATTTTTAATTGTTTTTGTTACCTAGGAAAGCATAATTTAGAAGGTCCCTTTTCTGTGCATTTTATTTATCATATATCATTAAGTATCATCTTAATTGATGGACTACTTTGTTATACTATATTTTCCTTTATAAAGTAATCACAATGGATTTTTATTAGTTGTTCTCTTGAGGTAATCTTTCATTTGTTTCTGTGAATCTGTTAGGAATAGTTCCCAATGTGCAAGAATTACTCATTGTTACTGTTAGTGCTTTGTAGCTTGCACCTCAGAAATTATGTCATTCATTTGAAACTGCAATACAATCATGATGGATTATTTTGGTTGAGATATAGGTGTGTGATCACTGATCAGATTTTATTCTGTATAAAACCAGTATCTTAATGCAGAACACTTCCTTAAATTGCTCTTCTACTGTTCTTCTGATGTATACGTAGATAGCAATGGATGGAGGGTGGCTTCTAGTTACCAGTGTTTCATAGTGAATGTTTTGATGTAAGAAATTATATGATAGCTGATACAATACATGACAGATAGAGATGATACTATACATGACTGATAGGCCAGCATGAGTTAAAAATTTATACACAGAAAGGTAGGTAATGTAGGTTTAAATTTATCTTTCTAATCTTGGAAATAGAGCCCACCACCTCTATACAAATGGAAAACTCTTAAGCAAGCTGAATTCAAAATCTAAAGATGTAGTGGAATCTCTGGTCTCTCAGAGATGTTTAAAACCTGTTTTCCTGCTGGTTACATCAAACTAAAATGTTCCTCTTCCTTGCTTGGTATTAGTCTTTTGGCAGGAATTGGAGATAAGAGAGTCTGTGAAAGGAAAAATAAAAAAGGGGGGGGGGGGGGGGCACAGGGGCAGTGGGGGGGAGTAGAGAGGATTTAGACAACCTAATAAGTGTTTGACTGGACTTAGAAAAATAAATGGACAGACCCTTGGATTATCAAATATTTTTCAGAACATAAGAAAAACAGTAATGGAAGTAGGGCAGAGGAGGATGCTTAGGAACCTGATTCAAAGAGACATGCACTTGTTCAGATACTGCAAGAGGTTAACTAAAATGGATCGATGTATATATATTGACTTCAAGTGTATAGGAATTTGATCTAAGGTAGCCAGAGGGTATAATGCATGAGATGGATGTCTGTGACAGTGGGGAGCTAGACTTAATCCTCTGGGAGCTTTCTTTCAGTCCTGTGCAGCCTGTTTCAGTTCTTCCTGCACTGTAGGTCTTTGGAGGTGACAGTACCTGGATTCGTACTGAAACAGTAGATAGTTCCTGGGGTGAAACACACAGTCTACATTTCTAAATACATGTTTAGTTAGTAGAATGTTTCCACTAAAGTGCAATTAATTCATGCAAAATCTCAGATTCATCATTGAAAGTCTGTGTTTTCCAATTCCCTACAACAGATTAAAACATGGCCAATACTTGATAAGCCTCCGTATAGTCATGACAAATAATATTGAGGAATACCAATAATTAAAAAAAAAGGATCTCTGTTTTGGGTCCCTATGTTTTCCTAATGGCAGTAATCAAGAGAGAGCTTTCATATCTTGCCATCCTTGCTAAAGCCAGAGGAACATTTAAAAATCTGTTTTTCTTGAATTCTTCCTGCTTTTTTGTGTTAATCTAGAAATCTCCTCAATATTTACAAAAAATAGATGAGCTTTGCCATCAACATGTGGGTGTATGAAAGCAAGAATATAGATGCATGACATTTAATCGCTTGAGCTTTGGTAGATCTCAGTCTGGAATTTATGTAGTGCATCATGTAATAATAATAATTACCCACATATTTATTCATTCATAAAATGGGGAAAAAGAATACAACAGTATGAGTTTTTCAAAGGTAACAAATAGGCTTCTTTCATTCCAGAGTCATGCAATGGATTTTATACCCTTGAGCGTGTCATTAGCAGTTCATATAAAAACTCCACGCCTGTTGCATCCCAAACATGCAGTTTTGCATACAAAAATTATTGTCATTCCTTCCCTGTCCCTTTCATAAAGAAGTATACAGTAGGCTGAAAATTAATCCTCTCTACATCTGTATATTAATCACCAACTGTTCTCTCTAAATATACCACTGTATTGGAAATAACAAAAGATTAATATTATCAAAAGAGAGAAGAAAAGCTAAAAACATTGCTAGTAATTTTCCATTCTGTAATTTCCTCCTCACAGAATATTTTTCTTTGTGAAAGAAACACATAAACATTCAAGCATTGCAATCTAGGCCACATGGATATAAAAATAATTCTTGTTTTCTTTTATTTTCTTCTGAAATCTTAAAAAACTTGCAAGGACGTGTTCCAGAAAGGGAGATTTGTGTGTTATACAGGTGCAGTTGCATTTGAAACAACCTTTAATGCTGCACATGCAGATCAAAATTATTTTATCCCTTTGTGAAACAGCAGAAGTGTATCTATAACATCCAAAAGAACTGGAATAGAGATTTGAGCATGAAGAATATATTGGGCATATTTTTACTGTGCTTTGAAAATTTTGGAATCTTTGATTATCCTGACTGATTTGAATTTTCAAAATATCTGTCTCAGAGTAAGTCTTTCTATGAATCTTCGAAATGCTTTAATTTCTTCAAGGAAGGCTTTTTAATCAGCTTGTAAATATATTGATAGTATTCAAGGTACACTGACCTCTTCACCTTTTTTTATTAACAGAACACAGAATTTAAAAAATTCTACAAACACAACACCAGACCATATTTTGATGTATCAGATTTTTTTTAAAGAAGGATGACTTTTTGCTTTTTTGAGTTACCTAGCCACCTTTTTTATTTAGTTGTATGTCTTTGGTACATTTACCTCAAGAGTATCAAAAACCATGGGGAACACAGAAAACCTAGGGATGTTAAAGAACTTTCGTATATGAGGCTAGAAAAACACGGAGTGGGAAAAACAGTAGAGGCTTTTGGGGCTACTTGGTATGCCTTATTACTGCTCCAAAGATGCTTTTGAAAATTCCATCAAATAACCAGATTGCCCATTCCTCTATTACCCTGCTCCCCTAAATTAGTATGGAATAATAAATAGGTTTTAAGTAACTACAGGCAAATACAAATTGTGAGCTTAAACCTTCCATAATTTGCTCTATTGATGTGAAAGGCATTTCTGTATATCTGCTAATGTTTGGCAAGTTGCTCACATAGAAATTTAGCATGAAGTTCAGTCTTAGACCTCTTAAATTAATTAGGACACATCTGTGTTACAAGATGTCATTGTGATACAGGAAATATTACAGACACTGAAATGAAAATAATAATTAATATAGTAATATCATTATATACGATAATAACAGTCTACATTTTAACATATATGTATATAATTATCAACAATATAGTAAATATATAGTGATTAATATAATAATTAATGACTTATTTTATTAATAATAACTACTAGGGATAGTGGCAGATCAAAAACAGAGTTGTTGAGGCTTTATGTTTCAGGCTTCTGTCAATCTCCTAAAATCTGAAAGCCTGAAGGCTGCAACTAAGAAGTGTGCAAGTTCAACACAGCAGGGAAAGAGAGGGAAAAAGAAGTTTTTATTCATGTTGCTAAGATTAGATGCTTCTAGTGGCATCTTTTAGCTTTTTTATATGCCTGCAAACAGATGTATTTTTAAAATTGCTGATCCTATGAGATCTGATCTCCCTTAAGTGTGTGTTGTACAAATAAGAAGTTACCTATACATCTAAGAACCTAAAATCTTTTTCTAAAATGATTACTTTTTACATACATTTAGTTTACATTCCTCAGTTGATTCCAAGTCATCTGGAGTGACTGCAAATTGCAGGATTACTATTAAGTAATCACCCATTAACAATTTTATTAGTTAAGAGCAGAACTTTGATCTCAGAAGCAAATAGAAGCCTGTGGATGTGATTGAACATACATGTGTTTTTTTGCAGTTAATCCTACTTAACAGGTTCCAACACCTGAAGCAAAAATTTGATTACTAGTCCATTGGAAGGGGGTATATTTAGTACTATTCTAAGGTGATTATAATAGTGGGGTATTTCTCTGAGAGATCCATTAGGATTGCCAGAAGAGGGGTGAACCAGAGATTTACTGGGATCCCCAGCACTGATAGCAATAATGGAAGGTAAAAATTTATCCTCCAGCACTGCAGAACTGCTTAGTGGTTGCACCTTATTATAATTTGCCAATTACGTTATTTAGGGGGTGAGATGGCTACTGCATACTTCCTCTAGATGACCTGTAGTTTCTGAGTGCAGGATTCTCCAAGGAGCATAGTGATGAGGTGAGCAAGAGGTAGGCAACATCTCTCTATGTTCCCAGTTCTCGGGATTACTTCTGCAGAATAGAACTCTCCTGCAACCCTGATATATATGTCCTCTATACAAGCACAGACATGGTGAGACATGCTTTGTCTTTTGGAAATGCAGCATACTGCACTGATTTTGGCCTTCTTTTATCAACTTCTGGCTGGAAAAGCATGCTTTATAACAGTTCTGCCACTTTGTAATTTTTTTTTTATTTTGTTTCACATAATAAAGATTAATTGTCTGGGGAGTATTTTTTGTCCCTGAGGCCAAGAAGCTCTGTGTTCTTGTATTGTGATGAATTTACATGTAAATACAGCCAGAATTAAATTTGAGTCTCTGTATAAAGCATAAATTTTGTGCTTGTTAACTGTTTCAATTTCCTTCTATGCAAATAATATTTTTCTTCTGTTTGCAGTGTTCATGAAGAACTTACGTTTAAAAGCCTTTAGGAAAACTGCTAATAGTTTGTTATACAAGCAACCAGTATACCTTTGCTAAGGTAGAGGTGGGGAGAATGGTGTTTTTCTCCATCTGAGCCCATAGATTGTGTTGTCATTAGCAGAGATGACACACAAGTATGTGTAAAAGCACAGATTTCTGTCAGGAAGTGTAGCTGATGGTGCCTGATTTTGTGTGCATGCAAGAGAGAAGTATCAGAACTCACTACTAAGTCTTAACAACATGGTCACTCTCCACAAGGATTTCTGCATGAGTTCAGTGACAAGGATAGAGACTGGTGGTGTTTATTTCTTTGTTTTGTCCAGAGGGAGTTTCAGAGCTGCGAGTGGAAAAACTGGTTCTTCATCTTATAAGAAATTGTGGTGGTGGTTTTTTTTTTAATATTAGAGGCTCCCTACTATGCATGGTGATGGGCACCAGAGTGCACCATCAATAAATACTGGCCACATGACTGTTGCAGTCCATCAGTGCACTGCTCCACTGATTACAAAGTCATTGAACGGAGCTTCTGAATTCAACCCTGTGCCAAGGCTGTATCAGATTTCATGCCTCGTTTTTAATCCTAGCCTAATACATATAAAATTTGTACACGCTCATGCATTCCATTAAGGGTTCTAACTTGGTGCAGATTGCTGATGTTTAATTTTCTGCTTTTGAAGATCATAATGGAATACAGAAGACTGTTTCCAAAATTCCCTAAAAATGAATCTATACGAATCTGTGGCATATGGCATATATGTTCACTGATTTTTGACTTTTTGACTGTTAGTGCTTTATGCCTATAGAAAAATCCTCTGAAATGTAATTTGCAAACCTCAGCATCAGAGTACAATTGTCAAATTGGATTACATTGGTTGAACTGCACTGCAGCTACCAAGCTAAGTGATAGCAGTCAGATAGTTATGGATTAGTATCCCATCAACTTCTATAGAAGTTATTTTACAGATTTTCTAATAAAATGTTGAGTGTTGGGATGTTCTACTGCATCTGGAGAATTGTCTTCAATCTTGTACATCCCATTCTACTGAATCTGGAGTATTTTTAATAACAATGAATCTTAATCTTAGATAATTCACAAATATATTGTATATCACTGCATGTAAAGATGTATTTGTATGAGCAAAAAGAAGTAGTTTAGAAGAAGAAATAATACCCACTGGAAAGAAATTTTCACCAAAATTAACTGTAGTTTAGAAAGTCCCTGCTTATCAGAATTATAGTGGTATATCATAGTAGCAATCTTTCTCGTGTCACTTCTCATGTTTCTGCATTTTATTGCTTTTGAGTATGATGACACAGTGGAGTCTCATATGACAGCATGTCATCATCAAACTCCATTTCATATATAATGTGTCACGTATGATATTATACATATATAAAATGGTGATAAAATATAGTAATTGAATGTTACATAGAAGAATATATGAACGGTGTAGAGCATCAAGTGCCTCAGATACATTATCTTGTTTACAGTTAGCATTTTTAGAGTCATTGACCTTTGTGCCTACACTAAAAAAAAAAAAAGCCTAGCTGTGCATATTTTTAGTGGTTTTATATAAACAAAATCTTTCAAATAAATTGCATTTTGATTTGGTAGAGTTTCTGTTAGTTTTATTTAAATTGAGTCATAGCAGCGTCAGACTAAGGAATCAAAAAGTAAACTATGATGTGAAATAAGGGTAACATTGAATAATCACCACACGCATACAAGTACACTTCAGATTAAGCGATAATATAATCTTTTTTGCAAAATACCACCACTTAAACTCCTATAATCTCTCAGAATGGTCTTTTATTGAGGGTTAATCATTTGCAGTCTAATTGTTTGACTTTACTTAGTGTTTCTCTAAATTCTTGGTTTGTTTTTTTCTGGAGTGGTTTTGTGCAAATGTGCTTTTACAATCCAAGACAGTGTCGAGTTGTTTGAGGAGATACTAGAAATAAGGATACTTATCACTTAAACATATAAACATACAAATTTATGACTCCAAAGTGTTGCAGAATATTCCTAGTAAAGCAAAATAAAGCAATCCAGTCAAAATGCAGGAAAAGAGAATTATATAAAGAATGGTTCATTCTTTAGACTGCACTATCACCACCAAATGAGTTAGCAATGCATTCCCAATGCACTTAGTATTACATTTGCTCAGTACCTCACATCAATGGACCATCTTTCAGTCTGGCCGGCACCATCTGTCCTCTTGGATGTGGGATGTAATTCTTTCAGCTTCGGTGTGACAGGCTGAAGAGGTATCAGTTTCAATTAAACATCACTATGCCTCTTCTAATGGCATTTCCAGAAAATCAAATTTCACATAAAAGCCGATTGGGTGAGGCTTGTTTTTAAGCTAACCATTCATTTAGACTGAAAAAAATCAAAGGAGTTTGAAAAGTAGTATTTCTTTCAGCTTCTGTTGGAATTTTCTTGGTTCAGTTTCCATGTCAAGATTTAGCTGGTCATGATTCTCTCTTGGCTCAACTAGTTGTCTGGGAAAGTGGAAAAATGACTGGGTTTGTACCTTAACAGCTTAAAACAGGCTTTGTGGAAGCTTAATTTTTATCATTCTGTTAGACATAGAAATCATGGTCCATGGAAGCATCAGATTAAGAAAAGATGCTGTTTCATTCTGACCAAATGATATAATAATAGATTCCAGATTTCTTTGGATAATTGCATCTGGTTGAATTAATATATGATTCATATTTAACTGCTCCTTCTTGCGAGTTGTGCTGATCCTAGTTTTAATTCTTAAAATATTTCTAGGACCTTTCACTATGAAACAACTTGGAGAGAGAAAAAAGTGCTTAATTCAATAGAGAAAACATCCTCACTTGACAAAATATTTATGATTTAATTAATCAATTATACTGAAAGTAAATTGTGCCCCTTTCATGAAGAAACTAATGCTAATCTTTACTGAGAACTTTTCCTCTGTTATTGGGTCTCTATATTTATCAATATATTTCAGTCATAGTTTTTTGTTTGTTTTTTTTTTTCCGAGTATCATTTTTTTTTAATAGCTTTTTTCTTAATTCCTAGCTTTAATGATGCTTATGGGAGAGTGTGGGTTATTTTTTCATTTTTTTTCATAATATCTAGCTAGGTGCTTACTCCTAGAGCTCCTATATATGTGTGCATGCATATCTGAATGTATAGTTTTGCTTAATTTCGCCATTCACTGATGGAAGTGTGATATAAATACCCTTGCTGCATTTGTTTTCCCACTTGCCCCATAACTTCCCTTTCAAGAACTGGTCTTTTTTCAAACTAATTTTGCAATTAATTTAGTTAAATACAGCCAGTATATAATGTCTGTCTGTGAAGATGAAGGGTTCTGTTCTCAGTTAAGCCATAATGACACCATTTGAGAGACCCTTAGTATTAATGTAGATATTTTCTCAGTCATATGAACTCTTTAGGTTGCAGAATAAACACTATTTTGGGACACAACATAACCAGGCTGCCTGACATTAAAGATGCTTGGGATACCCAACAACCTTGATCAGAATTGAGGTTTTATTTTTACTATGCTTTATTTAATATTTAGCAAACTCTTTCTTTCTTTTTTTCCCTCCTTTTTAACCCTTCTGTGTAAATCATGTTTGGCCTGGAAAATGTGTGATAGTCAGAACCGGGGGTCTCATGTAAACAAAAATAAAAGCAAAGCAAAACCTTCTATCAGAGTATGCCAGAGTTGGTCCTAAGGTGGAGTTACAGCCTCTTTCAAGGGGAGAAGGAGCCTGAATGCGAGGGAAGGAATAGAACTCAGTTTGTAATTCTCCTTGCACCTAAATGAAGAGTAAATTTATCTTCCCCTGTTGCTCTGTGAGAGCTTTGTTTTTGATTTGTTCTGTTTCCATAACATCAATCCAATTTTAAAATTCCGTGAGCAATTATCTGTTTTAGTTGTGGTTTCCACAACTTGGGGTCTGTGTATCCTTGAGGGGGGAGGAGGGCATTGCATTTGTTTTATGTGTTCTGTGCTAAATAAAGTCTGTCTTACAATTAGCTACAAAAAAATAAACCCACAAGGAAGGAAGAAAAAAAAAAAAAGTTAACTTTTCTGTTACTCTTAAAAACTATACTGGGTCATACCCTGAATGTGAAATACTCGTGGCTGGGAGCATTGTGCCATGCTTTTTGTAGTACTTGTAAGTAGGACGGGCTTCCTAACAAATTTCATTTGGCCCACAGCTGGGCAGAGTTTTGACAATAATATGATTTTTTTCATATATTGTTCTAAGGGAAAGAGAATGAAAAAATTCTACATCTTTCAGATTTGTTATTAACAGTACCTGCGTTGTACCAACATATGGAAAAATAGATATAGGCAGAAATACAAACTGACACTTCTAAGCAATACTCTTTCTACTTTGCATATGAAAGTAAAATACCCTAACACTTGTCATCTCCAAAATACAACTCATGTTGAAATTTACTAAAAATGACACCATTCTCAGTGTTTCTCATATCTTAAAACTATTCATTCCACTTATCTATTTATTTTAATGTACTTTACGTATTATCTTCTTTCATTTCTTATAGCAATATATGCCAACCTTAGGTAAGAAAGGCTCTTGGAGATTTGCCAGGAAAAATAAAATAATCCTATGAATAAACAAGCTCACATAAATGATACTGGGTTTATTTGCTGGTCTATTTAATTTATAGAGCACTTTTCAAATAGAAGACAAATGCTATGGTTGCTAAATAACATAATGAAGTCATTTTCCACAATATCTCATTTAAAATGGCAATCATGGTTGAGTAGGACTCATTTAGCAGAAGTAGCAATAACGCCTTGAAAGATATGAATAGGACAAGAGATAGCAGTTAGGTTGGTTGTAACAAGGAAAATTCTAATTTGACAAAAACTCTGAATGAAAGTGGTTAATCCCCAGAGCAATCTGCCCAGAGAAGCTGCAGAAACTCTGTCCTGGGAGATTTTTAAAACTTGACTGGGCAAGGCCCTGAGCAGCTTGGTTCAAATTTGAAATTGTGTTTGCATGGAGGAAAGGATGGCAGCAAATGGCCTCCAGAGGTCGATTTAAACCTAAATTACTCTGTGCTTCTGTGATAGCTAACCAGGGCTTAGATGGACGTCTTACCACTTGTCAGGTTGTATTCAGTGCAGTACCAAGAGGAAAGTGTGTTCTTCTGCATAAATCAGCATGAAGTTAATTTTTGTTGGCCCATTTTCCATTGGAGAACATATTTACATATGGCTTTTACTTTTTTAATTTTTAAGTTATTTTTAGTTGAAATGCATGTTAAAGACTCTGGTGGTTTTGGGTACTTTCTCTCTCTCCTCTTCTTCCTCCTCCTTCCTTTCCCTATGAAAAAAAAGACAGAAGGAATTTTTATTGATGCAGATCAAACTGTTGTGGGGGTTTTTTTGGTTTTTTTTTCAAAACTTAAGACTCTGGACATGTGAGGAGTTTTTGACAATTCACCACTTTATTCTTTACTTTTAGCTTCTGTAAGCAGTGGTGTGGTACCTCTGGCTATTGGATTGCCTTACTGTCTTTGTAACCATGACTTGACCTGGTGAACTGCCCATAATTCTTTCTCAACACTGTATTATAGTAGAAAACAGAAGCTTAAACGGGGATTTAGGGTCCTGTCACACAAAGTGACAGGATTAGGCTCTTATGTTAATAAAAGATTCATATCTTTATGAAGGTATTACTTAACAACATGAGGTTTCTAACTCCTGCCAAAATGTTGCAATTACATTGGTGGATGGTACGGCTTCGTTATCTTGTGGACTGGACAAGGTGCACAAAACTGATTAAGTCTTGTGTCTAATAACCCTGAGTTTTCTTTGTGGAAATTCTAGTTGTAGTATTTGTTTTAAAATCTAGCACCTGCACATTTCCCTTTTCTTGATCCCCACTGCAAAGCAACAGATTTTTTATATTATTTTTTTTTTTTCTGGTAGAGACAGGAGTACAGCAGAGTGTCTTTATATAGAACTTCCAATTTCAGCTGAGCTACAGCAAGAAGCAACTTTCTATCACAGTAAGCAGAGTTTGTCAATAAGATAGAAAATGACTGTCACTGAAAGACAGTTAGGAAAAAAAAAATGCAAACCATGATTTGAAAATACCCCTTTATCTCAGTTTCTTACAAGCGCTTCAGCTAGCAGTCAATCTTAGTTTAGACTGTGTCTGCCATTGTATTTTTCAAATACCACCTTTTTAGATGAGAAACACTATTCCCAAACTCACCCATGCTAAAATATCTTAATGTTTTGAAATGAAATAAGGAAAAAAATGTTAATAATGTATTGGAATAAATCATTGAAGGAACTGGCCTAAACCCCAAATTAAATTTCTATACATTTTCAATCTGTTCCCTTGGATTTAAACAGCCGACAAATGATGTTTGATATGCTTTATATTTAGATTTCCACTGGCAAAGGGTTTATAAAGGATTTGTGAATGTTGGAAGTATATGTCTGATAGGGAAATATCAGACAGTAGGAGTTCTGTGATTGTAATAAGCACCTCTCAACTTATTTAAAACTGTGATTACCTATAACACTTGATGGCCGTTTGTTACTACCTCTGTCAACCCTTTATAAATTCTACATGAATTCTTACATTATGTCCAAAATACTGATAAACTGGCATCAGTTTAATTATAAATGTTTTCGTTTATGACCAAATATAGCTCTTGACAACTTATAAAGCAACCTGAATATGAATCTTTTATTCTTTATGTAGTTTATTAAAGAAATGGGCTTTGCCTTACACTAAAATCAAGATGGATGCCACTTTGTTCTTTTTTGGCAACAGAATTTTTGATTTTGTTATTGCAGCATCTATACCTATCAATGTTTGCCATGTTTCATTTTTTCAGTGGAGCAAAATTCCTGTTACTGTTGCAAAACAGGCAATGTGTGAGCTGAGCCTGTTCAGAGAGACAGAAAATCAGGAGAGCATTGTGGACTCCATTCCAGTTCAGAGACAGGCATCCTGGGGCAGCGAATCCCAGTAACCTATGGTAGCAAGCAGATGAGATACATTTTGAATGTAAAGATTTTGTCCAAGGGACATCCCTTTTTTTTTCTTTTCTAACTCTTTGACACCTTCCCTAGAGTGTCAGGTCTCAGAAAGTTAACATAGCCAGATTGGATGTATGAACTTCGAGTCACAGTGTATTACACCTTTCCCAGTAAAACAGAATTTAGTGTTTACTTTGCTTCTTTTGGGTATCAACGTGTAGTGTATGTTGCCTGTTACTGTGTCAATAGAAAGATAAATTTAGTATAGCTCTGAAGCTTGGGGGCTGATGGCATGTTGCAATACATGTTGTTCATGGAGCATACTGAAAAAAAAGGAATTTAATTCAAACCTTCAGCATAAATCACTGTGAGCAATGATGTACAGATCACCTTGTCAGATGAGCTCGCTACGTGCAGTTGGCTGGCAAACTGGAGAATTTATGAAGCATTAAACTATGTCACTCTTAGCTGGATTTAACGTACAGTAACATTATGCTCACATAAAGGTCTTTGTGAATGAAATTTGAAAAATGTTAACTGAGCTAATCTCAAAGGATCAGTGCAATGATTGTAATAGTGTGTCCGTGCTGAATATTTCCACTTAGTTAATCTAAACCTGTTAGAATAACTAAAAGCCTAAATTCAAATGTTCAAAAGAAGCTTGAGGTAGTATTAGAGCATAAAACTCCTTGGACAAATTTGGCATCGTTTAATGATATGTATCATAAAGGGAATTTTTTTTAATCCATAAATACTGCCCTGGTATAGTAAGTATGGGTTTTTGAATTCTAGTCTTTTTATCTTTTTTTAACAGGCAAAACTTTCTTTTTCAATGAAACCTTAAGTTTTAGCAAAATGCATCATCTCATTGTATCAGATTCCTGTAGCTGAACATTAGCACGTATGCAGCCCATTTGTCAGAGAAGGCCCCAAAGTCTCTGAAGCTGTGCCTAGTGCACCTCCTTTAAGTTCAGGACAGCAAGTGTGCACCTTGATACTAAAAAAAAAACAAACAAACAAACAAAAAGAAAAAAAACCAAACCCACAGTTAGGAAGAATTATAGGAACACACTATAGCTCTAAATAGACAGATTAACCTTCAATCTTTAGTTCCCTGTCAGCCCTACTTATTTAACCTAGATTCATGTGCATCTTACTTAGCAGACCCAAATATGATGATGAAAATTAATTAGACATCTACTGTATTGCTGCACCCATGCAAGCTTATTCCCTAGGTATAGTGTGCTACTTGTTCTAATGAGTTCTCGAATACTTTCTCTAGTCAAGATGGATCTCCTGCCACTTTCTTTTCCTTTGCCATATATAATTCCTTATCAATTCTAGGGAGGAATATGGTCTTGCTGCTGAATGATATGAAATACAAGAACAACTCAGAACTTACTTAGCAGGCTCTGGCAGCAGGTTGAGGACCCACCACAACTCCAGGCTATGCAGTCCTTAAACACTGAGCGGTCCGTAGCAAAACCCTCATAAGCCAAGGCCATGATGGAGAATTCTAGAGACCATATGGTTACTAAGATCAACAGAGCAAGAAATTTCATATGTTCTTAAACTCTTCCTGTCCATTCATGCCCCTAGTATTTTCTCAGAGTTCATTTTTTCTAAGATCACATTAGCAATTTGATCATATATTCTTAAAAATCCATGTGAATTATTGCCACACAGCTTATTTTCCGTGGGCTTTTGCCTTTGTTTATAATTAACTCAGTCAAAAAAAATCATTAGTGTTTTTTGGCAGCTGACTACTACTGTTTCAAAATGTGACTGATCTGCTTAGGTGGTTTAATCTTCATTATCATCTGGTGTGCTTCCAGTGACTCTCTGCAAGATAGTGATATTTTTTCTCTAAATCACAGCAAAGCGCAAGCTGCTTAAGGAAGCAGTAGATATTGCCTGCTGATAACCAAAGCCCTGGTGCTCCATGCTGAGACAGGGAGTGTGCTCACAGCTGGACTAAACCTGTGTCCTGGTGCACTGGATTAAAATAAAATAATAAATAGGTAAATGCACCTTTAGGTGAAATGATTCGGCTTGAGCCTTTCTATGTGTCTGTGTCAGCGGTGGAAGACAGGGTGGTTCCTATACAATGTATTAAAATGCCAGCTTTTTAGGGGAATTAGGTGTATTATCAAGAAGAGGTGCTAAACTGGGGCTGTTTATAGATTTATGTGCCCGGTACCTTAAAACACACTTCAGTGGCTGCTGGATTTGAAATAAATATGCTATGTGAGGCTCTGATTAATGCATATCTTAGCCTAGGACATAGACACTAAATTTAGTGAAGCCAGCTAATAGGTGATGATCATATCTTATCTTTTCAGCGCAATTACCTTTTAAAATGAGTAGAACTTTTCACTGAAAGGATAAACTTGTCCATAGCAGGGCTTTAAAATCTTGAAAAGCTGGAATAAGATGTATGTGGACAGGTCAATGACCAAGAACAATATTAGATGAAGAGTAAGTTATCTCTTAGTTTTTGTAATAAATCAAATATAAGGTTACAGTGTCCTCAGAAAACAGTAACTTAATTAGAGGTTATCCTTCAAAGTGCACACAATGTCTTATCAGTGCTTCTTTTATCTTAAAGGTGGTTTTGATAGCAGCTTAGAGCTGGGAGCAAGCAGTCTATTTGATAATCGGCATACATTTTCCAGTCTTTTCTGTTCTTACTCTGAAAGTGTTCTTCATTTTCAATTGGTAATTTTATTTTTAAATAGAGGATTATCAGATTTAAAAAAATAATAATCTGTGTTAATCTTAAAGAGAATATACTAAAATGGATTTGTTTTCTTACATAGCATGTTGTATTTAGTAGTCCAAAGTATATACAGTAGGGAGCAGATGTCTTACGTGCTATTTCATTGTTACAGTTTTATTTTCATTATTTTATCTGGTCAGCAATACTTTTGAATTTACTATTAATTCAATCTTGATTTTTCTTTTTCTTCCCCTAAACCTTTCTCTTTCTCTCCACTCTGTACTACACAGACAGATTGTCATGATTTTAATCCATTGTGTTATTCAATCTTTAGTGACAATTCAGAATTAACCTGCATATTGGCTGCTTGCCAACATTATGAAATAATTTCAGAGCTGTCTGTTTTCCTTCACTGATGTTTTCTATTAAGATTTAGGAAGATTATATCTTTTCTTGTATTTCAATGGAAGTTGTCTACAACTTTGAACAGACACATAGTGTTACCCAACTCCCTCCTTCGGTGCTAACAGTGATTGCTCTAAGTGGTTTGTGGTCCAATCCTGGGCACTTTTTTTTTTATTTTAACAATGAAGCTACTATATATTTCCATTAAACTAAGGCCATGGATGTATGTTAACCATGGTAACATTCTCTAACAATAAGGATGATTTGAGGTCTCCTAGATGAATTTTCCTGAAGCACATCGGTGTTCTGGATTCAGTTCTTAAACCTATTGCAGAAGTTGGACTTAGCCTTTAAATGCTTAGCTATTTAATCTAATAGATTAAATATGGTTCAGAAATCTAGATTTTAATTTTCAAATTCCTTCAGCCTTACAAATACCTTGCTTTTCACACCTTGCTTCTACAGACATTCTCTCTTGTAAGACTTTCTCATTTTGTTGAAGAAACATTTTTTCCTGAATTATTTATAGCATGATTTAACTGTAAAGTTGAAACCACGCATTGTTTCTAAATTCATAATGAGGTTGTTATGCCTTTTTCATTTTTAAAATTCTATATATGTCTGTGAAGATTTAAATCCTTCCCTTCTCTCTCTAGAGTGGACTATGATAAAAAGGGTACATAGGTTTTACTCCCATAGGAGTCTACCCTGGACTACCACCTAGAGAAAAGATAACAGAATTTTGTTTGAAAAAACAAAACCAAAAAACAAACAACAAAAAACTTGGCAAAGATGGTACTTTTGATTGTGTTATTGAATGGCAGTTGCCATCGGTTCTTTTTACAGTTTCAGGAAAGTTTATCTTTCACAGCGATGAACCATGACTAATCCAGTTCCGTATCCATTCATGTAAGCTGGAAAATGAATGGACTTTTGCCAGGAGAAATCACTTTTTTCTAGCAGGAGCTGCAGAGTGATATTATCAGTCACTTACAGGATATTATCAATTCTCATGGGATAGCCTAGAAGTTTCAAGGCCAGTTGTATCATTTGCATAACTGTTTTAATATTCCTGTTGTAGTGATAGCATGGCTATGGGATAAAAAATTGTATCTTTCAGGAACATACTTCTCTCTGTTAATGATCCAGTTCTTAAAACAAGTGTTACTCTCCAAGAGGACCATTGTATAGCTGCTATTAAACATTAACTGCTGAAATAGCAGTCATTGTCACCTGCTTCTTAGGAAGGAGGGCAGGAGCCAAGGGCAACACCATATACTTACGTGCCTGTTCTTTATCGCCTACAGAGGATGTAGATCTCAGTCCATAAAGAAGATGTCATGTACCGTGTAGTTAAGAAAAGACAACACGGGGATAGTTCTTTACCAGAGTGTTAATTTGTACATGTGGTGCATGAACATCTGCTTCTACTGGATACACAATTAACAGAATAAGCACACGGGATAACATTTCTCTGGGCTAGTGACATTGCTCCTTGCCTGTTTCATATGCATTGCTTCTGTTGAGCAAGGTGGAGTAACAGTGCCTCCCAAGTCTGCCTAAATTTTCAGTGAGTAGGTGGGATTATGCAAACAAAGACTAATCTGTAAAGAAATAGCTACTGGTGTTTGTGGATACTAAACTCTGTTTAATTAAGAATCCCCAACAAAATGCAAATTTAAACAATGCAAGTCTTAATGATACTTTTAACTTATAAAAAAATTTCTAGTAAGCAAAAGAGGCTGAGTTCCTTTTAGCTCTGCTTTCATATGGACCCTGTGAAATTGCTGGGGTCTAAAGTCCATCACAAATACCAAAATATGTATCCCTAGCTTGTGTGTCTATGTACTCTAATAAAGCACAGGGCTTGCCAATCAAGGGTATTATAGGACTCTGAAATGTCTGTAAGTTGTTCAGCAGTGACTTTTTGACAGAGCTTGGGAAAGCTGGCTTGTCGCTGGGAATGCTTTTCCTCACTTTAAGGGGAGTGACTGAGTTTTTAAAGTGTGTGGTCTCTGTACTCCTTTCAGAGATCTATATTCCCTAAGAAGTCCGTATCAATAAATTATCTCATCTAAAGGTGTATCATCTAGCTGGATTTCAAGCTGTAATTTGAAGAAGAGATTAAGATAAATGCTATTAAAAGATAAAAGATAAATTCATGCACATTTTAATATTTGACACAAGATTGATTTTTTTAATCCGTTTTATCATTTAGTTCAAAAACATTATTCTGAATACTAAACATAATTTTTGCACAAATGATCAAGGCAATCCATAACTGTGTCTTCCACAACACATTTACAAAGCTTTCATGTTTATGTATGACTCCTGAAAAGGGGTTTGAACAGGAGGAGAAAGGACTTTTCAAACATTGGTGAGCTTTGGATAAATGATTTCATTGATTTGCTTGTTCACATAGCAGATGAATAAAATGGCCTTTGAACAAAATTGATATTTATCTCCCTGTGTTTAATTTAATAGATAAATGTATCAACATCAGCAAGAATCTCCTGTCTTTCATAAACTTTCTCATAGATATGTTGTATTGAAGAGAAATCTGTTTGTATTGGTTTTACTAAAAGGTATTTTTTATTTTCAAGATTTCAGTGAATGCTTTGAAAAGCAATTTACACTAATATATAGCAAATTATAGTCAAGAAATAGAAATGGATCATAGGAAGAGGAGTCAACATCAAATGTCTTTTACTGTCCAGTTCTTTAACGACATCTTTAATTTAAAAAATTACACTATTTTTAAATGGGATTAAACTCTTAATGTTTAAAATTTACATGACTAATTTCAGCTGCTGCAAAAATCTATTGTTTCTCATACCATTATCCATCTGATACAAAAATACTTACAAATACCCAAATATAGATTGACAAATCACACTTCAGCTGAGCTGTAGGCAATTAGAAATCCTGAACTGGGGTAGAAAGTATTTTGGAAGATCAGTCACTTTTTTTCTCCTTAGTAGTTCTGGATATGCCCTGCTACTTTATAGCTAGATTTATAGTGCTAGAGTGAACACATAGAAAGAAGCGATTTCTATGATAATAGTTGCTTAAACATATGGAAACTCATGGTTCAAATTCTTGGAGTAGGAACTGTAATTTTTTTAAGTCTTGATGGGCTTAAAAATGTATTCTAATAAGTCTTTCCTCAAGTATTTCTATATACAAGTCAAAAGAAGCTTTTGCTGTCATTGGCAATACATCTTATGTTTATTTGGAATATTTCCTTGTTATTTGTCATTGCTGGTCATTTCACAAGCAAATTCATGTTTTTGAAAACAAAATTTCAACAGAAAATACATTATTTATACTGGATTCATTGCAGATATATGTAAATATGAATAACTATTGCTTTGCAGTGAATCAGTGTTAGTTAATGGAGGCAATATGAGAAACTTTTTGGCCACTCCACACCCCCTTAGGAAAGTCTGAGCTGGAATTGTTAAGTTTTACATATAAAGGGTGAGAATTCCATGACTTTTTGGGGTAAAAAGTCAGTTAAAAGAGTTACAAGGGAAGTATGTAACCAACTTTGAGTAAACTAAGAAATAAACAAATAGGACAGAACCTGAGTGCTTCACTAGTTTGGCTTCAACTCAGTAGTTAATATCAAATAATTTTGGATAAAGATAATTCAATGTATGCAGTATTTCCTGTTTCATGGAACATATATTATTCCTTACAGTTATATTTTTTTTCATACTAGAAATAGTACATAGAAAGGGAACAACACCTGAAAGGGAAAACTGGTCACAAACTCTGACTGGCTGTTCCTGGTTGGTTTGCACCAAAAATAACAGACAAGATTTTTAAAAGTTACATCTTTGTGAAAAGAAAGATGGCTACAAAAGTCCAAAAAATTAAATGATAATGTTTAATGAGTGAGAGCAGATACTTAGTTCTTCAAGGTTTCTGGACTAAAAATTCTAGGAACTTTATGCTTTTGCATCTCTTGCAGAGATGGGTCTGCAGCCACTAGGGAGCTCTGATTGAAGAATTACCCCACGTCACCGTGATTTCTGATCCTTCAGTCTAAGGAGGGTGTAAATTTTCAGAAGTTCTAAACATTTAAAAAGGAATAGGAATGAGAGGTGTTCTTGACCCAACAAAAAAATTATTGGAAGCTGGTGCTTTAAATCTTCTTGTTAAAAGTAATCAAAGTTTTAGGGCGTATATTGCAATTTACCTTCTTGTACAGGAAAGGCTGTTATTTAAGAACTTTGCCCTGGATGGAAGCTTTAAGCTTTTTCTTAAAATTACCAATCTATTCACAACTGTTATTTTAAAAGGCTTCCACAGATATTAATGAATCAATAAACCCCCCACATATCCCAAGGGTTTGGTTGGGTCTTTGAGAGGTTGTTTTGGGGGTGTTTTTTTTGTTTGTTTTGTTTTTCTATTTCACTTAAGGAATTACAAGCACGTAGCACTCAGGAGGAGGGAGTCTAAAATTTTAAGGGGAGAGAAGTCCCCAAATGAGAGAGGTCGGGTAAGGCAAATACAGCTATAGTTAAAATCAGGAGTCACGCACAAGGAATAGGTAGCTGTGGACTAACATTCCCAGCTCCTGAGCAGTCTGTAGAATAATTGTAAGAAACGAGCAGATTTTCTTTTTTCTTGCACTATAAGGCGACAGGAAGGTTGATGTTCTTCATTTTTAACAAGCTTACCACTTAACCTGTTTACCTCCTTATTTAGTGTCTGATTCTGTCAAATCATGTATGTTTGCCTTATAAGAAACCGTTATAGGACTCTTTATAGTAATTACACAAGGAATATTTGTTATCAAATAGAGAGAATTCTGTATTTTACAAGTATTAATAGTAGCTCCTGTAGAGATAGCTATTGAGATTAAACACTGTATTTCAGAGCATGTATGTTACTGGTGAGAGTCACCTTTCAGGGAACACTTTGGCAAGGTAAAAGGAATAGGCAGCATGTTTTAAAAAAGTCAGGAAATCATAGAGTATTTGAGAATATTTTGAATTATGTGATGGTTGGAGATGAAAGGAACATTACATTACTAATTCATGGCGGCTGTTTCATAATGAATTGAATAATTGGATTTATTCTTATGAAGTCAGTGATGGGTGTAGACATTGTTACATTTATATGTCATTACATACAGGACAAGTCATAAATACCCTTTGCTATTGGAATGAAGCCAAACCACAATTCTGATATCCCTTTAAAATATTAAAAATATTTAAAATTTGAAGAGCCATTGCATATTTACAAAATATGGAAAAATTAAATGTCTATTCTTTTTGTAAGCAAAGATTCCCATGCTAGCTGACTTGCACTTGAGGATCCGTCTGATTTATGTCTTATTTGCAGTATCCTCAGTGAAAGAGGGATACATATCTGAAATCCCTCCTCATGTTGAGTAGGATTTCTGGTCAGGTACTTTCCAGAAAATCCCATGTCAGTGTGAAATTTAATTTTGCAAATTAAGGTTCCATTATATAATCTAACACCTAAGGCACCTAAATCACATGGGGGAACTGAAAACAACTATTAAAATTGTTAAAAATATATCCTAGCATACAAACAGAAATAATCAAGGATCTAATTTGCCTTCTCAGGGTACATATGTATATGCAAATACAGCCTGTCGGTAATCACTGGTGCAATTGCTAGTGGGTAGATGTCTAAAACAAAACTGTTAGGCACTAGTGACTCTATTAAGCTAATCACCTGTAAATGGGTGCAGAAAACCTGTTATGACAGGACAGCAGAACCAATCCTCTCACTGAATTCTTGTGACAATGGGACAAATGGAAATTTTCTCAAGTGTTACGCAAAGAAAAAATTCCATGTCATCACGTACATGTCATCAAACTAACAAGCATAAATTCAGAAGGGATCAGAAAAGGTAACTTGATGGTTTTGTCTTATTTTGAAGACCTAATCCTATAAAATTCCAAAATACAGCTGACTAAAGAACTCCCTGGAATTTGCAACATGCTGTATCTGTCAATGCAGAAAGGGCAACCAAACTCAAGTTTAAATTCTCTTTTAGTTAACCAAGCTGCTCCATGTATTTATTGGACCGGAACCCATTTATGGCACTTATTTCACCATCTTGGAGGCATATTTATGTAAGACTTCCTGGGGTAACTGCATGTTTTGTCAATACTTTTAACTCATTTGGTATTTGATATCTTCATTACTAAAAACAGTGGGAAAATGTGAACATCAACATAATCATGAAAACAGATTTGGGAAGTGGATACATCTAGGGGGACTGAATGCATACTGAGCTATGTTTTGCCCTTAATTAGGTTTCCACCAGCATTAGCACTTATTACGACAAAGTAATACACAACCATTACTTGGTTGGCCTGCAAATTTCAGGTTTCCCTTGGGTTGTGGCAGGGGTCCTCAAACTACGGCCCACGGGCTGGAGGGTCCTCAATCCAGCCCCTGGTATTTACAGAACCCCCCGCCAGGGGTTGGAGGGGGAAACCAAGCAGCCGCAGATGACTGCCTGCCACTTCATCTGCGCGCCGGCCCCCTGGTTAAAAAGTTTGAGGACCCCTGGGTTGTGGTGTTTGTGGTCCCATTGCACCAATCAAAGTGAGGGTGACACCAAAAAGTCAGAAAAGCTTGACTTTTTTCAAAAAACATGGGTAGCTTGACATTCTACCCATGTTCTACTTGCACTGCTGTCTAGACACACTTCAAAAGTATGGTGACAGTATATAATCTCTTGAAGAGTAAGCTAAGGAAAAAAAACCATAAGAATAAATGTAACCTGCAGCATAAATAACAGAAAGATGCATAAGGTAGCAGTTAGTAAAATAACTAGTTTAATGCTGCCAGTGTTTCAGCCTGCTGATTTATGGCATCACCCAAAGAAAGTTATATAAAGATGGACAAATATACGATGTGATGCCTTAGCAATATGGGGTGATTACAAAGGAAGGCAATCCACAAAAAAAGGGATTTGTTGATGGTTTTCCTAGCATCCTTGCATAGCTTTGGAAGGTCGATCACTCCCAAGACCAATAGGTACTGGTTTATTTCCTGAGTGCTGTCATCTTAATACAGGTTAACAGAATATGATTGCTTCTTATTGCAAAATTATTTTAACTGTTATTGCAAATCATTATTTTAGGGTGGTTGTTTTAGGACAGAAGCTTGTGGGTTTGGGATTTTTCAACAGCTGAGGATTGTAATAAAAAAGATACATTAATATACAAGATAGCAGGCTTACAAATATAGTAAATTATATGTTTGCGTAAACCCGTACAAATCAGAGATGTAAAAGGTCTATTAATTTGCAGTCAGCTGAATTCCCCATTTATGGCAGCATTTTTCCCTGTAGTGTATTTTTCTGAGCTTTGTTGGACTCCGTTTTAAATGACCCCTGCAGCTGGTCTTTTAAAGCTACCCAGGGGAGATTTCCAAGGTCACAGGTTGGGAAATTTCAGAGTAATGTGTTTATAACAATTTTGATGGAACTAATAATGTATTCAGTATGTTCTTTAAGGTTAATTACTTGATAGTTGATGTACACTTAAGGACTGAAGTAGGCAGTTATTCTGGATTCACTTGAGATTGTTACAAGAGAAGGGCAAAAGATCAAGAGATTCATGGGATCTTGCATTCTTATTAATTTTTCATGGTAATAATTCTTTTTATAATCTTTTAAATATATGGTCATTATAATATATCCACAAAAGGCTCAATATTAACATAATACTTTTTTTTTGCACAGGCAAATTTATGATTCTGCTCATTGAATACAGAAATAGAAATGGGCTGTGTCGATAGGGTAGCCCTCAGTAACAGAGGATAATAGGTTTAAATCTCTCAGATTTCTGGTATTAGTTTAGCAAGCTACTTTTCTTCCCTGCCCATCATTTTCCCAGCTCTGTTCTAAAGTGATGGAAAAGACAGATAAATATGTTGGCTAGAGGATTTGTGCTAAGCTGCTCTTCTACATCTAACAGCCCGTAAACAGCCTGAGTTAGCCAAGTTAGAAGCTCTTCAGACAGAATGCCTGACATCCAACCGCAAGCTTGGTTGTACATAAAAATGTAGTTTAAGAGGGGCAAAATACAACCATCACTAAATTTTTATAAGAATAAATTCCTTAATGGTAGCAAAGTACTTTGAAAGCCTCAAATTTCAAAGGTCTTGAAAATGCTATATGTGTAATACAGTATTTAAACATATGGGGATATATAACTTAGAATCGTTTACGTTGCAGAGACAAAATATGCTCTTTAGATACTAGACATTCACTTTATAGTTTCCTGGGTGATCTTGGGTAAATGATACTGGTTAAAACGAGAGTGAGATGACTCCAGTTCACGCGCAATAGCCAAAGTCCTAGTCAAAATCTACATTTCTACCAAAATCTGTGAAATTCCATGAAATATACTTAGCATCCAGTAGACCAAAGTCAATCCCAGGTTTGAAATGTGCTAGAATGAAGAACCAGTCTTTATGGGGTTGGGGCCATAGAGCATAAGAAAAGATGGTATTTTCATTACCACAACAATGACAAACAATTGCATTGTTCCCTATGACCTAGAAATAATGTCACTCTTCTCGATATGAGAAGCCAGTGCTTCTGTTCCTTTTCTAAGTTGTGGGTGTTTTTTGGTTTTGTTTTGGTTTGGTTTTTTTTTCCTGTTCTGGTTTGGTTTTTCTTTTTTAAGTGCTTTAATCCATAACCTGCAGGCTGGAGGTTAGTGATAGTTGATAAATCCTGTCTACAGTCAGCTGTTTCTGTTTCTTAGTGGCACTTTTATTTATACTTGCTAATTCAGAATGCACATAAATCGTGATTTTGTTCTAAGATGCTTGAACTGTCTTTCAGTTCCTTTGTAATTTCAATTATTTTCCTTTGATCTTCCCTAGTCAAATGCTTCAGCCTGCAGTTTCACACTGGTTCTAGCTGTCACAACCCTGGCAAATGGCAAAGCTCTGGCAATGTGTAGAGCTAACATCTGTTCATTTATCTGCATTTAAAAGGGCACAAATAATACAGGTTTCAGATGTTTCAAACTCGGTGTAGGAATACATTATTCCTTCACTAACAGTGATATAATTTGCAAACACAGTCTTCCTAGTGAAAAAGCCATTTTTTTTTTCCTTTTTCAGTGTTTTGTCTGACAATTTACCTTTGCTGTTCTGGATATGCTGCTTTTTCTGATAATCACATTAATGTTTTAATAATATTTTTTAATGTTATAAATTTTTTAAGTTGGCTTTTTTTTAATATTGTAATGCTATTAAAATATTAGAGTTTAAATGTTTTAACTATAATACACTGCTTAATTGTTAAGTAACAGTCTGGAAGTGTCAGTGACATTCCAGCATAAAATCATTTCAGATGAATTTCAGCTTTTTATTAACTCTAATCGTTATTAACAGTCATATTCTCAATGCCCTTGAGATCAGCAGGTAATGGGATATCCAGTGGCTCTAGGTGGTCCTGCTTGAGCAGGGGGTTGGACCAGATGACCTCCAGAGGTCCCTTCCAACTTCAACCCTTCTGTGATTTTGTAATACACTGAAACATCCAACTGTCAAAATTAGTTGATTTTGGCCAGTAAGAAAGTTGAAAAACAAGAAATACTAACAGCAATTGTGTGAGCAGCTCACAAAGGGAAGCGGAACTGCTGACAGCGATATAGAATATTTTCTCATCCGAAACCTAATGCCCAAAGTGAAAAGTATTCAAATCAGTAAATACAGGAGAGAGAGAAAAGGGAGGTGAGACAGATCTTGCTCTACTTTTGCATTTCAGTTTGAATCTACACTTTGCTTTTTTGCTGTTGCAGCAACTTTTTTTGTTAGGCTTTCTATACATTCACTAAGACCGTACCTGTATAGTACCAGGCCCTCTGCAGGGCTACTGCTTCAAGTAAACTGCAAAGGAAACAACTCTTTTATTTGAGTTCCTGGTTGCAGGTCTTACACAATACATATGCTCAGCTACAGCCTTTATAATGTGAAGGCTCCAGTACTTTTATATTGCATTAATCAGAAAAGGTAGCCAGCCATTACACTATATAGCATAACTTGTTCAGGTTGCAGAAACAGGTGCAAACACACTATGTAGGCTGTGGATAGGCTGGGCCTGAGTCTCAAAGACAAAGGTCTGAAACTTGCTAAGTGTCTGAAATAGAATTGCTAAAGAACCCCAGTTACTATTAGAGCTCACCTAATAGCTTGTGAAGGCTTAGGGTACAAGGTACGGTGTTGGGGTGTGCTGTAGCGTGTGATCTGGGAGACTGAAAGGCTAGGGGGCTTTGTGTCACTGATAGGACTAGTAAGGCTCTGGTCACTGCAAAATGTCCTCCTTTACTGTGTTTGGGCCTCTTTCCATTTGTTTTGTTCACCAGTCACCTGGAGAAACAAGCTTCTACCTTGGTTGCCAACAGATGGTTCAGTCATCTAAATCATTATTTAAACCCTTCCATTGTTATGAAATGCCATCCGTTCTTCTACTGCTATACATATATTTTGCGATCATGGGACATGAGTTTCATGATAAGTATGAAAAAAGAAAGCCACATAAATCTCTCACCTTTCTTCTGCTTGCTAACTAAAAATCAATGTTCAGTACATACTGAAAAGATGTATTTAATTGCAACTTGACAGAAGAATCCATTAAATTATTGACTTCTTATTGATCATAGTTTATAAAAATAGATCACAAGCTTAAAGTAACTTGCTAATAATCAATATCTCAATGAAGTGCTGGAAATCTTATTTTTTCATTCCAATCTGATTGGAGGACGGTTTGGGATTTGATTGTTTTTTGAGGTGGGAATGTGTTTTTACATAAATACTAAAGCCCAACTAAATTACTCAAATAAGTGTTTCACTAGAAAAAAGATAAAATACTGGTCTTAACTGATGCCTTGACAGAACTGTAGAAGGGGTAAATGTGAGGTAAGGGGAAAAAGCAGATAACTATGATATGGTATGAGATCTTTGCCTTTAGATTTGTATTTGTTTAATGATAGCTTTTGTACACATATATGCTCCTTCTATGCATTGTGTTTTATTTATTTTGTCTATTTAATTGAATGAATTAATTCTTCAGAATTTACCAAGAGTAGCTACCAAAATGGCAGGTTAGATAGGTTTTTAACATGCTATAAGGCTAATACATGCTCAGGTCTAGCAAAAATTAATCATAATAAATGTGGCTCTTCCACAGTTTTAGTTATTTTCTAACTAAATAGAGGGTTAGGAGATTGCAAAGACACTCTAGCAACTTGGTCATACTTGTCAGTCATTAATTACTTGGAATAAGGAACACCAATTGTGATCTGTATTTAAAATTTAAAACTTCACAAATTATTCTAGCCCGATTAAAACACCATAACTCTCCCTGGAGCTAATTTGCATTTATGCTTTGTGCTATGAACCAATTTTTGGTGAAGGAAGGAGGAGACAGAAAATGTAAAGAATGCAGCTATTTAAATTCTTGAGAAATCCCACGTCCTTGATCACAGCAGAGGAGAAAAAGTAAACTGCCAGTAATTTAAATATGATAATTTCTGTCATAACTTGACAGCAGATGTGAACAAAAGAGGCACAAAATAGATGAAGACAGAGGAAAACTGAGAGCACAGAAGCTAGTGTATGCAGGGCTGCATAATCTCTGTTGAAGCAACGTGACTTTGCTTGGTTTCTATAAATGCTCTACAGCTAAATGAATGTAAGTCAGACTTTTTTTGGCAGGCAGTATTCTTTTTTACTTGGCTCATAAATGAACACAGGATCAAAGAAGATTTTTTGTTTTTTCATCCACATAGCAAGATCATTTAATCAGTTCTTTAGACTGAAGGTACACTTTCCTACAAACACATGCTACAAAACAGGTTAGGGAGAGGAAGGCCCAACTGTATAAAGAAAAAAGGCACTGTGGCCAACTGCAACAGTAAGCTTGCTAACTTAAGGATTCTCTGTATCCTACTTAAGATACTTGTTATGGACTAGGAGTGCTGGACCATGAGCTGTAACGGAGATACATCTGTAAGTGGCTGTGTGTCTGTGTATCTTTGCATTGTACAGCTCAGCTCAGGTCCTAAAAAACCCAGTGTGCTTTAACGAAGACGATTTTTAAGCCCTGTTATATGAGTAAAAAGAAGCAGGGGGAGCTGACCGGTTTTGATTGTTATACTTGTTAAGTACTGTCATTATTTTGTGACAAAGTGGTGGGGGAGAGCTGTAGTTATAACTAGTACTAGTTTATTACAACATTTATCATAAACAAATTACTGCTTCTGTCCTTAGGCCATGGTTTAAATTCTGAACTCATGCTTCTTACAAGCAGCAAATTCTCATTTTAAAATGGTCTGTGATAAAGGCTTGGTGTATTTTCCTCCCTCTGAAAATGCAGATGTTCACATTTAAACAAGTTACAATGTGAGCTACACCTACAGAACATATTAAGTGCATGTTTGGGAGGAAGAGAGGGGATGGGAAAGGATATGTTCCCAATGTTCCGCAGCATTGATGCACGTTACATATGCCTACCAGTTTCCTCCTGCACTTCCACTCCCTGCATTTCCATGGCCATTTCCTCTCATTCCTGGCCTTACTGTTCTTAACAGCCCATTTTTACTGCTGTCCCCACCAGCCAAGTGGCACCTGTGGATGTCTGTGGAGAGCAATTTAGGCAAGGAACAACCAGTACAGCCTCTTGGCCCACTGTCTGATCAGCAGAGAAGATTAACGAGAAAATACAACAAAACTGGCATCTCATGCCCTTGTCATAGTTGATATGAAATTTGAGAAATGACCCATCGTATGCAATATACAGTTACCCTGATTTCTACACTGCTATTGATTTAGGCCTTTACTGTCTGGAATTTTCCATGGATCATATGTATGCTTCTAAATAATCATTTTAACCCGTTAACTGTGCTTACTCATTTTAATATGCTATATGCTTAGTCCCATAATGTTGCATCCTCTGAATTCCTCACTTTAACCCAAATTATCTTGATGAAATTTTCCCCATTGTCTGTTAAATCCCTTTGAACAATTTCTCTGGATTTGTGATAGGAAAAGCCATTAAATAAAACAAATATCAACAGCATGAAAGCAAGCTCATGGGCATAAACCAGCTGGGAAGTTCTTAAGGAGTGCTGCTGTAGGTGTGCATCATACTTAATTCATAGATAAGGACGTATCTCATTGGAGGTTTGGTTTCAACATGTTTCTGGTGACAGTTAACATTGGAATAGCCTTTAGACTTACAAGATCAGTTAACCACCACTGAAAAAAAGATTCAGAGCAAGTTATATATACATATATATAAGCTGTACATGCTTTGTATCTTGGGTCTTTGCCTATGGCCCCAGCCGGTGGAAACCTTTATGGACGTCAGTAGGCCTTGTGTTAAAAATATACTCTGCAGATTACATCCTCACTGCCACATCTTATTCCTGCTTACTTTGATATACTTGTGTGTAATGGTGCTGTATTTAAAGGGGAAAAACAGGGGGGGGTACTATTTAAGGTGTGCTTATTTTTACTCAGTATCAATAACTGTAGTGTTGTTATTTCAGGACCATCCAGATCAAAGATTTTCAGATGACTGACTTTGCCTCTATTTTTTGCCTTATAATTCCCAAACTGATTTATATGATCATTTCGGAAAACACTAACGTGCTTTCTTGCAAATGCTAGGCCTGTAGAACTTTGGGGTTTTAATATACTTTATATTCCCATGCGTTTCCTTGTAGATGCATATACATCCCGCACAGTTATCCAGTATGTGCATTGTGTTCACAACTGTTATCAACGTTTGGAAATGCAAAACATTCTAGATATTAGAAATAAAATCCAGGATTCTCCCAACATTGCTGTGTGATACTTGGCCTATGAAAAGTCAGTTTGACAGGGGCCAAGAACCGTTGTAACATTAATAAACCATCACTCGTGCTACTAACATGGGCTCTCGGGTTTTAACTCAGAAGCCTACTGCTTAATTTTGGATTTGAAAACTCACAAGGGAGGAAAGGTTTGAAGTTGAATTGAGATCTGCAATTTGCCTGTCAGGACATTACCTCCCATATTTACGTTAAGGAACTGCCGATTCTTTTGACTTAGAACTTTAATGGCTCAGGATGTTTAATTTGCTGTCAGCAGGACAACAATGAATATGCTCATTCTATATGGCTGCAGTTGAAAAAAAAAAAAAAAGAGCATCAGAATTTAAACTGTTACCCAGATTAAGTTATTATCACTTTTTCTCTGAGTCAACTTCCAAATTTTCCATGAAAACATAAGCTTTATTGTGCTTTCTCAGTGTTAGACCTGAACAGCTTTATCATAACTAACCTCATAAATTCAGCAGGAGTAACTTCCCCCGAAGTATGACATTTCTATGGAAACCTGGAGAAAGTTCCTTCTTCTGCTTAGAAGTGCTTTTTCTTTCAATGAACTGGAGATTCCTACAGCATGGTAAAGTAAAAACAAATGTAACAGTACAAAGACCTGAAAGGCATTAAGACTGACTGAGCTTGATTCAAACTATAAGCCTAAAATTATTATGTGAAGCTGAAATGGCTTTCTTGTTGCCATGTTTTAAAAGAATGAAAGCAAGAACTAAGAACTTTGTGTGTGTCCTGATCTTCTGCAGTGCCAAGAAAATCACAAGTCCTTAGTAAAAGAGTAACAATAATTACCAGCCTTCTGTAGTAAATCAACAATTAACTACCAGTTTGACAGGTCATAGAAGTTTAAAAAGAAATTAGCAAATACAGAACAAGGTTTATCAAGCTGCCTTTAAATTCTGTATTGTTTAACCCAATCCTAAGCAAAGTAGCATGGAAAGTTTTTTATAAACAGCTGGTTAAATTATTTTGCACTAAACAACTTAACATGCAATGTATAGGTGAATTATTTTGGTAAAAGTGTCATTTGAAGTTTTTTCTTCTACTGGTATTCCTGCCAGTAAGGGATAAGGAACAATCCATAATGAAATTTGATTTCTACTTATCATGCTTCAAAATCTCAGATGTAGCTTTATTATATTTTTCATCAAACTAAAAGTAAAACAACACTGGTTACACAACCAAATTTTCAACAACATTTTGTTTAAAAATCCATTTCCAGATGGTCTCTGTGATAGGAAGGCAAGACATGCATGAAACAACAGATTTACTATGGTAAATATGTTTATTTACTTAGTATGCATTTATAAATTTATTGTGGATTTTTAGGACAATTGCAAAGCTGTTGTTGTTTTATAACATATTTTGTTGTTGAAGTTGTTTTGTGTCAGTGATGTACAAGTGGAACGAGCAGACAAATTTATGTAAATGTAAATAGGCAGAGTTTTGAGTGTAACATTTTCTGTAAGCATCAATTTAAGCAACAAAATGATGTTTGGGTTTTCAGTAGTTCAGAAGATGAATGTATGTAACTTCTTCAATTGTAAAAGGGATATTTTAGAGAAATTAAACACAGTAAGTATTAAACACAGTAAGTGCTCCATAGGACGTTTCATGTTCAAATTATTTGGCTTTTTATTTAATAATTTTTGTAGCAACTTTCCTGTGGTAGTTACATTAAAAAGTAGCCTCATTTTAGATCATAATTCAAGTTTTTGGATTTTTTTCCTCATTTGTCAATAGAACACCAAATGACAACACTATAGCATGCTATTTATCAAAAGTGACATCATTTTTGAAACAGAGGCATTTCTTCCCATGCTGGCATTTCAAGAATGACAGCAAAGCAAATAGCTGTAGTAAATTTTTTATAAGGTGTGTATACTCTACATAAGGGCTCCAACTTAAAAAGAAATAGGTAACAGTCCTTCACTGGTCTCTAGGCCACCAGCATGGGTACAGTTGTCAGCACCAGCACATATTCCTGTTACAAACAAAAAGTTGTGCTCAGCCATGTTTAACTGCAGTGTCACAAGGCCTTTAACAATAGTGAACGGAATTATTTATTACAATTTAGCTTATGAGCTGTGTAGTTCTATGATTTATCTTCATTGAATGCTAGTGACAGCCTCTACTATGCATCAGAATGTTGTTAACCTAAGTAAAGTGTGATGCAAAGATAATACGTTTTCATGATTTATTGACTGTGGGTCCTATAATTACTAATTATGCATATGACAGACCACCTAATGCATAAAATGCAACAGAAAATCTGCAATGAAAAATTATTATAGCAGCACAATTCCTATAAAAAATAAATTTTATAGTGAGAAGTGATATGAAATGTTCTGACCCTAAAAATTTCTCTATTTGCATTGGGGGGGGTGGGGGGTGGGGGGGGGGTTGGGGGGGGGGGGGTCACGGGGAATGGAGAGAAAAGAAAAAAAATACTTACCATGTTTCTAACCTCTGTTTTCCATTGCGATCACAGTTGTGATCTAAAAAAGAATGACATTATTAAAAGGTGAGTGGACAGCAAAAAAAAAGAACAGAAAAGACATATCAGTTATTGATAATTCCTGAAGTGGTACTTTACTCTTAAGTAGTGGATGATGATTACTGACAAGCATTTAGATTAAACTGCAAAATTCCTAATCTTTACCAGACGTCACAAAATTTCTGTCATCTTCCTTTATTTTTCTTTCTGATACAATATATCTCTTCTCTTACCTACTACAACAAAGAAAAAAATGCATAAAGTATAAAGCTATTTGTGAAGTAAAAAGCAATAATCAAGTGGCTATTACAACCATGTATTCAGTAAAGAGCTTAAAAAAAATTAGGGATGTATATTAGTACTTCGCTCTAATAAACTTGAATTATTAGAGTCTATCATTATTCCTCCTAATAAAACTGCCTGAAGGAAATAGAACACAAAACAAACTTATTATGAACAACTGTCACATTTTAGTTTGAATCTTCAGCTTGAGTGTCTTCTGTAAAAATTTAAGATTTACAACACCTACTTTAATTGCTTGTCCTTCTACTCACACGAAGATGGAGATCCAAGAATGGAGCTGCATTGCAAGGCAGAAATTTGTTCTAACAGGGGCTGTGGCATAATTATTGCCTTCAGTGATGGTGATTCTGGTTTCTTGTAAAGTCAAGGTTCAGTCATTACCTTCAAGGCGTAAGTTACCTTTGGAGACCTTGCAAACCCAATCCACATTCTTCCCTAATATATATACACACATGCAACTTCCATTAACTGTAAGGGTAACTGCACATGTAAAGCTATTGGCTGTCTTTTAAGTATATACGTTGTGCAATGGAGCCCTAATTACAAAACAAAGCCTACCTTTACAGGTGTAAGCATCTAGGAGTATTTTTGTTTTCTTAGATGCTGTTTATCAAGCTCTGTATTTTTACTTTATGAAGAACCAATATTTTTAAAAAATATATTTTATTAATTACATTCCATGTGCAGTAAGGTTTGATCTTATAAAGGGATACTCTATTGATATGATATAATAGCGGTACATGTATTTCTTTCTCACTAGTGAATCTCAGTCTTTTTGTAGAACAAGATCCCCTGTTTTAATTTAGCTTCACATAGAACACAATGGGATAGATTTATTTTTTTTCCTGGTACAACAACACAGATGTTGAGAGATGATTTCCTTCTCTCGGTCCTTCTGGTGCACCCACTTTACAGAAAAGGTGTATCTGTCCATATTTACTGTCCTAATTCAGGGTCCCATCACATACTTAAACCTGTAAAATATGATAATTAGTATTGATAAACATTTTCTCAAATCATTTTTCAAAGTTTTTATATTTCTGAAAAATACATCTTTGTACATGTATTTTTAAATCCAAAGCAGAAAATTCTCTTCAGTGCCGTAGGTATCTATGCTTTATGCATATGTATAGGAAGACTTCAAAACAGATGTTATGTATACTTCCTTGTAGCACAGGAGCTGATGTTAGTATGATGCTTTGAATTTTGACAACTATTATGTTGAGGTGAGCATTAGAAATCAGTGCTTGAAGGATAATATTTTAAGTCAGAGTTGTAATGACCACTAGATAGGCAAGAACAAGGCAATTTTATATACAACATAGAGAATGCAGTATTTATAATTTTCCTAGCTATGCCTTTGTTGTTTTAAAATGTTTTACTCCCATCATGCACTTCTCCATTAAGTGAGATTTTAAGAGGATTGTAGTGTGAATAAAATTTAGAAAGGGTTATAAAAATACAGTTTTTTCTACTCATACACAAAGGGAGGAAAATACTAAACAAAGGTCAAAGTTACAAAGCAAAAGAATGGACAGTTCAGTTAAATTTACTTCAAGCTTAAGAAGTATTAATTTAATGCACATTGATTCCCTCAATGTCAGAACAGATTCATTAATTATGCGTGGGTACAGCATATCTAAATTGAGTTGGGAGCAAATTGTTTTATAATGAAATCTAGTAGCAGTTGTAACTGGGAAAAGCTACTGCCTTTCCATTTACAATGATCTTGATTACCAGAGACCGGTAGGTGTGAGAGATACTGCAGCTCATCTAAGCCAGCTCCCTGAATAGTTAGTATTTTTCCATATGCTGGCTTAAATTCTCAGCTGGTATGGATGCCCTTAGGTTCGGGACTTCAGCAGAGGTGTTTTACTTAGATAACTGTTGCAATTACCTCTCCAGTAGTATTAACCTCAGCTGAACCCACTTTAGCTTAAGGACAAAGACATATTTGTGTGGATCTTTAATTTTTTATTTTTTTTTTTTGAGGCACATAATTTTAAAGTTGGATTGATAATATCACAATTTCAGATCCCTTAATCCCTCTGTTACTAACTAGCAGATAGAGGTATGACACACGTGTGAGGTACATATCACTGTGACATCGTGACAGCTTTCCCAGTCCCCTACCAGTCACATTGACGGGGCTGTTCTATTCCTGGCTCTCCTTCATTATAGCTGGTGGATTCAGCCTGGATTTCAAAGGTAGCACTTCCAGCACTCACTACTGTAGCAGTGCTCAGCTCTGATCTCACTGCTGAGCTGAATGATCCATGAATGCACGCCGGTATTTGAAAGAATTGCCTTTCCTCTCTCGTCAGGTGTGGGCTGGGGTCATTCCTCATATTCTAGGCATCTGGGGAACCTTTACAGAAATTCAGGGTTCATCTAACAACACTGTGGTAAGGAACGGAAAAATAAGATGATGTATATTTGAAGAATAGATGGTTTGATATCTTTTCAAAGGTATAAGGTTTAGTTATTTAAACTACCCATTCCTCTTTGAAAACCCCTAGTGAAAGGTGCAGATAAGAGAAAATGCTGCTGTATTGAACTGGTTGGGAAACAGAGGGGCTGAAGACATTTTCAAGTTTCTTTACATCTTAGGACTTCTTTTATACAGAAAGGTTGTTTTCATTAGATACTTCCTTCTAAATGAACACATGAAATAAATCTAGGACAGAGTTCTTAGTACATGCTTTCTTAACATTGAGGTATAACTTGCATTGTCCAAGACCAGTCTGTGAATGACAATATTCAGTAAAATGCAAGGCAGTCCTGCAATGCCAGCCTTTTAATTGTGTTTTTATGGTTTTTTTGGAAAACCACTTCCTAAGGTCTAAATATTTTTATTGTGGTTTCCTTTGAGACAGAATATATTTTCTAATATATGTGCATAGGCTACTGTGCCCTTAACAGAGAAAACATAATGTATTAAAAAAGTATTTTTAGTTAAGTGGATCATTTGAAGTGATCATTATATTAAGATCTGACTCTGGTTCACTAAAGAAATTTTTTTTTCCCTGTTGGTTTTCTGGTTTTGAAAAACATACACCTAATTAACACAAATGAAAAATTAATCTGTGCCAGCAAATAACATGCAAATGCTAGGGCAAATATATTCTGGGGACAGGGAGATGCCACTTAAACTTTTCCCTTGCAGTAGATCTAATACCCCACAAAGTGCCATGGCGGGGCAGTGTTTTGTCACTGTTTTCCTTAAGGCTAACAAGCTGCTTTTATTCAAATCAAATCCCAATGTCCTCAGCAAATGCTTTCAACATTGTAGACCTGGCTATGTCTGTGGTGGCAATCAGTGCAGCACGATTGGAGTGGATCTGCAGAGCAGAACAGTTCATGCTGAGACCTGAAAGTCCCTGTAAAGTCATTTGCACATTTGAGATTGGAGCTTTTTAGTTTGGACTTGATTTTATCTGAAGGAAATAGAGTCCTCAGGCATTGAGACGGATCCTAATACAAAGGAAGGTCCACTATGTGTTACAGTTACAAGATTGGCTTTATACACACACTCCAGCAACAAACTGAAAACTAAATGTAGTTTACATGTAAACCTCTAATTCCTCTTCTGTAGGTGTTTGGTTTATGCACCAAAACTGCCTTTTGCTGCGTGGAGCCCACTGGTTTTGTTAATGGCTGCAGAACTAGTCTAAAGCAAGGTTCAGTCCAGCCTCAGCGTGTCACACTAACAGGGTGTCAACCACAGCACGGACAGTCATTCAGAGGAAATCAGTTCTTAGATGGAGCACTGTTTGGTTCTGGCAGTGGAGTATTCCAAGTTTAAAGAATAAATGATTTAATGTAGTTTGAGTTTAATGAAAAATAGATCATGAAGAAACACTAATCAGTTGGCCATTGGTATTTGCTAGACAGTGTCCACATTTAGTTGTTGGGTTTTTTTTGTCTGGTCAGGAGAGGTTAGTTTGCTTTTTCTACAGTTTGTGCCTCTGCGACGGAGGCAGAGGTTCAGCTAAATCCTTGTAAAAAGTGCTAAATTGTGTTTAGAAGTGCAATGTTTCTACTATTTATTGCATGAGGCATATGTACAATGAAGATAAAATCATAAAAAGGATTTTTGTATAATAGGATTAAGACATGAAAAGGGCTGCTATGTGAATTTCCTTTCAGAAAAACTTGTCCCTAGAGCTATGTATATCTTCTAAACAGGAGCATAATGAAGGTGTTACAGGTGCTGATTTAAAAGTATTGCCAAATGAACGACATAAAGCTATTTTAGTATACCACAGGTAAGGTGATAAAGCTCGATCACCTCTTCCCCCATCATATGCTTCAAGCTCTTAATCATGCATTGATGACTACTAGAAAATGTGCATCAAAAGAAGTTTTTGAATGTCTGAGGCATATTTAGGCCCCAATTTGGCAGAATACTTCAACATGTGCACAGCTTTTATACCTTTGAGTGATCTCCTACTAAAGCATTTTTTAAACGTTCTCGTTGATTCACAGCCATAGCTAGGAAGCTTGTCTCAGGCACTTCAGCAAAGTTAGATTTTATTTTTGCTGTTGGTCAGAAAAAGTCAATTTACCTTTAGTCACATTTTTTTTCTGCTTTTTGCACCTCCTTTTTCTTACCAACGTAAGACTCTGCACCAGGTTCTGGTTTGTAATTAAGTATTCTGTTTAAGCTAAAGTGAAAGTGTTCAAGTTGGGCAATCTAGGGAAATAAGAATTACGCTATGCTCCTTTTCACGGAATACTTCAGTGTTACAAAATGAAAAGTTACAGATTCACAGATTCACTTTCCTCCCCTGTCTGGAATATCTAGTTGGTTTTGGTGGGGTCTTTTTTGGTTGTTTTGTTTTGTTTTGTTTTAATGTATTATTTATCCAGCATAAATGTGCAAAGAATAGGCACTACCTCTGTCATGCTTTTGTAGGTATCTGAACTTAATTAGTCCAAGGATAACACTGAGTAGGTTACCTGTTGCATTATTTTCATAATTTAGCCTTCTAAATAATAAATATACAGTAAATATTATAAATAATTGTAGTTATTCAGAAGGGCTTCAAATTCAAAAAAGCCTCCCTCAAAAAAAGCTAAAGAAATATTTTTAATATAGATAAATGTGACTGAATAATGGTCATAACATAAATACCTTTACATTTCCTAAGATGAAAAGTTTTTAGTTAGCTCACATAAATCAAAATATTAAAATGCTGAGTATATAAAAATAATAATTCAGTACAGAAAGGTATAAATCAGGTGACCATAAAAGCTATAAAATGAAGTCTCAGCTTTACGAGTATATTGCTGTTTCTAAGATGTACTATTTTTTATAATTCATAAGGAAAAAAAAAGAATATAGAAATATAAGCCCTTTGCTAGAAAAAAATTGGAGGTTTCTTATATTAAATGTGTATGTAGGATAAAGAGTAGTTAAATTAACAGTTTCGGTAATGATTATTGGAATAATTTGGAACAAAAATATATCAAATTTTGCATTAGCATGTTTGTGGTTTTAAGTAAAGTAAGTTGATTGTCTTCTATGTACTCTTAGAGGTAGATAATTTTCAAGTCTGAAAGATGATGATACGTTATCTGGATACAGGCCACAATGCTGTATGGTAATTACAGTTTTGTCAGTTGAAAACCAGATAAAGCAAGATGCTGATTGGGAAATAGTTTTGAGGAAGTTAGGAACAGTTATACTAAGTAATTGATGTGCAGCCACAGTCTTATTTCTTAGTAAAGATTAATCCTGGAGCTGTTCATTGATATGATAATTATTGAGCATGTACAAAATCCTGTGCAATTTCAGGACATCGGACCATATTATGAGAGCCAACACTTTCTGACTTGATATGGACTGGAACAGAGGAAGAGGGCAATGGAAAAATGTGTATTCATTCATTAACAAGCCAAAACACATATAGAGATTCCGGTTACCAGGTGTATATATTTTCATGTCTAAGGCACAATAACTTTTTTTTTCCCTTGAGAATAAAGAATGTGAGAATAGCAGTGAGAGGAGAGGAAAAAGCCCATGCCTGAAAAGCTGAAATTGTTTCAGCACTTGCATGGGATTCTACAAGTGTTTAAGCTTAGAGTTATTTTTGCTGTCATTCTAGTGCAAAGTCCTTCATCTGGTTTTATTAGTTTTCCTTAAAAGACAGAACAAAGAAATCATTATGAGTTTGACCGTTATTTGCCTGGTTTATGGTCCATTCCATTGAAATCACCAGTAGTCAAGTCCTTTATAAGAACAGGTTTGACTATTCTAAAGCGTCTGCAGCATTGTAGTTATAGGTATTTGCTGTATTTTCAGTTTACTGCACAATGGTATTAACTATGGAAATAGGAAAATTACCTACTTTGTTGGGGGTGGTGTTACTAGTTTATTGTTTGTTGTTGTTTGGTTTTTTTTAAATACATCCTATATATATAAGGCTAAAGATGTATTTAAAGCTACATGGTCATATTTTTCTTCTGGCAATAACTTGCAGAGAACTCAGTCTAAAATATCAACAGTGAGCAAAATGTTGGCATGTTTCCAACTACTTACCTTAAATAGAACCTCAGGCTTAAACATGAGGGCTAAATTTGTCATAACTGGGTTTTTTTGTTGTTGTTGGAGAACAGGGATTTCCATCATTACAGTTCCTTCAAGGACTGCATTTGCAAGTGTCTAAGCTTACTGTTCAGATGGATAGGTGAAAAATGAATAAATCTAAAAGTGAAAAGGACTTTTCTGAATCATAAATCCTGAAACAGATTATATAGTTTGATGGCTCATTGCATAAACTGCCTAAAATGTTACTATAGGAAAAGCTGCGATTTTGCTTTTCCAGCTTAAAAATATAATTAGCTAAACACAGAAAAGCATGGCTATTTCAATTACATCCTGGTGATTTTTTTTTATTATTATTCTGGTTGAATATTAATGGTGTGAACACAGCTGAATGTTTCAAACAAAATATTGTTGGGCTCGTTTCCTTTATAGTCAGAAACCCTGGTGCAAAATTGTACTGAATTAGTGAGGGATTAGGCAGGAACAGCAACTACACCCCCACCCTCAGCAGAAACATGGTGCTGGGTGGCTGCAGTGAAAGCAGTGACAAACCAACCTCATCCTCTGCCTGCAGCCGCAGACAAGGTGGGTCATGCCATCAGCAGAGAGACTTTGATTGAGGTTCTGGATTCCTGGATTACAGGGAATACAGACAGTCATTGCTGAATACCAAGGAAAGCCTCCTTGCTCCCAGCATCTCTGAGGCTTGTCTGCTCCCTGTTTCTGCTCTGGAGTGTCCCCATCCTGAATATTGAGGGTTTCATCTCCTAATAAGAATATACAAGAAACTACAATATAAAATATTAACTACAACAATAGGAACGGAAGACTAGTATGCAGCCACATAGCCTGGCATTGTATCAGTGCTTCATGGAGTGCTTATGATACTTTTCTTTCCCTGTTTTTTTCTTTATTACTTTAACTGACTTTTGGGTTACAGTATACCAAAATTACGATAAATTTCTGTTCTAAGGTAGCCATTGTTATGTTGTTGAATTAAAAAGAATTTTGTCCAGGTGTATCAGCAGACTGTATAATCTGGCACTTGTTAATAGCCACTGCATGGGCCAGTAGCTTTTACAGGAAGATTTTTTTTTGCACAAAATTAACTGTAGAATGTGAGATTTTTGCTACTATAGCTGCCTTCTTCAAGGCATAACTCAACCAGATGTTATCTAAGTCCTCCATTATATATTAAACTCTTGTACTTTTTTGGCATTCATTAATCTAGTCTTTCTTCCATGTCTGTAATAAGCAAAACATCTGTTTCTTCTTGTTCAATCAAAGTGCCTACCTCAAGAGTCCTACTTTTAAAATAATGTCATTTAAATAGAAATCCTAGATAGGAAGAATGCATTTGATTAACATATTTAATTTGCATATGAAACCAGCTTTTCCAGAACTCTGCAGGGAATTTGTAGTGGCAGCAGTATGTTTCCTTTTCTTCTCAACTTGTATACCAGAAACTTACGTAATTTATTTGCATTCTTTTTTTGTTACTGTATCAGCTCAGATGGCAGAGATTATACTGCAATGAGAAATCATCATTGTGTGTTGTTCATTCTAAACTTTCCAGATGAAAATTCTTTTAATAGAAAGAGCTGTATTCTACTCTTGAATCTTGGCTTACAGAAAGTTCTCAGTTAGCTTGAGTTCTTTTAAGTCCAAGCAGAAATTATTCCTCAATATATGTGAGGCACACAGTAAAACATTACAACAAAAATAGCTCATGCAGCTGTACAAACTTATCCCCTATGGGAGAATATACCATGTACCCCCAAAAAAATTTAAGTCCCCACAACAGAGCATTATCACATTAAGAAAGAAGGGTTGACACTACCGCCTCTAAAACACATGTAAATAAAAAGCAGATAAAAACAGTGGCAAAGATAAAAGGTGCTTTTAGTTACACCACTGGGGAGCACAATTCTGTAAAGACAATAGTGAATGCAGGCTGAATGTTAGTGAGCAATCCTCATTAGCATTCACAGGTGAACTCACTGTAGAAATGGAGCAGTAAAAAGTTTTCTAAGCAAAGGTAAAAATTGCACTTGAATTTTTGTGGCAACTCTGAGCCAGAGCAGTTTGGAATGTTACTGCCATACTGCAAAACTCCTTAAGGATGGTTAATACATGTAGCTAAGAAGATAAGAGCGTTAACTTGTGATGGTTTTGTAGTCAATACAGTGAAGAGTTCATAAAGCAGAAACAGTGGGGTCTTTCAGGGACTGACAGGAACCATGGCAACTTACAGGGACAATTATTTTTAATACAGGGAAAATATCAGGCAAATCCATCATGCCTCTAGCAAGCAGCTTACAAACAGCAACGCACCCTCTTAGTATATTTTGCTATATGTTGTACAACAAATGCATGGAATTACTTTTTGTTGGTAACCTGCAGCTCTTCTCATGCTCGGATTTCTATTTGGTCTGCTCAGCAGATCCACCTTCTTCGCTGATCAACCTTCCCTCCACCTTCTTCTTGTCCTGAGTCATTGCAATATTCAGCTTTTCAGTGTGGTGCTGGTGAACTTGGGGTGTTTTCCTTTCACTGCACACTAGGAGAGCATATCACAGCTGATAGAAGTAACTGTGTACTCATTAGACTAGCATATTGTGCACCACTGTCACTTGTTAATTCAGCTGATAGCATCACCTGTTCCTGTGCTTTAAGAAAGAATGTTTTGGCTCTTTGCAAGATGTGCAAAAATCCATGTTGAGTTGGACAAATAGTATCAATAAAAGGTTTAGAGAGACTCCAATCCACAAATTGGTTGTAATAGAAACATTGCTTTTCTTTTTCTTTCTCCCGCCCCCCCCCCCCCCCCCCTTTTTTTTTTTTTTTTAATTCTTCCACTATTTAGGCTACTTGGTCAGGGAGAAGCTAGCTGAATTAATTTTTCTCTTTTTGTACATCTAGTGTTTCCTAAAAGAGAAAGCTGAACTCTGATAAAGACTGGTTAGGGAGTAAAGCTTGCAGCAGTAATAGCTACATAGTTTGATGTATGAGAATGTCTCTTTAGCCTGCATACGTGGTTCCAGTCCCTGTTCTAGTGTTATTTAAAATACGTTGTGCAGGAACAACATGTCTATTGCAACTCTGTTTTGTGTGTACTGAGCAGACTCAAGTGTGCAGTCAAAAAATACAGATTAAAATAACTTAAGTATTTTTCACCTCCTGCAATATTCTATTTAAATGACTTTTCTCATTAGCACTCTTAGTTCGTTCTTTTATGAAAGAGTATCTTCAACAGGTGAAGGTGGCAAAGTAAGTGAACTTCCAATTTCGTGGTGTAATCAGCTGTCTTTAGCTCCGTCAGCTGTTGTGGTGGGGTTGCCTTGGCCAGCTAGCTGCCACTGGCCCAGCCATGCTCTCACTCCCCCTCCTCACCAGACAAGGAGAGAAAATAAGACTGGAGCAAGGGAAACATGGGGATCACATAACAATTCTTACTGGAAGCAAAACAGCTTGGGGAGAATTAATATATTGTCAATTAAAATAGATTTAGGTCATGAGAAACAAAGACAGTAATGAAAAGAACACCTTTCCTCCTTCCTCCACCAAGCTCAGCTTCAGTTCCTCACTTCCAACTCCTACACCTGAGCAGGGCAGAGGCAAAGGGGGGGGACACAGCCGCCCCTCTCTGCCGCTCCTGCCCTCTCACACCATCCCCCTGCTCCAGCAGGGGCTCCCTGCAGCCCCCCGGGAGATGTGCCCCTGCCCCGCCGGCGGCTCTGCGGGGGAACCCCTGCGGCGGGGACGGCGGAGCCCCCGTCCCGCTCCCCCCCGGGGCCCCTCAGCGCCGGCCCCGCCTCAGCCGCGCTGCTCCCGCGCTGTTCCCGCGCCGCGCCCGCCGGAGCCGCGGCAGCCCCCGTGTCCTCTCTCACAGGGGCCGGCAGACCTCCCTGCAGGCGTCTCAGCCCCTGCACCGAAGTTTTCTCTGTGTGTTTCTAATCATACTCTGATTTAAACCGGCTACAAGGTTTTGTCTATTTATTGAATGATCTCGAAAAATTCTGTCAGAGCACGAGGAGGAGCGGTCTTGAGCTTTAGTGCTGTGAAACCTTTGAGAGAGACGTTCACCACGTAACCCCATCAGACCCCGCTGCAAATTCAATCCAGGAGCAAGGGGAAACCAGTGACATTTCTGCTGGTGGTGGGCATGTGGGGCAGAACCCCCTGGAGGTCTGGCACCATCTCTCTAGTCACGGTTGGTTAAGGTTAGTTGGTTGGTGAAAGTTGGTTGAAGAAGGTTGGTTAAGATGATCAACCTTCCCACCACCTGCTTCTTGCCTAGAGCCCCGTGGTGGTTCCTCAGTGCCCCCTTCCCACAGCAGGTGCCAGGCACGCTCTGGCACCAGCGGCTCACGCCAGCATTTTTGTCCCTCCTGCTTTAGTAGCCTAGTTTTTATTTTGTCCAGAAGTCTCTAGTCATTCATACTCAGTTCAAGTCAATACTGAATACTTCAATAAAAAAAATTGAAATATATTTTTAATCTTAGGTCGCCTCAGGCTGGAAAACTAGGATTTTATGTAAGTTCTGACAAGCTTTGGTTGTAATTACACATGCAGTAACAATTTTGGTTTGGAGCTCTGTAGAAAGGTGTGTCTTCCTTTCCTTTCTGAGTTTATTGTCAGTAGAAAATAATTTTATCTGCATTGTAATTATGTGGTTTTCTGCTTTTTTCTTTGTTTGCCAAATGTAATGAAAATTTAAAAAGAGCTTGCAAACAGAAAATTTCTCATGTGTAGTGGGTAAGGTCTTTCATCCATTCTTACGCTAGATTGAACAAGCTTTGGTAGAAACATTTCTTACTGATAAAATTTTTGAGAGGTTTCTGCCACTGTTATTCACACTACTGAATATTCCAAGGTATTCTCCAAGGTAACTCCATGTTATTTCAGTACTTGATCATGTATCTTGAATGAACGTGTGGAAGGATTAGGAAAAAAATATGCATTACATGTTTATCTCTTTGCCATGAATATAATTCCTTGTTCATAAAAGATAACATTCTTTTGAATGTTTTGAAAGTTGATCTTCCTTTCTATTTCTGATAATATAGTGCATCCCACTCAATTTTAGAAACAGTTTATTGCATTTTGTTACGGCTTATTTTGGCAGATGATATTTTTCAAAGGTGACTTAGTACCTTTGTCTAGGTGGAGGAAACATCACTTGTAAGAGGTGCTACAACTTGGAATTTCCTTTTACTAGAGTGTTTGCTACTTACTTGCTGACCCATCAAAACCATCCTGCCATGGTAATGACCAGAACAAACTAGTACTCTTTTGTAGTTCTTCAATGACAGCTTAACGTGCCAGGCAAACTGGCTTCCTGCCAGCTGCTGGAAACAATATAAAAAGTATATAAATTCTGTGGGGTTTCTAAAACATGGGAATGAATGAACAGTTCCATGAGCTTCACTGTGGTCAGTGTTGGGAAGATGATGCTCTCCTAAGATGGCATAATTTATAACCAGACATTTTCTGGTGCTTTTCTGTCAATGTCTTCATGTTCTGTGACTAGCCCCACATCCCAGTGATAGGATTAGCTGTTAACTCACCTCCCATGTGAGCCTTTCCCCTTCCTATTTTATTTTTCCCTTTTCTTGGAAACTATCTAGCTTTTGAAAGGCAGCAATCATGAGCGTAATGTGCTCTTTGGGATTGTTACTCACTGTTTAAACAGATTAATTAATATCCTTTCATTCTGAACTTGATCATAGAAATAATTAAAGGATACTCTTTATTAGTAAAATGTAGATTATGGCCTTTTGATGGGAAAGGTGAGTGATAACATCTGTATTTACATACAATTATACCTGACAGCATGGACACTTTGGTAGTTCCGAGGCTTGTATTTACTATATAAGATTATTTTTTTGGTAATAATTTCTTTAATAACAATGCCGTATTATTACACTAAAATGATCTCATTTTTTGCAGTAGCCTTCATTAAATCTTGCATAATGAGCCTGGGAGAGAGTTAAAGTTAATAAGTATTGGACTAAGTAAAATGTTCCAATATTTTTTTTTCTTCATAGGCTCTGGTCTCAATGATGGGCAGTGGCATGAAGTCCGTTTCCTAGCTAAGGAAAATTTTGCTGTCCTCACCATTGATGGCGATGAAGCTTCAGCTGTTCGAACAAACAGTCCTCTACAGGTTAAGACTGGAGAGAAATATTTCTTTGGAGGTAAGAAAGTACCAAAACAAGTATCTGCTTACTGTGCTGTTGTCTTTCAATCTACATAATGGAGCTCGGAATTGAATTCATTCATATAGGTCTTAATACGGCTACAGTGGCTAGGTGCTTCTCATCTAAAGATAGAATACAAAACTTAATTTCACTTTTAAGACTCTTTTTACACCTCATCATCTTTGCAAAAGAAGTCCTGAGAAGTTCTGTACAAGAGTCAGTCTGACTTGGAGTGATTTCTCAGGTCTTCTCTGAAATTTCAGAGACCTTTCTCTGAAAAGGGAATCTTCCATTAGTAGTTTAATTAAATGGCACTCAGAAGAGAGAGAAATTTGTCTTTTCATGTTTGGTATCCTGAAAACAAAAAACTACCATTGTTCAGGATAGGTCTTAACCTTTGCTGATTTCTTTAAGAGCTGTCATGATTATGGGTAATTAAGAAGCTCTTAGAAATTGAAGCCTTATATTGTTCAATATTTCTGTCTCTTGACAGTCCATATACTAAAAAGAGTTCTTGCAAATTGTAGCTTGAATGTTTATCCCTCTTGCTTTTCTATGTTGCATTTATGAAAATCAAAAAAGGCCATCAAAACTCTTGGATTTTTTAACTATATGTTTAAATTGCTATCTTAAGAAGCCTATTAAGCATACCACAAATATTTTGTATACACTGCTGTCTGCTGTCTTATGGGAGAAGGTCATTAAGGGTTTCAACTCAAATATAAGTATCACTTTTCATACTGCTAGCCATGTATTTTTAAAAACAATTCACCAATGACCTGCAATCTTTGTTCAAGCAGAATTCTCAGTGAGCTCAAATGCTAAGATCAAAAAAGAGTTGTAAGTTGTACCTTTGAAGTGCCCCATATGTGTGAGGTTGCACATGAAAGCTTCAGGCAGAGAACACATATTTAAAAAGTAGAATTTATCAGCATTGAAAAATGGAGTGGTTTTTTTTTTCTCCGCAAACTCACAAAGTGCATATCTAATCAAAATAAAATATAAATGTGATACTATAAATAGCCATAACATTACCCAAGTGATAGAAAAGTTTGTGGCATACGAAGTAACCTAATTTGAAAGAGCAAAAATCCTCTCAAGGTTATTCTCATTTCATTATTACCAAATTAAAGTTAATCTGTCACAAGAGGCAAACTTCCTTTTGCTGCAACACGCATCTTTTCCAATATCCTTAGCTCAGCTAAAATCCTGAAGAGGTTTTTTTAGTATATTGCCTCAAAGAGGAGTTGTAGCCTAGCCACATGCTAAAGCTTGAAAATTAGTTGTCAAAACATAGTACCTTCAATTTGTTGGAACAGTCTGAGACATTCTCATTAAAGTTATTCAACACACATAGGAGAAAATTAAAAGAAGTGCCATACGTAATACATCCAGTGCTTAAATTCTATTCATTTCAATAGGTTAAATCACCAGACCATTATTGCATTCCTGGAGAGTGTTTTGATTTCTTCAGAATTGTGTTTTGCCTCTGACTCTTGGGTTGTGAGGGATAGATTGTCTAGTTTCTTCAGGCAGTTTTTATACTCTTTCTCAGTCAAAATATGGGTTGATTGGTTCTCATTTCAGCTTGATTCTGAAATCTGCTTGTCTTATAATTGTTGACCTGTACTTTACAGTTCCACCATCCTTCCATAAAAAAAAAAGTGTGCATGTAGATATTGTTCCAGTGGGATATGAAAGTCAATCATGAATTCCCTGAAGTGTCATTCCCACGTCTGTTCACCCAAATACCTAGTTTCATTGCACAGAATATGGGGGATTTGTTTTTTATTTATCTTATAATCTGAAGCTCTTCTAAATTTATATCAAAAGCAGTGTCCAAACCTTCTTGTCCAGTTTTATTTCAGAATAAGAAGTCTGCATTTGCAGCATTGTACTTTTGCATTTTAATTCTCACAAGCTCTGAATCTGAGGAGGCTTTTTTTCTCACTTGGATCTGTGGAACACATTTATTTTAGTATGCTCCCACATGAATGTTGATTGAGATATAGATATAGATATATATAATTACTTCTTTTGATATATATGTGTCTGTTACTTAGTGATTACTTGCAACTTAAAGCCAGTCAGTCTTCTGGGTGCGTATTAGAAACCTAATCTATATATTCACAATCTCCATCCTATAAGGAAAAAGTATTTTTGTTCTATTCCCTATATATGTATGTGATCCTCCTTATTATTCTTTATACACACTCGATGTTATGGATGTTAATAAATAATGTTTGCAATAAGAGGATGTAGAGGTGAGAGCAGCGGGGAACTTCAAACATTTGCACCATTTGGTAGTTGTCATCTAAGAAGATGTTTTTGTTAGTTTCGTTATGAGTAAGTTGAGATAAGAAAGTGTCAAATACTTTTTTTCCCCTGCAGATAGGTATAATTTGTTAGGAAAGGAGCAACCACCTCTTGAATTCAGTGATAATATCTTTTTTTTTTTTTTTTACAAACTGCTAGGCAGCTAGCAGAAATAATTATTGACCCTTTGGTGATGACAAATTTTCAATGTGAAAAGGAATCCAGAAGGTTGCTTTGCTAGAGATCTGAATATAATAGTTACAGGTATTTTGACTACTAAACTTTTGTATTATTAAAAATCAAGCATCTATCACAGATGCAGAGGTGATGAATTTTAAGGATAGCAATGTTAGGATATTAATCCCATCCCACTGCTGTATTTCTTGATCTTAGAAAATTCTGAGAAAGCTCAGTCCAATGAAATTGTGGTTGGAGAACTTATACAGCATTTCTAGAAGGCTCTGAACACTCTTCTGATTTAAATTTTCCTATTTTTTGTTTGAAAGAGATAACCACATGTATGCAAATATTTTGTTCTCCAAACTTTCCTTTTCCATGAGTTCAAAATAAGTGTGTGTGTGTTTGTATTTTGTTCTCCTGGTGTCAATATAGCAAGTATATACTATAGACAATGGTGGTGTCTTTGCTGAAGAAAAGATGTAAAGGTTGCATTGCAGTACTGCAGTACAATATTTGCTCAAAAATACGTTTAAAGAGAAAAGTATTTACAATAAAATGGGTACTGCCTTGAAGTAAGGCAGACACAAGATAGACCTTGTCTGTAAAAATTACTACATCTTTTACTGTAAGAGAAGTACCACATACTTGAATGTGAATTTTTGAGACTGTGTCTATTTTTTAGAAAAAAATATCATTTTCATATATTGTTGTTATAACTGTGCACTGGCAATATCACATAATATTAATTATATAGTAAAATAGGTAATCTATAAAATTGGGAATGGATTAAAGATGGAGTGGGCAAGGAGAACATTACTGTGCCAAATGTAACAATGAAACATTCCAGACAAATCAGAAGTATTAAGATGACTTTAACAAATATAGGTTCTGAAAAAGTCCTTGATTTTATTCACATTATTTTGTTTAGCACTCGATTATGACTCAGTACAGTATAACTACATAAATAATAGGGGGAATGCAGAGACGTAGGATGATTGTGCATTTGCTCCTGGCATTAGAAATTATGCCATAGGCAGGAGCAAGCCTGTAAGCCAGAGTGTGCCCTCCCTCTGTGCATGCAAATGAACAGTAAAGGCAAGCTGAACACTGCAGACACCGAAGATGTTAACAACAGAGTAGCTTGTTTGGACACTGAGTACTATACTGAGCCTGGTTAGTCAACCTCCCTGCCTATTAGCAGCTTCCAGGTACCATTTTGAGAAAGTTGGCCTTTTAGAGGGGCCAGACCTGATGGACACTGATGAGTTTCCCTCAAAACTAGTTCCTAAGTGTGTTCTGGTTAATCAGAGAATCACAGAATGGTCAAGGTGGGAAGGGACCTCTGGAGATCATCCAGTCCAACCCTCTGCTAAAGCAGGTTCACCTAGAGCAGGCTGCAGGAGCAGGTTGCTTAGTTTATTCATTCCGTTAAATAAAAATGCATTTTCACTGACCACCAAACTGAGAGTTTTACCACATGTACAGCAGTATTTGAATAAAGGAGATGTGGAAATCAGAATCTTTTGTGACTTCTGCCCATAGAACTAACTTTTCTAGCTTTTAAAAATGGTAAGTAACTCACAAGAGGCTTTTTTTGATTTCTTTGTCAGAGAATAAATCATGTTCAGTACTATTATAGCAGCTTTCTTGGGTTTGGGGTTTTTTTTTGTTTGTTTGTTTGTTTGTTTGTTTGTTTGTTTGTTTGTTTGTTTGTTGGGGTTTTTTTGTCCTTTGTGCCTCTCCTGTGCTGTCTCCCAGCACTACTAAGAACCTCTCGAGGGACATACAGCAAGGATGTTTTATTCAAGCTTAAGAGTTAGGGGAAGCTGTGTTAAGATCAGGCATTTCTGCAGATTGTGTGAATGTGTGCTGGTGTATGTGGGAGTGTGCCTGCTAATTGCCTATTACCCTTCTGTATAACTATTCTTCTCTCCCCACTGGTTTTATTTTCCTTCTCTTTCAATGTCTTGAATTTGGTTTTTTGGAAAGAAGTGAACTTCCTTTCCCTACTGAGCTCTAGAGAATCACATTTTTTTTTTTCCAATTATCAGCATAAAACAAAAATAGCAGAACAGAGAAAGTGAATCACAGAGTGAGAATGAGTCCATTAACCTCATTTGCACTGTTGGAGATAAAGGGCTTTTGTGAGGCGTCTTAAACTTGCACCAAACCACCTAATAGCTGCCTAGTGCCCAGAGGAAATATTTGATTAGAGATGTAATTTTTAGTTGTTTCGGGTTTGTATTTTTAATTGTATCTACTTTCTGTCTCCTTTTCACTGTCTTAAGGATAGGAGAGGTTTTAGTATGAGTGATAAATCTTCATTGAGAACAAAGGTATGCAGTGAGTGTCTGTCAATCCACAAGGTGTGCTGCTTTTTCTGACAAGCAAAGATGAATTGAATGGACTATGTAGTAAATTTCCCGTGGGACACCACTCTATGGCATATAGAAAGTTCTCCCTTTCTGTACAGCTGTGCAAAACACACTGGGTATGGAGCCTTGCTCCTGGAGTAGAATTAATTTGTTTCTGAAAATTATGTTGGTCTAAAATCCCATAGAATTAGAAGTGGTGGAGGGAGGAGGGAAATCAAGCTAAAGAACAGAAATACCTTCCTCTGTTTCACATGTGCTGGGCTCTTCTGTGTGTGAATCTTCCCTTTTTAAAAACTGTCATCTATAACCAAAGCCTTTGGTTGGTGTGCCTACATTTTTTTCTATCAAGTTATCCATTGCTATATTGTGTGAATTCATCATTAACAGCTGTTATAGTCACAGTCACACTTCCTAGGTAGTGTCACTGGCATTTCAGAAGCACTCAAACAATCAGCATAGCTAGTGTTATCAGACGGAAGGGGAGCATGGGAGGGTTTTGTAGCTCAGATTTAAATGTGTTCAGCTAAACCCAAGTGAGGTTGTGAGACATAATGTGACAAACGGGACCTAGGCAATGGCAACTCAGGTTATCTGATACCTAATAAAGGAAACTAATGTCCCTGCTGACATCATTCTCTAGAGCCTGCAGCTTCTCACACCTCCATAAGTAACAGTGTTGGGTTGTATTTGCATTTCTGCAGGCTGATCAGATTTTTAATGTGTCAGGGCTTCAGTTTTGGTGGCCACTTTTTTATTTTGTGTGTATGACCATGAGACAGGATGGTCAAATTTGCATTTCTTGAGGAAAGGGTGCTTTCAGGGTGGTTTTAAATCTTTCTCCTCGTGATCATAGCTCTGCTGTAAGCTAAAATATAAATCCTTGCGGAGAACACAAAGCAAATTCAAAATAACTCACAGTACAATGTGATTTTGTGTATCTTCTAGTTTTCATCTTAGGAATATTCCCAGGTCAGTTCTACAAAATAATGACAAACACAAGAAATAGAAGTAAAAGAATTGGAATGATTTGTATTTTTTAACAGCCCTCATGCTTTGGATTGTTAAATCCAAAATGATTGTAAGTCAATAGATGAGTGAATATTGCAGATGTGCAAAGTGTACAAACCTGAACAAAGCAAGGAAGTGTAATAAGTAATTACAAAGTAATAACTTTGTAATAAGTAATAAGTAACCAAAAAAAACCAAAAACCACCTAAGCCTCTCTGCTATTTGATACATGATTCAGATTCTTTATTATCTGATCTGGTCTCTTCCACTATGAAGAATGAAACATAGCTGAATTCACATGTCTGTTATACAACTGACAGAACTGAGGGAGGCTGATCAAGTTTGTCCATTAACTCTTAGAGTTTTGTGCTTTTTTCATCATGTTTAAAGTTTTCATTCATTCATTATTTCATTCAGATAATTTGAATGTTAGATAAATGAGACCAGGTAAAATACTGGCAACATTCTGTGATTAATTTTCAGTAATATCAGTAGTATTGTTAATGATGTTACAATATGCTAGTCTACTGATACATGGTATACAACAGTACAAGCAGAAATGCTGGAGATAGATTGATCTCCTGTAGAAAAACAGGTGCAGGCATAAAGCTGATACTTTGGGCACGCAAATAAAAAGATCAGATGCGTGATAATGTGAGTTTAGGAATGGATATGTAGGGACATGTGTCTTGCTGGAATAACCAGCTTTTGAGCAAACACCTATTAGAGATGAGAAATGTCTGCCCACTGAAAAATGAATGAATTAGCAAAGCTCTGAGAGGTGCTTTCCTTGTTATAAAACATAAATCTCTTGCTAAGTTGAATTTGTTAGCTACAGAGTATATACCTAGAAGTTCCTCAAAAAACTGAAGGAACAGAATCTCTTATTTTATTTGCCTGCAAGCACTAAAGCAAATTTCTGTGCAGCAGACAAGACAACAACAATTTTTTCAATACATTTTTTCTCTTATTGACATTTTAAAGCAAGAAAGAACAAAGAATGAGTGAGAACATGTTGTAAAGAGTAAATCTGCATGGACACGGGAAGGAGGAAACCAACCTAATGGAACTCTGTTGTCTCTAGTTCTGTGTGTATGTGATTTGTTTCTTTTTTTCTAAATACAGTAGTCGCATTGTTGCCTAAGTCTGTCAGAAGAAAATTATATCATGTCTCTGAATATTGCAGAATATTCAATTAAAAATAGAGGATATTCCCTACATAGTATTTCTGTTGACCCTGAAGGGAAAGAAAAAGTTCTTGTAAAAATTACTAACTCTTCTTCTAAAAGAAAAACTTTGGAGAAGGAAATGTCTGGTGAAGACCTGGAAGAGAGCTATTTGAGATACACTCAGAAGTGACAATTATACCTATATCCTATATGTCCCTCTTGCTGATGCTTTAGTAGGTCAAACTACAAGGTCTTTGGTACCAGTAGCTGAAAAATCTGCTCACAGGAGGGGAAGGGCAGGTATTTAAACCAGCACTGAATCTTGGAAGGAATGTTAACCAGCACTCATCACTAGACTGTAGTGTATTAGGGCGGCACGGTTTTAGAACATGCAGAATAACATAGTTTATTGATGGCATTAGGGATCACAAATAAGTCAGTGTGAATGTTTTGAATTGTGTTGTGAAAAATAAAAACATATGCTTTCCTGGTGTGTGAAAATAATCATACTATTAAATAGTGAATAATGCTAATTCATATTCAAATAGCACTTCTACCAGCTTCCCCTGTTTTTTAAGGGTATCTTGGCTCTGATTCTAGGTATATAAATGAGCTTATTGTCCACAGCCACAATTCAAGACACCTACAGGAAAAAAAAATAAAGAAAAAAGAAAAGGTAAATTCTGGGTGCCATCAATAGACTAATTTCTGAGGCTTTTCTTGTTTTGGGGGGTGACTTATTGGTGCTTCTCAGTGGAATTTCCATAGCTGTTGATTTTCCTCTTTAATATAGTAGAACCTACATCAGCCCCTCCTTTTCCTCTCACCCCTGCTAAATCTGAAACAAATTTTCAATTGCATTTTGATATTTTATGTATGTAAATGAGCATGTACTAATATTGTAAACAACACTAAGCAAGAAGATGCCTACCTGCCATTGGTTCTGCTGGTAGTCAGAAAACTGACTCACATGTTTCAGAAAAATCTACCTATCTATATATTTGTAAACACAAATAACTTTGAAAGTCTGGTTTAATGAGTCATAAATGCATAACAGGAGAAAAAAAAATCAGGATATGTTCTAACACTTCGCCAAACTATGATGTGTGTGAATGTGGGAAATAGAGTAAAAATAAATTTATTCAGATAAGAGGCCTGTCTGACTCATATGGTCTGAGCCAAGAATGGTTCTCCGTGCTGATTGTAAATACTGACACATATATGAAACCTGACTGGAGCACCAATTAAATTTGTAATTAGTCAGCTGCTTCTACTTTATAAGCAAACTGCAGCTAGCCCTTTTTGTCTAGGGCAGTTTGTCAATTAAATCCTTGCATGCCTACAGTCCCAGGTTGTTATTATCACCTTTCATTGAAGACAAAAAATCCTATCATATAAAACTGGCAGTCTAGGGCTCTAACACAAGCACTTATTAGTGATGCTTTTGTAAATCATAAAGTAGATTTTGAGGGCTTATATCTTTCCAAAGAAAGAACTTTATTGAATGTCACAGTCAGTGGCTTAGGGCCGATTTATCTGCATAAATTGGCAAAACTGAGCTGTGAAGCTGAAACAGAATGTTTAAAGCCTTGTTTCTCTCTTACCAGCAAAACACTGAACTTACCTGTATAATGCTTTGCAGTGAAGAGGAACAAGTTTGAGATGCACAAATCTTCAGTGTTGGACTGCTGATGGCAACTGGCTAATTGCCCGGTTTAAGGGTATTAAATTAACTTGTTCGCATCAAAGTATGTCTACTTTAAGTGTAAATTCAGGTGGACAAGGTTTTGGTAATGCAGTACTGAATATTTAATAATGATGATCTCTTTAGCAGGGAATTGATAGTTAACAGGCAAACTGCTAGACCATTTTGGCTTACTGAGTCCTGTCAAAGATACTGTCATTCAGGTTATTCACTGGCTGGCTACAGTCCTTTGGCTACAGTCCTTTTGTTGCTGGTTTGTTTGCTGGCTGTTGTTTGGAGGAAGGGGGGGGGGGGGGGGGGGGTGGGGGGGGGGGGCTTTGGGGGAGGGGTGGTGGTGTGTGGTTTCTAAGACAGAGCAATTTATCTGAGATTGGACAATTAATGTAAATATTAACCATGGAGCTGTTACAAAACCCTGTGTTTATGAATGAAGAGGAGAAATAGGGCACTTTTGAGGGATGGTCACAGTCAAGGTTATATTGTAAACTGGAGGAAAGTGAAACTAGATCTGTTGCCATGGCAATAAAAGATACTCTTAGCCTCTTTAAGTTCATCACCCATGATACCAAGTGTATGTGTAACTTGAATGATCCTGAAAAGTGATTTTACAGAGTTTTCTGCTTCTGCACTGAGACCTGCATGCTTATCATTTGATCTTGTCCAACAAACCCAAGTGAGATTAGACACTGTGACTAGTAATACACAATGGCTGAAAATCCTTCAGTAAACAAACTTCTATTTATCAATAAGAACAAGCCAAATAGTGGTGTAGAATAGCAATGTGTATCATGTTTATGTGTTTGTGTAGGAAGAATCTTGCTTTATCTATAAAGACAAAAGTACTCTCTAGCTACCACTAAGAATATTTTCTTTGGAATTTTTCTCCAAGTAGTTGAGTTGAAAGAAGTCTTTCTTCTCAAAAAGAAGCAAACTTTAATGATGCATGAAAATGCTTCATCTGCGTCTTGCACTTCTTTCATTTTCATCATTCTTACTGACTAGACTTCCCAAAACACTTACGTACTTGCTTGTCATTTTTTTATTAATATTTTTATTCCAACAGGTTGATACTTATTTTTGAAAACCGATTCTTATATTTGATTCCATAAATTGGAAGCTTTCTGTGGACCTTCAGAATAAATTGTTCTTTTAATTAATTAGACCTGTTGTGATTTCATTGGCATCATAACCAAACTGAATGGAATTTTGAAAAAAGACCATCAGATCCCATGTTCCCATGATTTTTATTCATAGGAATAGATTGCCTGAGGTCTGACCCTCTGTTTAAAAAAAAAAAAAAAAACAACCAAACAAAAACCACTTTCTTATTTGTAGTTACTGTCTTTACAATTCGTGTTCTCCATAGACTTGATGAGAGCTTTTCATTGTGTTTTGCTTGATCAAGTTTTCAATATTGCCTTTTAATAAGAACTTAGCTAAAGGAGAAGAGGAAGCTTGAGTAGACAGGAAAGTTCACCACTTCACCAGCTTTTATTATTTGAATGTCTTAAAGATCATGGTGTGAGTACACAGTTCTCACGATCTTAGTGACTCACAGTTACTCTGTAGACACACGATGCAAAAGCTTGAGGTGGCATGAAGAGATGGAATGCTGCATGTTTTGATGAATGCTGAAGAAAGGTCACTAAGGAATTATACAACTGGAATAATAAATTAATCTTAAATCTTTCTGAGAATGGTAGCACCCTTTTTTTCCTATTTCATTTTAAAACAGATTTTATTATATGTATGATCTCAACAAAAGTCAAATACAACAGGTCTTTATGAATGCAGTGAGTGATCTTTTCAGGAATCCTGCAAATATTAGCAACAACATTGTTATCATATCTCAGGTTAGTGCTCAGAAATATAATAATATCTTGGCATCATATCCACCTATCATTTGGTAAAGTGGAATTCTCATTTGGGTCGATGGCTATATTTTGTAGCATAAAATTAGTAATCCAAGATTCTGGTTTTGAAATGTCATAAACCGCTGGGATGGGTCTACGAAATGACACAACCATGTGTGCGTACATGCAGGCACATTAAAAAATGTGTAAATTTAATTAGTTTAGCTTTATAAAGAAGCTTAAACTCTTTCTTCTAGTGCTTCAACATTTTGAAGCCCAAACGAAGATGCAAACTCCATAGCTGGTGCAATCTACCTGTAGAAACAATTCCTGAATGTCATATAGGCATGTGAAATTCAAATATTTTTGGTTGCTTTCCCTGTTCCATGCTTGGACCTGTAATAGGCAGGTGTTTACATTAGAACTAGGTTATGCTCTGTGCAAGGTATTTTTAGATTTCCATTGAAGCCTTTCATAGTGATGTTCAGGCACTTTAGCTGACACCTGTCCCCCCAAAATTGACTTTGTTTACATATGTACTTTGTATAATTAATATTCTGACATCTTAAATTACCTTATAATTTAGAATTGATAAAAATTTTTCAAAAATCACGTTTGATTAGGAGAGTAAGAAAGTACTGCAATCAAAGATCTCCATGGCAATTTTGCAGTAAAATTTTCATTAATTACAGCAAAGAAATTTCCCATGATTTTAGTACCTACTGAAAGTTGTATACATTCTAATAAAGCTATTAGAACTGTACTTGCAGTTATGGTGGACTCCATTGTCTTCTTTACATGGGTGTATTTACGAAAGACTTTGACTAATAAATGTATTCTTAGTACCTCGTTACAGCTATACAACTATCCTAGTCTTTACATTTTACCCTTTGCATTTTTTTTTCCCAATCAAGAACAAAGGTGTAAGGAGTCCACTTGGCTTTCCGTGCTAACCCAGATTTTACTGCGCTGAGAAAACCCTTATCTTTTCAATAGTGTGATTGATACCAGCAGGGTGATCTTAGGGAAATTTGTTTCTATCCAACATTTTTATGGAGTGTGACATACAGAACATTTTTCCTTAACCATCATTTTTTCATGAAACTGCTCTGAAACTAGTCTCATGTACACAGCTCACTCCATTTTTGGCTTTGCTGCTTTCAGAAAATGCAAGGGCAGGAAGAATGTGATTATTAGCAGTTTCAGAAACAGCTTTAGAGTTGTCTGCTCTATGGATCCCAGTGACTGTGACTCACCTTCCTAATCCTATCGATCTGCAGTTTCATTAACTTTCAACATCTCAGAAGCTTGCAAACTATACGTAAAATGTCTTTGCTTAGTGAAATAAACAGCAATATTTTGTCTGTATCATAAGCCCAAGACTGTTTCAAAAATACTTGCTGGTAATGAAAATAAAAGAGGAATTAAAGAAAAAATGTACAAAGTGCATGGATCAATTAAAAATAAAACTAATTGGATTAATATATGTGTAGGGTTTACAATAAATATATATATTGAAAAAAATCACCAGTACAAATATATAGAATATTTTAAAAAATACATGAGTGTATCCCATTCCCTTTTTCCATCTGTTATTGTCAGGCCTACTACTGAACAAGCTGGGGTGAATGCATTAATATGCATAAACTTTATGATGTATTTTGGTTTTTTGCTTCAGTCTAAGCTTTTGTTCTTCATTTAATACACTCTGCTCTTTTATAATATGTTATACTGAAGCAGTATGTATCATTTTGAAATTATTGTATTTCATCACTGAAATTCAAATTTCCAAAAAATTCTTCTTTAATGTAGTGGAATAATTTTTATTTTTTCCTTCTGGTGATTAATTGTCATTTTTATCTTAGCTGATAATAAGATAAAAGTGGATTTCCTATTTATCCTCCTGAAAATCTACCCTGGAGGAAGTAAAGCTACTGATTTGGAGAGCATTCAACACATTCCAGGATGTCTGTATGTGGCTCTTAGCAAGCCATTTAATATCTGCTTTTCAGTTCAGCTACCTATAAAATGAGATTAGAAGTACTAATTTGTGGTTGACTAATTAAAAAAATGGTGTGGACAACTTTGCATTTGGCTGTATTTGCAATACTTTACTATTAATTTTCCTTGAATATTCAAGTCCTAGTTTTTTTAATACTAGAAATAATTATAAAAAACCCCAGTTTTTTTAAGCCCCAGTGACTGCATATTTGGTTTATGTTCATCAATTCTGAAATTTGAGCTGTTGTGAAAGCAATGCTAAGTGAAAAGGCTAAGTTTTATGAACAAATACGCTGTTTGAAATGTAAATTTTGTTTGCAAGATGTTTAAAGGCATTTAAAATTGTTAGTCCCCATTTTGGAAGGCTTATATGCTTTCCAGACATCTTGAATTGTGAATTGTATATAGATATATATGTGGTATAAAAATATCTTCATGTGATTTCCAGTTTGTGATATATTCGTTAGTTGCATAAACAACCCAATCAGATAACAGGGACAATACTATGTGGCTTATCAACAAAACTAAAACTGAATGAACTTCAATTGCTAATATAATTATGGTTTGTAAAATGAAAACAAATTACTTATTTACTCACAGATGAAATTCAGAAATAATTTCCTATATAACTAAGTTCAAGAATGTTATCATCTACTTTATGAACAATTTGCTGACTTTTTTTCCCAAGGAAACTTACGTTGCATATGCATCTTCTGATAAATTACTTAGGGTTCCACTTCAATAAATTACAACCTGAGAGACTTATTGCAAGATTTCTTTAAAGGGTATTTGTGAGACAGCTTAGATTTACAAAAGAAAGATTAAATGCAAATGAAATTTTCAGTTGTTGTTATTGATACTAGTGTTATTACAAATTAGTCATTATATGCACAAGGGATAAAGGTGGCACATCCAGGAATACGCTTTGAAGATGCACTGAAATTAATACCCTTGGTAGAGTAATATGACTGAATCTTCCTGCTTATTAATATATTTTTGACAAGCAGTTAATTTACAGAGATTATAGAAAGATATTTGTATTAATAAAATATCTAATAATATAAAAATAGTACTGTGTTCAAGAATGAAAGAATTTTAGGTAAACATAAAATAGAAAGACTTTTTGTTTCACTAATTGACAAGGACAAAATTTGTATTTTTAAAACTGAGGAAGACTATTTTTTTAACTTAAGAAGAATGAATTAATAATTTTATAATTTCTGGAGAGTTTTTTCTGCCTTATAAATAGCATTTGTATAGAAAGAGAGGAAAAGGAATATGCTTCAGTATTTCAGGCTCATTATTTGACAACCTATGAACACAGGTATACTTTAAGAAAAACAAAACTTGTATTGCTTCTAAGGATTTTTTTGTGTCATAGAGTTATATATTTGCATATCTCAAAATCTTATTTGTAAATTGTTAGGTGGCAGTAACTGGCATGAAAAACTTTAAATATGCTGCATTGTGTATATCGGTAATGAAACATTTAACCTTAGAGGTGGCAAAGAGATGCACTGTTGTTTCACAGCTAGGCTTTGTGATGTACTGTTGCTGCCAGAATTCATAGAATTGTTGCCAAAATATGAGTGCTGGAGATAGATGATAAAGTAGTATTTAGGGGAAGAAAAGAAGCATGTCATACTTAGAATATCACTTTGAATTATATGAAAACTCAGAGTCTTAAAATGTTCACTCTTGCAGTATAATAGAAATAGCATTAATTAAGCTGCTTAAAGCATTACTGAAAAGGGCTTAGCTTTGTGATGAGAACACTGTATAGACTACAAACAGAATAAATGCTGTGGAAATCAATGATTATTTTATTTTTATGTATTGTTTTATCAGATCCATTGATCAATACGAGCAAATTCTGCGTTTACAGGAACAGTGTGATTGAGGTGATACACACTTACTGTCCTCTAACTTCTGTTAATGCCAAGACAATCTATTTTATAACAGTGATTAGGGGGCCAGATTGTATTACTCTTATTTCACACTATGTATTTGCATATAATTTTTTATTTTAAAAGTTACCTTTTGTGGGAGTTGAAAACTGAAGGATAAAAATTATTGTGATTCTTAAGTGGTCTGTATTTCAATCTGTCTTGGGAGCTGAGGGAAAACTGATGCAAAATAACTTGTGGTAAGTGAAGGATGTTGATCTCTGCAGATGCTAGCACCATTGCTCTGTGCTGATGCCAAAACAGCATGGAGTAACTGCTCAGAGATGAATTTTGTCTTTAAGCAGCAAAGGTATTTATTTCGTGAAACGTGAGGGAGCTAGCCGATTCGCACTAGACAAACTAGGAAGTTTTCAGTGAAAAGTCAGGTATACAGTTTTCCTGAGAGGTTACAACACCTTTACATACATATACATTTGATTTTGACACCCAGTCATTCCATTCATAATAGGTGGGATCTAGGTGGAGTAAACCTTTCAATTTTCTTTGTTCAAGGATTCCCTGACTCAAGGTCTCCTCTCCTTCAGGTGCCCACCTTATCTTTTCTGACTGTTCAGAGTACATTCCTTTAACATCATCAGTGAAACCTTTTCTTATTCAGAGTACTTCTCTAACTATTCAGAGCACATTCCTTTAACATCTCAGTGAAACCTTTTCTAATTATTCAGAGTACATTCCTTTCTCAACACAAACAGAGCATCACCCAGAGCATTGTACCAAACTCATCCTGACCAATCTTTTTAAGACCTTGTTCCCTTTCATCGGCATGTGAAATATAGATGGACAAAGGAGAGTGTTACCAAGTCATTTTTGGGTGTAGTCAAGGTAATCTAAAGCTTTAAAGTAGTCAGTTGTTCATAATTTCCAGTGAAATCACAGTTAATATTCCAGGTACCTTCAGGACTTTGCTTTTGGACTTCAGGACCATACCTGTCTCTACTGGCTTTCTACAGGAGCTGTAGAACCAAAAGCTGGTTAAGGGGCACTAAAACAATAACAGTGTCCCAGACCCAACATATGTTGTTGGTTAGTCATTGAGGCAGTTCCTTTATAGAGTTCTTGCTCCTCAGTGCCTTCTGACTTAAAACTAAGAGAATGTCTCGCATTTTTTCCAGAGTACAAATATAATCAATCTTATTTCTTTTAGAATTTTTTGTATTTAGCTCTTTAATATTCAGACTATATTATAGACAGCTGGTTATGGTGCCATGCACTCGCTAATTTGTCATGACGTATGGAATTAGACTCTATAACTCGAAAGTTATAAAGTAGGTATGTTTTGACTTGCAGAATTAGACTCTATAACTCGAAAGTTATAAAGTAGGTATGTTTATTGCGCGCAGATGCACAGGGGATCGCTCCTCCACAAGCCTGCATACCCAAAGTGACGAACCATCTCACATTTATACAATAAAACAAATGAATATTCAATTAACGCCTATACATATTTGTTACCTAAACCCGCTTACTCTCACTTCGTATGTTAATTAGCTTATCAGTCCTTTGCCTGGAATGTGGTGGTCTTGCAGGTTTGTAGGTGATTCATGTCCTTGTGACCATCTGATCTTCTCCAGCAAGAAGACTTAGCACTCCCTTCCTCTAGATAACATTGGAATGTCTCTCATCCTTTTCTCATCCTTTTTATAAATAGCCCCTTTGTTAGAGGAAGAAAGGTAGGTGTCTCCTCAAAGCTGTGTGACTATGTGACCATACACCACGCCAATGACCAGTCACCATACCCACATTCCTTGAGCAGACATATACAATCACGATCGATGTCCATTGTCCCCATTTCACACTATTTCTCCATATCAGTCAGTAGAAGGACTCCTTTTCAAACAGTTCACATATTTTGTTCCCACTTAAATCTAAGTCTGGACAATGTGTGATGGATAGTGTGTGCTTATATACCTGCATCTTGTAATTTTTTCACCTTCATTCTAAGGTTAATCTAATTCTAGAAATGCATTCATTTGTTAAATAACTGAAATGATTTTTTGAGAACGTGCTGTTACCTTGTATTCTGTCTCTGCACATTGTCATGTTTTTTACTTAGGACTGGTTATGAGGCCCTGAATTTCTTATGCAGCATTCTTCTCACTGTTCTCCCTCCTTTTGTCCCTCCCCCTGAATTTTGGCTCCATCTTCCTCCCCTCTTTCCCAGCACACGGCCCAGTATCTCTCAATCAATGTGAAGAGATGAATGACTTCTACTGCAAGAAGAGAGCATGAAGCCTGAGCATAGTGTACTATAATTTGTCTTCTGTCTGAATGTAAAGCAGGCGCTATCACCTAGGCTGCCAGGCGAGGCTGAGGGATGGTAGCTCTGATAGGTTTATCATGTGTGCTCATCTTTAAGAAAGCTAAATGAAAACATAAAGTTTCCACGCATTGGTTGGGTACATACCGATAGCACATTACTGCTAGCACTGAAATTTAGATCCACACTGAACTGTCAGCATCTTTTTCTTTTAAAAAGGGACATTTGTACTTATAATCACAAAGACAGCAATTGCAAGGAAAGTGTAATATGTCAATACAAATTAAGTTTAAATGTAAAATATATTACTGAACAATTCATTTTGGTTGAAGGCAAAAAAGCTTCACTTTCAGGTAAGCAAACCCCATGCACACACCACCTCACAGAATATTTAAATTATACTTTGGTGTATGGGTTAGAAAGACTGATGATAATGATGGCCCAGAATTAAAAGTTTGCACACTGTTCATGAGAATCAGAGAAGACTGCAGGAGAATCAGCCTGTGAAACAGGAAAAAAAGAAAATATCAAAACCAAACCAAAAGAAAAAAGGTAGATGAGAATGTATAATAAGCAATTGCAAACAGTCTTATCACCAAACTTCCTAAATTAACTTCTGTCATCTCTCTTGGCTACACCCCCCCCCACCCCTTGTTTCTTTTAACATGTATTTTTAGTTTCATTTTATTCCATGTCCTTCCATGTCTGCCTTTATTTAGAAATACTTTTCAATCCAGGCTGATTTTTTTACTCTTTCTGAGAAAAATGTGGTTTAGCTCCACTTAGGAAAGGTCCCTAAAAGATTTAGCTACAAATGGCCACTTTGACGCTAGCAGAACTTTTAATTAAATTCACTATAGTGATAAATCTTGTGAAAAACTGTATTGGAAAACACAGGTATTGCTTAGAAACTTAATGGAGTTTTTTGTCCTGTGTCTATTTTTATTGCACTTCAAAATAAACAGGCCAACACTGATGAATCATAAAACGGCTAATTACACTATTTAATAGCTGAATTACACCTACAGTAGGGGTTGTTTCCATAGTAAATTCTAGACAGTTCTGGTTACCTCAGAAATAATTTCTGTGCTGTACTGTCATGTGCCACAGAAATCCTGCAACATTAAGGGAGATACAGCCTAAGCAATTAGAATAAGAAGAGAGCTAGAGATTTTGCATATAGTAAGACTTCTTTCCATGCAAGAGCACAGTCTTTAGTTGAGGGGTAATCTTAACAAATTTAGATTTCCTATTTCCAATTCCTTTGTTTTCCTTAGTTTAAAACCTAGCCAGTTTCTCTGTCCCATATGTTTCTCCCAGGAGTACACAGTGATCTGGCAAAAAGGAATGCAGATGCCAACAAAGAGTCAAATGTAAGGATGATACTTCCCAGAGGTGAGGCTAAAAAAATACATTGATATTTTTGGATTGACAAGAGGGCCATAGAAGGAGGAATTAAATAGTTTGTGCTGTGCTTATGCCGTAATCTGGAATGTTGCTGTTGTTAAACTTTGATCATTTTCCCCTCCATGTTTTAGAAGTACATATTCTGTAGAATACTTTTTCTATAGATTACTAAGATAGCCAATAAATGACCATTAAACTTGAGATGTTCCTTCTTCTGCAAATCATCTGTAAATGAATTGCTGAAAATTTCACATTAAGGATCTTATTTAGATCGATGTCAGAATGTCAGCTGAATAATGTCAGTTATCCTCTTTCTCAGTGTATACCTCTAGATATACACTTTCATACTGTAATTTTTTACTGCAGAGGAGAGCTGCGGAGTGTGACTCTTAATTCCTAGCTTAGCTGCAGAGTACTCTGTAGCAGATCTGATCGATAGAATTTGGATTCCTGCAGCTTTGTCTGGGGAGGGTGACTAGTAGGTCATAAAATGACACAATTTGTTTTTTTCATTAAAATGAAAGATTCTGGAGAAAAAGAAAGACTGGAAAAAGGAAAAGGAAAAAAATAATAATAAAAAAACCAACACCCTCAAAACAAAACAGTAAAAAAACCTCCCACCAAGGTACATGAATATATTTCTACTAATGTCATGGTGCTCACTTTATCTTAAGGCATGTCACCACAGAGAAGCAGGGAACTGCCTCCATTTTTAGAAGTCTATTCCATTTCATCCTACCAGTAGTTTTGTTTGTTTGTCTGTGTTCATGACCCTTTCATGTTCTGTGCAAAAGCTGTTTTAAATGTTGACAGGACAGAAGGAAAAACTATCAAAGCTACTAATTCTGGTATTGTTCCTTAACAACTCTCAAATGTTCAGTGAGAACAAGCTTTTGCCATTTTATTCTTTCCTGTCTTTTCCCTAGACATCTTTCTTTTGCATTAACTCATACACTTCCACAATTCATACAATTCTCAATAGTCAGACAACTAACACCATTTTTGTAAATTACTGCAGAGCTGCTCTAAATCCATCATTCTCCTGTAATAGCCCCAAGACGTGTAAGTATAGGTCCCTTGAAATCCCTAGACCTGCCTGCTTGGGCTGTTTAATTAGGCAGACAATGAACAGCCATGCTTACATGGCCTGACATCTGTGTCTCCAGTAGATGAGCAATAGCTATATGATGGGAAATACATGTACAACAAAGAGCAGTGATTTGCGACAGAAATAAAAAATTGCCCTGGGAAAGTGAATTGGCTATTATTTAATCTTTCTGAAGAAGTTATATGTAATTAACTAATTTAATTTTTAGAAAGCAGCTTATTAGGTGATACATTGAATTGCAAATGCATTAAACTATGGATTTCTTGCTGAATCAGCGTGGGGTAAACCTAGTCTGTAGCCCTATTAAATCAAATCAGGGGAAGTTCTTCTAGCCCTGAAGAAAATAGGTGATTAAATAAAAGATGTGATAATAGTGATGATGATAAGGTTTAATCTCACAGTATTAAATAGTGCAGAGAAGACGGATGAAAACTGAACTTTTTAACAAAATAAAGAAGAAAAACTCCAGCTTAACATCCGACAAATTAAAAATAAGGACAAGAGTCAGGGTCCTGCAGCTATTACAGCGCTCATCTTCCGGTACACTTTGCAAGTTTGTATTTTACTCACTGTTCTTGATTTCTTTGTGAACTGAATTCTTTTCCCTGTCCTGAGTGTTCTGTTGAGGACATTAGCTCCTTTTTTTGTTTTGCAGTTTTGGGTTTTTTTTCTGATTTTTTTTCCCTTTTTGCAGTTAATTTTCTTGAAGATGGATCATATTGCCATCCAAACCAGGAAAAAGACCATATACCAGGAGTTCACAGAACTGTTACTGCTGGGTTTTGTTAATTAGAATTTGGAGGCGGAGGGCTCTGCAATACTAAATGAATCATTCTTTACAGAGTGGGCTCTGTAGTTTCTTGGGGTAAGGTTAGGCCAGTGGAGTAACCTCGGATGATAGAACCTTTTCACAACAGTGGCCCTGAAGTGTTTGCTTTTCTCCTGTCTCCTACACTTCTAAGAAGCTGGGGCTACAAAAGGAGATAGAAAGGAGTAGCCTCCTAATTTACATCCAAATATTGTAGAGGATGACCAAAGAAACTTAAAACATATTTGATTAATAAAAGAAATTATTCCTAAGTATGCTGTTTAATTTGCATTTGATGAATTTAAATCTTTCTTTACATTATATTTAATTATTTTTATGTTTGTTTCTTGACAAACCATCTTTGTGCTCTGACACTAGACTATTTCAGTATGTTAGAATCATCCTTCTTTGAAAAAGCAGAAGATACTGGTATAAAACTCCAGGAAAGAATCAGATTGCCTGAGCTGTGACCATGTGTGAAAAAGGTTCTCCCAGTGGGTAACTAACAATAACATAAACGGAGATTCAGGCCCTTATCAGTCTGTTCCAGAGTATTTACTTTATTTGAAATCGTTGAGAATGTATTGTTGGTAAAGGTGCTTTTCATATCTCTCTTGGCTTATCAAAGGTTAGTCATGCAAAAACCCTTTTTTAGTCATAGTTATTAAAAGGTTTTGTGAAGGGGTATGTCTGCCCTCTGGTTAGACCTCAACTGGGACCTTGGTCTAGTGTTTCCTTAGCTCATGAATATTAGCCTTTCTTTTGAATACACCTAAGGCATGTTGAAAATAATCTCAACTACTTGTCTTTTGTGGGGAGAAGTTTTAAATGTCAAGCAATAGCATTGAAAGCTTTTAAAGTTGAATCATGTTTTGCAAAGAAACATGTTTATGAACACAGCAACATTTCTTTTCTAAAAGCGCCTGCTTTCACAGCTTGTGCTAAATGACTTCAGCTATGAGAAACCTGTGAATTATTTCTTGGATCTGTACTATACTTCCATAAAAAAGTTGTGACATTTGGCATCACAATTTGCGCTTGTGTCAGCTGCACAATTTGACACAGGCGGTTCAGTGTTCTTGATAGCCTGTTGACCCTTTGCCATACACTAAAACTAAGAATACATGGAGGCCCCTCAACGGTTCATCTCATGTAAACATAAGGTCTTAACAATAAAACCTACAGGAATGTAGCAAAATGTTTTTATGATATAAAGAAAATGTTGGTTTGGTTGTCACTTTCATAATGCCTTTTATAAACCACTCATTCATTTCATCAGTTCTGGGAAGAATCGTATGGAAACCCCATGCCTTGATTCCTTTTGGCAAGTGATGGGATAAAAGAGTTGTTGCTTTCATCAACATGTGTTCTTGTGCTTGGGACTGCCCACTTTCACCCAGCACTTGCCCTCAGTCACTATAGTTTCAGGATAATTCTATTCACCATCAGCTTCTCTGAATTATCATGCCAAATCTGGAACAAAGTGGCAGAAGTGTAACTCCAGCTTGTGACCCATAATGAAAGGGGCACTGCCCTGCTGAGCCCTGCTGCTGGGCTGCGTTAATCTAAGCTGCATGGCAGGAGGTCATGTGTGCAGAGATCATCTCAAAGGGTTTAGGTTTAGCTTCTCTGAAGTCCCTGTTTCAGTATAATTTGCTCATTACTGGGTATCCATGTGTTAAAGTAAAGCAGTAATAAATGATTGGATTAGTCAGCATATGGATCACAGCAGTAAGAACTCTTTAAACCACCACCAGCCTGGGATATTTGTGATGAGTTACTCCTGCAGAAAGAAAACAATCTGGTAAAACTACTGCTCTACTCTAAGTTAAATTTTTATTTCTCTATTTTTTTAATATACTTTTGATCTGCTTTAAATTTAAATTGTATTAAGCAGTTGAATTTGAAGGGAAATTACATTTGTTAAAAAGCTTTGGGAGTACTGTAGGAAGTATAAGGAAGGCAGAAAGATTTCATGTTAAGTTACTCTGATCTTGTGATTGAAGTAGGTTTTTGTTGTTGCTTTCTCCTTGTTTTTCTGGATCAGGTGGATCTTAGCTTGTTGCTGTGCTGTCAAACTAGACCATGGAAATGTGTATGGAGTTGCATTTCAGGAGCATATACTGCCTTCCCATGTACAACTGCCCTACAGATCCTGTTCACGTGATTGTAAAAGTTTATTCTCAAAAAATCTCTCTTTTGTGTATTTTAGAGCTCCAAAAGCAGTTTTTAGTGTTTACTGGAAGAAATCCTGTGGGCAAAGTTTTTTATACATTGAAACTGGGTTAGTATAATCTATGAAATGAACAGAAATTCTGCTGATTCATCTTTACATTCCTTCATGTACCAATTTAAAGAAAAGTCTGCCTCAGACTACTACAGATAAGGTCCCAAATGAATGTTCATCTTTGCTGAAGGCAAAACCTCTGTATCGGGGGTAAATTCAAGTAGCATCTGGAAGGTGACATTAAAAATAGTCTGTGTTAGCTTTATTCAAAAATACAATGTTGAATTAAGAAATCAATATAGATACTTGTGCATACATTAAGTTTAGCTTCACTACACTGCATTTTCAAAAAGGAAATATATTTGCAGAGTTTTCTTCCCTGAGTGCACTTTCTACTTTCTTACAAGCTACATAGAGCATTTTCAGTAGACATGACAACTCTCCACCTTTGTCTGTGAAAGCACTTTGGCATTTCTTCAGTACTTAACAGGATGTTGACAAAAGGTCTGTTTTGCTTAATTTTGGTTACTAAGCAAAGGAACCAACATTTGGAGTACAGTTTGTAAAAGAAGAAACATTCTCACCTGCCTCTAATCAGGTGTCACACACATTATATAAATAAATTTATTATAAAAAGACAAAGTATACCACCACTGCTAATAATACAGTTTAATGTATTTTTATGTATTTATTTAATGCATTTTTATGTATTTTTGTAAAATAGAGTTTTATTTATATGTTTAGCAATGGCATCAAATTAGTCATTTTTTCTTACTCTTTCAGTGACTGAAGACAGTCATACTTTAAAATCTAGTGCCCTAACGAGCAAGTACCATGTGAAGTCAGTTTACTTCTTCCATCTGCTCTAACAGCTTCAGTTTGGTTACTGTGACTGTCTTTTAGTAAAGATTCTTTTAGAGAGTTAAGCTGCAAAGCGTCTTTGGCACATTCAGCCATGTGAAGTATTTGCACTTGTGGTGGTTTGACTCTTCCTAGACACCAGGTGCCCACCAAGCCTGCTTTATCACTCTCCTCACCCAGGCAGGAGAGAGAATATATAATGCAAGACTTGTTGGTGGAGGTAAGGACAGGGACATCACTCACCAATTCCCATCACAGGCAGACCAGACTATACTTGGGGAAATTAGGTCAAATTATTACCATTCAAATTAGAGTAGGATAATGAGAACTAAAAATCAAAACTTAAAACCACCTTCCCTCCACCCCTCACTTCTTCCTGGGCTCAGCTTAATTCCCAGTTTCTGTACCTCCTTTTCCTGAGTGGTGCAGGGGAATGGGGGTCACAGTCAGTTTGTCACATGTTGTTTCTGCTGCTCCTTCCTCCTCACACTCTTCCTTTGCTCCAGCGTGGGGTCCCTCCCATGGAAGACGGTTCTCCATGACTTTATCCAGTGCGAGTCCTTCCTGCAGGCTGCAGTTCTTCACAGACTTCTCCAGCGTGGGTCTCCTATGGGGTCTCAAGTCCTGCCAGCAAACCTGCTGCAGCATAGGTTTCCCACAGGTCATAGTCTCCTTCAGACATCCACCTGCTCTGGCATGGGCTCCTCCATGGGCTGCAGGTGGAGATCTGCTCCATTGTTAACCTCCAGTGGCTGATGGGGACAGCCTGCCTCATCATGGTTGCAGGGGGATCTCTCCTCTAGCACCTGGAACACCTCCTCCCCCTCTTTCTCTGCTGACCTTGGTCTCCACAGGGTTGTTGCTCTGACATATTCTCAGTCGATCTTGGGTCATTGGTCATCCACCATTGGGTCCATCTTGGAGCCAGCTGGAATTGGCTCCATTGGACATGGGAGCAGCTTCTCACAGAAGCCACCTCTTTAGCCCCCCTGCTACCAAAACCTTGCCACGCAAACACACTACGAAGTTTAACTAGTTAAAACCTTTCAGCAAAAGCAAAACACTCAGTCTGTTTCATTTCAAGCCTTGTGACTCTCCTTCTAATAAATTATTTTCACTTGAGAGGGATGGTTAGTATATGTGTTTTCCAGCACTTTGGTGGGGAGGATGTGGTGAAACTCAACAATCTGAGTTTCACTCTGAGACAGTAGTCTTCTTTATAGAAGTCCTGTATGTGGACATACGCAAACAGAAGCTCAAATAAAGATACTCATACAATCCAGTGTAAATTAACCTGTTGAATTTTACATATGAGCATCTTGCCCCTTAAAAACCTGGATAGGTTCAAAATGTAGTTAGTAAGAGAAAGTGCTAACTGAATTTACATGATGATGTACTTGGTGTTAGAACTGGAACAGTATAATTTTTAGGAACTGGAAAGAAGAAGAAATCCAAGTGGAAATTTCACTTCTATTTTGTAACACTTTGAAGAGAAAAATCTTTTTGTTAATGCATTTACTGGATTTTCATGACACCAGATGTAGTGTTGCGTAAAGTTTGGTGAATTGCACTGTCTTAGTTTCATTTTAGTCTATCACCTTTATTGCCATGTGTATGCCATGTGTATCATCTTATTTAACATCACAAGGTGTTAAATGATGTCACTTATACCTGGGAGTGACAGTGTATACATCTAGGAATCAAAATGCTCAAAACATTTAGCACAGCATATGCTGCCTGTGGAAATTTTCTATGTGAAAATACCCAATTTAGCTCTGAATAAAGCAGCAAAAGAAAAATCCACAGCTGGCGCTCTTTTCTGCTGATCCCAAGTGTCAGGCTAAACAAACAGGAAAAAAAATCCTTCTGTTCTCTGCCTACCCCCACCACTGAACATAGAGTTTTAATTGTCACATTACAAAATGCAGGAACAGAATGCTAACACAGTTTCTTACTTATCAAGATACCTCATGATACTGGTGCATTAGCCAGGATGTCCATTAATTCCCATTGTGCTCATGTGTGGGCAGCTGAGTATGATTCAAGAACACCAAAACATTTTCACCAAAACATCTGTAGGTGCTAGAAGGCTGATTCGGTTTGGTGGCTTATCGAAAGACTTGACAGACTGTGAATGAACAGATATTTTTCATTTTCTGCCTATGCTGTAAAATCTTCATCATGCCACTTTGAGTCTCTGCCTCTGACCTTCCCAATTATGTAGATTATACTTTATTTATTTTTGAAGTTTTGTGAGGACAAAGTGATCTTTAACAGAATATCCTAGTGTTAATCTGAGTTCTTCAAATGATCTTGAAGGTATTTTTAATTTTGTGTGAATTTACTCTTAATAAACACTAATTCATCACTATTACTACTGGTAATAATATTTACTATTTAACAGGATCCTGCCCACCTGTGGTGTATTCTGATGGCCAGAGCACCTGGCATAATGCATGTCATGGCTGGATGTCACAAATGTTATCAGCACTGCTTACAAGGCAGTAAGTACTAATGCATCTGCCTTGTGCAGGTAACAGATAGGAGAGACACAGCAGGAATATGTGGTCATTGCCATGGTGGAAGGAGATCACTGGTGGAGTCTCAACAAAATTCTGTACTGAGGATTTCTACGTGTTCACTTAAAAAAAAGTTGAAAAGTTGAGTGAATAACAAGACTACAAAGTTTTCTTTCAGTACTGTTACATTCTGGGTAGTGAATTCATTAAAAATCTAACAATGAAGACTTTTAGGAGGATTGAAAAGACTGATGAAATAATAAACATAGATAAAATCTGATGTAAAGGAAAGTTGAATGATGCACAAAACAGCCATCTGAACTTTACAAATAAATTAATGGGCTCTAAGCTGACTTGCCATTTAAGAGTGAGTTCTTGGGGTTACAGTAGAAAATGTCAAATCAGAACTCTGTAGTCATTAAAAAAGTAGTTGACATAGACAACAAATTGGAGAACAGCATTGCATAAAGCTGTAGAATACCTATATCTTAAAACAGAAGGTGACATGATCAGTCATAAGGCACCTTCTGTACAAGAAGAAACAATAATGGACTAAGCCTGGAAAAAGTGACTGATATGATAGATCTCTTTAAAATCAGAAATGTCAGGGTGAATTGGTTGTGGTTTCTTTCATTACTAGAAGTAGGAGACATCACATGAAATTAGCAGGTTTTTGCCTGAAAACTAAGAAAAGGAGGTGATCATTCATATGTTGTGTAGCCAAGTTATGGCACTCCATGCCATGAGATGCTGGGGGTGATAAAATGTGACCAACAAGCCATTGTATTTTTTTCCCTTTATTCCCAGTGAGAGCTATTAAAAAACAGATAGTACCTCTGACTCCGTAATCCTCTGATCAGCAACTTTCTGAATGTCAAGAGAGTGTTATAGAGAGGTATCATTGCGCAGCTAGGCACTGCTGAAGTGATTTCTAGGGTAGATAGACCAGTATGGTGCCTCTTGCCTATCTAAAAATTTGAATGGACAAAAGCCAAATGCTTCTGTCCTGTGAGCTTACTGGAAATGATGTGAAGGTGGTGTGTTCACAATGAAGGATGGTCTAGTATGTCCTTCTCAGATGCAATCTGTCAGTCTGAACCATACTATGTGCTCAATGTGTTCAGTCTTTTTCACTCAGTTTGAAACATTAGTAGAGGAAAAATGCATGCTTTCAGAGGGTTTTAAAAGAAAATTAATGTTTGCTATCAATTAAGTAAGTTGAGTTTGATAAGATTTTAAATCTACTTTCAGTCTTCTTTTGTAAGATTCTAGAGGACAATTATTTCTTCTTCCTAGGAGATGAGTCTGAGATATGAATTCTGTCATGGCTCATTTCTGATGCAACAAAAATGCCCTTTTAAAAAGGTTTATATGCCTGTGAAGAAAGCCTGATAAAAGAAAAATAAACATATCCCTGTGGTTTACACTTTATGTGTATAGCTAACATTGTCACTATTGTCAACAGACTTAAAGATGCCAAGTATTTCATAAGCTGGATCGTATGCGATAGACTATACTTAAAACATATGAATGAAATAGAAAGGTCCTGATCATGCCATCTGGCACATGGCACTTACCCGAGTGAGAAGGTTCCAAATATATAGGAGATGAGGCCAAATGGCTGAAAGTGCTAAAAATACATTTTTCTTTAAATAAGCAGCATGTCAAACACTGTGAGTTTTGTATACTCATGGAAGTACAGAATGTAGAAAAAGAATGCACTGTCCTGAGGGAACAGCTGTTGCAAAAATCACACTATATAAAGACAGGGGCTATAGTCCCAGTGCTCCTCCAGGGCTTTTTTTTTTTTTTTTCCCAGGCAAAACCACATAAAGATAGTAATATGTAAACAAAATCCAGGTATCACAGTTTTTATTTTCTGCTTCAGCACCGAGTTACCCTGTAGGACCTCAGTTCTGGTGCCCCGAATGCATCATCATGGTGTGGCACCATGACTATATACTGCTTTGGAGTCTGTCAGCTACTTGAGCTTTTTTCTGTTCGGGTGTTAAGGGTATGGCCCACAGAAATAAAAGTCAGATTGGATTGTATGTAGGCACTCCAGAATTTCTGTAGTTTCTGATAGTTTTCTAGTATCTTGTTGTCTATCTGCCTGCATACTTCTCCTCAGCAAGTGGCCTTCATACTCCATCAGGCTTCAGGGATTATGAGTAACAGTATGACAGTTAAGTGTACTTTTGGGGTTTATGTAGTCATGTCATTTTGTGCCCGCACAGGGTTCTGCACCATGATTTCCACTGTGTAGCTATATGTTATACAAAGAAACAAGCTGTTTTCTTTTGATGCTGTCATCTCACCTTCAGCTCCATATCCCTTAGTTTAGGACAAAATTTCTGCAGAGGAATCATAATAAAACAAGTAAGAAACCTGTTTTCACACTATCTGGCAAGACATTAGCCACCAGCTGCATGGGGTTTGGATTGATACACAAGTTTGCCTGGCTTTTGTGCTATATGAGGTTGCGTCTTCAGTTTTAGCATAGCAGCAGATGAGCTACCCTGCAAGTAGTCAGGCTGAGGTGATAGCAGTAACCCACCTGTGTCAGCACAGAGCTCAGTATTTATGTAAGAAAGATGTAGATAGGGGGCTTACAGATAAAGGCACCAGACTTCCATGTTGTTGCAGTTTGGCTGCTACTGTTACAGGAGCTAGATTATTTATCGCAGTAATTGCAGGGTAGATTAGCTTTGTGTCTCTGAATATGCTTCCATGAGTCCAGAGGAAGGCCATCTCTTTCAGCTTCCTCACTCCAGTGTTGATGTGATCTCTTGTACAAACAAGCACTTTAAAATACCCTTGGAGGATTTCTAGCGAAGTATGTCAGGCCGTTTTACCTGATTTACCTGACCTGGACTCAAAGTTACACTAATACGACGGGTACAACTGTTCTTTTGGAACCCTCAAAATACAGCAGATGTCAATGTAGTTCTTCGCAGTGTCCATGTTTTTGAAGTCCTGAATCTGTCACACTACTGGAGATGGCTACTGGCTTTGGATGCCAGATACAAAACACTCTTCTCTAAAGAAAATTCTCTTAGCACTGTTGTGCTCTGACTGAGGTCCTGCTCTGCTCATCTTTCATAAATAAGCAAATGTCATGCATATTCCCATGTCTACTTCCCAGGTTTGCTGCTGTAAGAAAGCCACTGCGTGCAGGCCAGAGACATTTTGATGTTTACTCAGCACTTCTGTGGTGTTCAAACTGTTTCTTAGTGTATCTTTTGTACGTAAAATAAAATCATTGGATTCCCAGCTTTAAAATAAGCCCAAATGAGTAGAAAACATGCACATATATACTCCTTAATGAAAAAAAGATTAGTGATGAAGAACGAACAAATTATTTTATTGTGTAGTTAGTAATAATTTTCATCATATTGCAAAATTGTGTCTTAGATTTCGTTTTGGAAAAAATCACACTTTGCTCCTTTATTTTTTAATTATAAAAATGGGATTAAAAATTACCTTTAATTCATGTGAGGTAGTTTCTCGATGGACATTGAATCACTTGTGGATGTGCAAGTATTTGTAGCTGCCTCCAAAATAATTGGGGTCACAGTTAATGCAGTTCCTTAGATCAGCCTGTGCAGACTACTATCCACAGGAATGCAAATAATAACCTGAGCAAATTATCTCCATTAATGCCCTTTGGAGATGTGATATGCATTACCAAAATCGGGAAAACAGATTTTTCTCTCAGAACAGTACCCTTGATGGAGGAAAATAAGACTTTTTTTTTTTTTTTTTTTCCTCAGACAGAAAGCCAGCAATACACTAGTATGCACTTCAAACTATTGATTTTTATCAGATAAAAGTATCACTAAATTCGTGTAATAAATCATTCAGATGTTACCACACAAATAGGATTAATCAACATTTTAAAATTATTATTATTATTATTATTATTATTATTATTATTATTATCATCACTATTTAATATGTGATCTGGCAACAAAGCACTTAGTGAATAGTTTTGAAAGAAAATCTCCAATGGTGACAAAAGCAAATCAATGTATCGCTAAGTATGTGAGACCCTAGATATCCATGTCTTTCATTTCCATGTGAATGGCTCATTACTGTATGTTGCTCTTGAGAGTCTTCTGATAGTTAAGACTTGTGCACATGCTAAGCCATCCCATCCTCACTGCTTATTGACATATAAAGCCTCTTAATATCAAGAATCAGTGTATAGCTCTATTCTTCAATTGCCTGTTTAAATCATTGTCAATAGCAAAGTTTATTCAGCTGTGTGCTATTACCCCAACTGTGATACCATGTGTTTATGAATATAAGGACTCATTAGTTAAGCTTGCATGTGTGTGATCTGGGTTTCTTGGCAATGATTTTTTTCTGATTCCAAAGTCTGTTTGCAAATGAATGATTAGAGGGAGTCTTGCCATTTGTGTGGTAAAGCTTTTACATGTCTGGATAAATGCTGTGTCAGAGGTATTTTGTAAATCTATTCAAACCCTTAACATAACCAGAGCTAAGAAGGCCCTGTTCTTTCCTGCTTTTCTCAGCAAAGCCAGTCACCTCCTTTCCTTTCACTTTTCTCTCCTTTTTCCTGGAAACTCCCTCTTCTGTTAGCAGAAGTGGTCTTTATTCTGTCCTTCTATGTAAATTTTGGAATTCTACGTGAAAAACCAGACTTCCAATATCTGTCTGCCAGGTAAAAAAAGCACTTTATATAAAAAGCGTTAGGATCACTTGTATTTATTTTGGTTTTAGAGAAGGTTGACATTACCACATTTCTGGGCTAGCTCTCATGCAGTGGTACAGTTTGTTAGATAGCTTGTTTTGAATGCACAGTGGCCTGATCTTTCACTTGTTTATTAGCTTCTTAGCACATTCCTATGAGTGTTATGACATTCGGTGTTCAAGGACAAACTGTACAAAGTATTTTGTATTGAAATATGAGTCAGCATCCCTGAACCTGTAAATGTTATTGAATACATTTTTTAAACTGGCATCTCTGCAGCGGCCTTAATTGGAAAAGATGCTATCAGAGCAATTGTGCTTTTCTGTAATTCACTGAGAATCCAAATTCTGTGTATGGCAAAAGCCAGGGACTACTTACCCAGGAACAGTAAGTCTAAGTGAAGTCTGAACAGTATTAAAAACTTCCCCCCCCGCCCCGAATGTCCTAAAAATGGAAAGGAAAGAGGGACTGGAAAAGCTATTAGTTCTAAAACAGCCATCACCTAATTATGCTATATACTTTTAATGAAGTAGACATGGAAATATACAAGATATCCTCTTTGGAACTCTGTATGGTAAACTTATCTTTCTATTTAAAGAGTAAAATATTTTGTTGCAAGTAGAACATGTTTCACTGCCATATTTACTTATTTTTCAGTTTAAGAAGGACTATTAGATTTAATTGTAGAGATAAATTAACAGGAAAAAAAACCCCTCAGATTTTTTCTAAAAGAAGCAGAACTATGAAACCAGGTTGGTTATGGACTGTAGCTCTCCATGTCAGCATTGGCCAGGTGCTCTTCATTTCTTTTATGGCCTCACCTCTGTAGTATTCTCATAGCTCCCACTTCTATATGTTCCTTTTAGTTTCCAAATTGCGCAGAAAGGATTCAGAAGTGTTCTTGTAGGGGAAGGAAAAGGGGAGATGAACAAGAATCTTTGGTGAGCTTTCCACTGAAAACAAAAAGCAAGATTTGCTTGATGAGGCAATTTAAATAGCTGTGGTTAGTTCTAGAAATCACCTGCTCCAACTCAGTAGTGAAGCAGTATATATTGACATATCTGAGGAGTAAGGAAAACGAATACACAAGTTGGTATACAGGCGTGGGTCACATTTAAGTTTATTTTAAAAGTTATAACTCTGTGAAAAGCTCACTCAATGTGATTTCTAGAGATTTTAGCTTTAAAGTTACAGAGTTTTTCACTACTGTTTTTGCTTATATTCAGTGGTCAGCGTATCTTAATTATTTTTGCTTGTTTCCTTTTGTGCTAATAACAAGCTAGCAGAAAGTAGAAATAAATTAAACTCTTCAAAGCAGTTATTTAACACTAATAATGTGCAGAAAGGCAATTGGAAATCCAGTTGTATGTAAAACACTAAAAATAAAAGAATAATGTTTCATTTCTATTGATAAAATCCATAAAAGGATTGTATAGCTGACTGAATAACAATCTCAAATCCCTAACCAATCAGTTTGACTTCCATTACTTTTTAAAAATAAAAAAAGAACTATAAGAAAACCAAGAGCTCAATTAGGATAATATAGATAATATGTGTATACATTACAATAGAATAGTAATTCTGGTTCACCATTTTTGTAATACTGTGTAGAGCAAAATTTATATTGAGAGGTAATCTGAAAACTTCCTTTCCTCAGTGATTTCCTTAAAGTAGTTCTGAAGGCTCCAATAAGTCTTTTTGATTCTTACTTAAAGGTTAACCTGTGATCCCTGAACAATTTAGCATAGGAAATAGGAGAGTTCTGTGGCCAAACTGGTTCTAGAATTATGTCCAACCTTTGTTTATGTAACTCTGTCCCTTAGAACTCCTATAATTAATCAGAAATTGAAAAATGTAGGTCAGATGGAATCATGTGGAGATTTTCAGTCACTTATATTTTTAATAAATCAGGTTATTTACCTTTTATATGAAAAGAAATTAAGGAAAAAGGCTTAAGGGTTTATTGGTAAATTGATAAACACTATCATGAGATGAAATGGTATCAGTATTGGAGAACACTGATTAGTTGTCATGTTTGCTGAAATTTACTGGCCTAATAGTTTCACGTCACTGGGTTTTGAAATATTTTTGTGACTATTAGAAGTTTTTGTTTAATGTATTGTTCTTTGCCTTTCAAAAAAAATATTAACATGATGGCAACATTGTCTATTACTGTCTGAAATACTGAATATTATGTCACGATTTACTTAAATTTCCCTCATAGACTTGAAAATAGACATTTAGGAAGAAACTGGTAAAACAGACTTTTTCTGCCAAGAAAGCTGAGGACAAAACCTCATTTTTTTCCAGTTTTTGAGTGGCTTTAAGCAAGATAAAAACTGGTATCATTATATGCTCAACCATATATAGTATATTGCCAATTACAAATGCATTTACTCCTCTTTTAATTCATATTATCCTATGTCATTTTTAACACTTTTAGCTCCTTTTTTCCTATCAGTTTTCCTGACAAGCAGTGAGTAAATCTTTCTTAGTATTTCCTTACCAAATTCAGGTTTGGACTTCCCAATTAATGTCACATGCTATTCCTGTTAAATATATGAAGAGAAAATAGACCCTTCAGTTTCCTTCAATGTACTAGAAATACTTTAAAATTAATCCTAGAATCATCGAGGCTGGAAGGGACCTCTGAAGACTGTCTAATCCCTTTCCTCAAAACAGACAGCTAAAGCATGTTATTCAGGATCATGGCTAGCCAGGACCTGAATATGTCCAAGGATGGAGATGCCATCTGGGCACGCTGTCTATGTTTGACCACTCTCACAGTAAAACAGTTTTTTCATAGAATTAAATGGAATTTCCTGTGTTTTACTTTGTGCCCATTGCCTCTTGTTCTGTCACTGGACTGGGCGGGGAGGGGAACAGAGAAGACTGTCTCTCTTGTCATTAGTCCCTCTCAACAGGTATTTCTACACATTTTTCACCCTGCATTTCCTTTTGTTAAACTTCATGAGGTACCTGTCAGCCCATTTTCCCAGCTTTTTGAAGCCTTTCTGATAGACAGCACAACTGTCTGGTGTGTCAGCCACACCTCCTAGTTCTGTATAATCTGTAAACTTGCTGAGGGTGCACTCTGTCCAATCAGCCAGGTCATTAGTGATATACCTGCAGCATACCACTAGTGACTGACCTCAGCCTGGATTTCGTGCTTCTGATCACAACCCTTTGAGCCCAGCAGTTAATTCTCAGTTCACCTCATTGTCCACTTATCTAGCTCTTATTTCATCTGTTTGTCTATGATGATGTATTTGGAGACTGTTAAAAAGACTTACTAAAGCCAAGATAAACAATGTCCAGTGCTGCTCTCTATCCACTGAGCCAGTCATTCTGTTGTGGAAGATTATTGGGTTGGCCAAGCATGATTTCCCATTTGTAAATCCGTACTGACTGCTCCCAATGACCTTCTTGTTCTTCATATATTTGGAAACGGTTGGCAGGAATATCTGCTCCATCACTTCCCCAGGGATTAAGGTGAGGCTGACCAGCCTGTCATTCCCCAGTTCCTCCTTCTTGCCCTTCGTGTAGGTAGGAGTGGCATTTGATTTGCTCTAATCCTCAAGAGCCTCTCCTGCTTGCCATGACCTTTGAAAGACAATTGAGATTGTCTTCACAATGACACTGGCTAACTTGCTCAGCACTTGTGGGTGGGTATGTCCCATCAAGTCTCTTGGATTATGTGTGTGCACTAACCTGATCGTCCTCAGACTACGGCAAGTCTTCCTTGCTGCAGACTTTTCCACTGGCCACAGGGACCTGGTTTTGCTAAAGGCAAGTCTTACCAGAAAAGATCAAGGTGAAGACAACATTGAATACTTTTTACTTCCTCCACGTCCTTTGTCACCAGATACTCTGCCCCATTAAACAGCAGGCCCACATCTTCCAGAGTTTTCCTTTTCCTGCTGATACACTTGCAGAAGCCTTTCTTGTTATCCTCCATGATCCGTGCCAGATTCAGCTCCATATGGGCTTTGACTTCCCTAGCCCTGTATCTGCAAATTCAAATTATGTGTCTGTATTCCTCTTGGGTCAGTTGCCCCTGCTTTCACCTCTTGTACCCTTCCTTTCATGTTTGAGTTTTGTCAGAAGCTCCATGCTGATACACGCAGGCCTCCTACTACCTTTGCTTGACTTCCTACATTTAGGGATAGACCATTCTTGAGTTTGAGGTTGTGATCCTTGAAACCAGGTCTCCTGGATCCCTTCCTTCTCTAGGACTGTATCCCATGGGATTCTTCATAGTATACTGGTCTGCTTTCCTCAAGTCTGCATTTGTCATCTTGCCTTTTTCCTTGCTCTTTCCTCACAGCATCCTGAACTCTGCCATCTAATGGCTGCTGCAGGCAAGGCTGTCCCCAGCCTTCATTCACATCCCTGACCAGTTTTTCCTTGTTTGTTAAGAGTCAAATCTAGCAGAACAGCTCCCCTAGTGGTCTCCTTGATCACTGGTGCTAGGAAACTGTTGTCAATTCACTCCAGAAGCAATGAACTTTCAAACCTGGATTGCTTTTGCCCTGTTGTGTAGTGCCTCCAGCAGATATCAGGGTAGTTAAGAACGTGTAAACATGGGGGTTCTTCCACGTGTCTGAAGAAAGCCTCTGCTACTTCCTTACAAGGCAGACACCCACAACAATGTCAATCCTGTTTGTGTGCTTTTTAACCTTGACCCACAGGGTCTCAGCTGGGTCATTACCCATGCCAAGGCAGAGTGCCATGCATTCCTTCACTGTCTCACATGCAGAACTGGTATGCTTCCTTGCTCTCCTGACATGCCCTTCTTAAAGATGCTGTATCTATCTGTCATGGTTTAACCCCAGCCGGCAATCAAGCACTGTGCAGCCACTCACTCACTCCCCCTCACCCAGAGCGATGGGGAGGAGGATGGGAAAGGCATGTAAAACTCAGGAGTTGAGATAAGAACAGTTTAACAGGTAAAGCAAAAGCCATGCATGCAAGCAAAGCAAAGCAAGGAATTCATTCACTGCTTCCCATGGGCAGGCAGGTGCTCACCCATCCCCAGGAAGGCCGGGCTCCATCCCATGTAACGGTTACTCAGGAAGACAAATGTCGTAACACCAAATGTCCCCCCCTTCCTTCTTCTTCCCCCAGCTTATATACTCAGCATGATGTCGTATGGTATAGATGACCTCTTTGGCTAGCTTAGGTCACTGGCTGTGTCCCCTCCCAGTCTCTTGTGCCCCTCCAGCCCTCTGGCTGGCAGTGCCCAAGGAACTGAAAAGTCCTTGATTTAGTACAAACATCACCCAGCAACAACTAAAAACTTTACTGTGGTTATCAATATTGTTATCACATCAGAGCCAAACCACAGCACTGCACTAGCTACTAAGAAGAAAGTTAACTCCATCCCAGCTGAAACCAGGACACTATCCAATATAGCATTCCAGTTTTATGAGCTATCATACCACATCTCTCTGATCCCAATGAGGTAGTAGTAACCCTGCAACTACATATTCTCCACAAATTCCTCCTGTTTATGTCCCATTTTGCATGCATTAGTCCACAGGCACTTCACATGGCCACTGGTCATACTGATTTGCCAGAAGTGTGAGAGCTTTAGGCATATCAGCCTAAATATCTCATCATTTGTCTCTCTGTCTACTGAAAGGCCACAGAATGTTTTTTTTTTTAAGTGGTCATTACCATTAAAGTTATTGATGGTAAGATCCTTAAAGTTTGAATAAATGTTTGAAAATCCCAAAGCTTACCTGGATTCATTAAACTATTTTAAATCTTGCTAAAATCTGACCCAGAAAAGGGCTTCATGAAAGATTTTTGAGGGTTCTGAAAATGGTCTTCTGTCTGCTTCTAGCCAATGACAGAAAGTTTATGTGATTTTGAAGTAAAACCATTAAATATATTTCTGTTAGCACAATATTGATCTTGGCCTTACTTTAAAGGTTTTAGACTTCTAGCAGATCTTTCACTGAGCATGGACTGAGTTCATAATGAAATCCAAAACACAGAGAAGGCCTTGTGGTTTTGAGTTTTGCTGCAAACATTAACACAGCACTAGCTGGAGTCCTTGTTGACAGAGTGGGTTATTTCTTTGTTTGTTGTTAGTCTAGTGAGTAAGTAGGAATTGCAGTGCCAAGAGCAAGTAGCATAGGTAAAAATTTGTGCCTTGACTAACAGTTTTGAACTGGTTGCTAATGGTTGGTATTATTGAGCTGGTTAAAACATTTATAATAGGAAAATCTTTCCTGGTAAAATAATGACAGTGGATTATAAAAAAGTGGGGGTTTAAAACTTTTGTTACTTTGTTCTGCTGGGTATTAGTATCGAATTCTATACCTGCTTTAGTATGATCAAATTAAAACAAAGGAGTCAGTCATTTTTAGGTAGATTCTTTGGCCTGTAAATACAATTTTTCTCAAAAGGCAGAAGGAATCTGTGTGTGAGAAATACAGTCTAAATCAGGGGTCCTCAAACTATGGCCCATGGGCCGGATACAGCCCCCCAGGGTCCTCAATCTGGACCCCGGTATTTACAGACCCCCCTGCCCCCCCCGCCAGGGGGGGAGAAACCAAGCAACCACAGATGACTGCCTGCCACTTCATCTGCGTGCCAGCCCCCTGTTTAAAAAGTTTGAGGACCCCTGGTCTAAATGTCTGTACACTATTTCAGATCAAAACCCAAGGTTTGATAACTTCATGTTTAGCAGATGTGGGAAAACAGAGGTGGCAGAAAGACCAGGCTGAAGCAGGATTTTGATCTCTCTCTTAAGTATGCCCCTGAGTATAACAGTAATTTACCATCCTACTTTGGTAATAGGATGTTGTTGTCAAACTTTCTTTAATACAGTAATGCAAGCAGTAGCAATGAGTGCTATTAAGCATTTCTCAACCAAAGAAGTTTGGCTTCAAATACAGAAACTGGGGTTTGCTTTGAATCTAATAAAAAAGTTTGTAGCACTAGCAAGAAATCGTATCTTAGTGTGTTGATGTGATTAGGTATCCAGAAGTTAATAAACATAAATACATATAAACAGAATATATATAAATACTCTATATAAGTAGATGAATGTGGTCAGAGGTGAAAATAAGGTGGTAAGTGGCTGAAGTACGTTTTCTAGTTTTTCAAACTTATGCTTGTTGCAGTCAGAATCTCCTTAGTAATTCTAATGCTTGGCTTTCAATGGTGTATTTCTTCTGCAAGAGAAGGGATTAAATCTTTGTATCCTTCTGTCTTCATTGCTGTCACTAAAGTAATCTGGAGCTTGGACCTAAGAATTGTATGAAAAGGAACATATTCTGAGGTCTCACTCACAGAAGTTGCACCTAGCTGTATGTCATTAACTAGTGAAATTGGAGATTGGATGAGCAGTAGGGCCCTATTTATGATAACTAATAGTGGCAGAATCAAGCAACTGACATATGTGGATTTCCAGAAGAAGAAAAGGTGAAAGCTGAGCATTCTTTATTGAAAAATAATAAATTAGGGTAAGATACTATTTGTAGGCCTTTATAATGAGAAACATTTCAGTTGGTAATGTTTCTCAAAGGAGACAGGAATACTAATGTTTGTATTCAGAATGTCTTAATAATTTGCAGTAGACTCTAATCAGTATTTCTTCTGTTGCAAATGTTGGACTGCAGGTTTTACTTTGTTGTTTCTCATTACTGATTGATCCATTTAGTCACTGGACTGTGCTAGCTTAGATCAGCTGAGTATGCATCCTTTCAGGCATTTTAAATCCAAAGCTTCCATTATAAAGTTCAATTCATGCTTAAAATCAGAGAATAATTTGGCTGAAAGGAGTCTTTGGAGGTCATGTGGTCCAGTTCTCCCTGCTCACAGCAGAGCCAAATTGAAAGCTAAATCACTTGTGGAATTACTAGTTTATTTATATAGTATGATGGGTCTAAAGCCCAGCATAAGCCTTGGTTTCAAGCACAGGAAATGCTCCTGCTGCGTTTCTCACTGCTTATCTTTTTTTTGTGGCCTTTTCCTGCACTGATGCTGCAGAATGAATACTGTAATGAAAGTGAAATGCAAATAGTGATCTCTGAGCGGTCCAATGGTTTGCACTCTCCTTGGTGTTTGAAAATCAACCCACACTATCTTTCCAGAAGGGCACTGTTGATGTCAGACTGCTAGCAACCTGTTTCTTAAAGCCTTAGGGTCAAGGAAAACCTTTGCCTAATAAAGGACTTCAGGCTCTGGCTTTTGTGCAAATCTTTGCTGGCGAGCTAATTTAAAGACTTCACTGAAAACTGCATATTGAGAGTAACATCTTTAGATTTTGCATTTAATTTACTTGAAAATGAAATAATTTTCATAAATAGGTGGGTCATCTCGGTCATTGCAAGAGCAGTTCCCTCCTCTGTTTCTAAAGCAAGGAACATCCCCTGCAGATTTTCAATTTTCAAAGGCATAGAACTTCTGAAGAAAACATTATAGATTCAATTAAATAGCGTTCAAAAAAATCTCCCTGGCTCCTGGTCTTTTATTGTATTCAAGAATAACGGCAGGGAAGCATATGTTTATAGATGATAAGGTGGTAGCTCAGTCTTTTGCATAAGCAGTCAGTTGAAGGAAAGGGTCCAGCTTCTTGTTAAGCCCATTGCCATTGGATACTTCTTAGTTTTCTTTCCCTGCCACTGCTTCCTCATGCCATCAAGGTCAGACTTGCCAGTAGTAATGATTCCTGCAATTTGTCCTCCTTTGGAACTCTGTCTAAATGCATTTAAGAGAACTTGCCTGTGTTTCAAGGTCACAGAAGGCCCAGTGAGTCTTAGACTCAGGAGTTTTGAATGGCATGGTGCTACTAAGCTATGTCAACCGGTCTAAAAATTATTTCCGTTCTCAGACTGACCTGGCAGATACCTGTATTAGTTAACTGCCCTCCAAAATCAAAGGCTTGTGACGAAGTATATTTAAAGGAACTATTAAACCTGTATGCTTCCTAAAGTTATAAATTAGTCACTGTGAGTGGTGGACTCAGTTTAAAAGTTTTATAAGCTTTTAAAATAATTGAACAAAATGTAAGCCAGTTGATATTTGCGTTGTTCACCCTAGAAAGTGGCCTCTACCTTCAAGTACCTGCTAATGTATGAATCAGTGTCAACACCAGTATCCTATCTACACACTAAATTGGGACTGAAAATACAAACCACACTAATATTGTTCCTACTGAAGTACTATGAACATCAGAGCCTCTTTGCTTTGCTTACTGGAAGCAAACTTGAACACATAAAATACAATATGCACACTTTGTATAAAATATTCACATTTGAATGGCAGTGACCCCACAGTTAAATAGAAAGTGAAATATGAAAGTTTTCCTATAATGTTATAATAATTGGACTATGTATCCATTCTCACCTGGTTGTGAAATAAATTGCTAGGGATTTGCAGTAAAATCTCAATATTTTTGTATTATGAGGGAAACACACTTGAAGATATTTCATTAAACACCCTTCATTTAATGACAACAGGCACTAATGGCAACTATATCAAAGTGAAATATGGGAAAATAATAGTAATGTAGCTATGGCTAACATGTCAGTTGACATTTTATTTCCATTTAAAGTAACCTCACTTTTAAAAAAAATGTCCAGTTGTTAAGGTTTCTAGATTGATATCCTTGACCATGTCAGGTTTTCTAACTCCAAACCTTCAGACACTGTTTGGGTCTCTCTCCTAGTTTCAGTTCAAAATGGTAGTTGCAGCATTCAGCACTAATGCACATGCATCACATGGCACAGCACGCATTCTTGCTCTGCGACTGAGCAGTCAACTTGGCACTCACTGGAGCTTACAGGTTTTTTCCCCCCCTCTCTTCATATTTAATAGAAACCTTGTATTCTTTCTTCTTTCTATCTCTCTTTCTTGAGGTGCACACAGACCAATTCCGGATATGTTGTTTGCCTCCTCCTTCTCCATCAAATGTGCATCTTTTTCCTGCAGGTCAAAAGACACCACTTTGTACAGTACAGTAACTGGCTGGCAGAGTAACAAGCAGCTGACGCTGCAGGGAGTCTTGCACTGATACGCCTCTCCTTTTTCCTGTTGTTCAGTGTGCAACTGTGAAATCTTTCAGACACTTGGTTTTTTCCTGGTTTTGAGTCCTCTTGTCTTACAGAGAAACTTCTAAATATATAAGCTGTAATGGTTCAAAATATAAAACAAAAAAAAATAGTCCTGAAGTATTAATTTAAATATTAACATTATTTGGGGGAAAGAAGTGTTTTAACACTTTCAGTGATAATTCTGTAATTACCACTTTTGCTCCCCCCAAAACCTCAAGATACTAGAGATTAGGGTTTGTGTTTTTTTGAAAATTTATCTATCAGGATTTCAGTGGATGCTGTTTGTTTATTTCTGCTACTAGGGTGATTGTACCATAAGCACCTACAGCACTAAAAGAAATTAAAGATATCTGGTTCCCTGCTCTGTTTTAATGATCTGAGTCTGTCGTTTCCAGTGCAGAAAGCAAGCTGAACCCTAAAATGAGCTTTTGATTTTTTATTTCACCTACAGATGCCTAATAGACATGCAAGACACTTTTATCAAATGGGAGTTTGAGAGAGATTAAAAGGAAATCATAGATGTTTGGGGGTGGTTTTTAAAAGATCTAATTGCTTGCATAAGAAAATACTTGTCTATTTGTCTAAAAATATTTGTCTACTTAAAAAAAATTAATAAAGGTCCTTAGTAAACCTAGTAATAGGTTTACTTAGTAATTTTATTCATATTAGGTTTTATTTACCTGTGGTTTTCTTTTTTTCCCTCTCATGCTTGACCCAAACTTTAAATAATATACCTCTGAAATATAACATTGCAATTTTGTCCCTCAGCTGTTTTGTCTTCTGAAAGGTTGTCTGATTAAAACCATGTCTAATAATATTTTAAACATAAAACTCAAACCAATATTATTTTACAGAATTTATTTTGAACTTTACATTGAAAACTGGATAATTAGTTTTCTTCTGGGGTATTTTTATAGTAAAGGAATGAGAGAGTATCTTCTTTTATAATCAAAGGGAATAAAATAATATTGGAAAGATAAGAACCTTTCATATATTCTGATGCATCTCTGGCCTGGGGATACCTGGGACTCAGGAGACTTAGACAGCAGCTGGTCTAGCAGAATTTAGATTTCATACTAGAAGCTGTCAGATAACACACAGTAAGATGGACATGTGGATATGCTTCAGCCAGAAGGGTTGTGTTGAAACAAGGAGGAACTGAGAGATCGAAGGATACCTAGTTACTGCAGGGAAGGGACACTGAATACCTAAATGAAGAAATACTGCCAAGGCCAGATAGCGTTCACCAGAGGGTTCTGAAAGCAGTCAACTATGAAAACTAAGCAACTATTAACTGATTACTTATTTCTCTTGTCAGCCCGCGTTCTAGAAGTATAGACATCAGGAAAAGTGGCAACACTTTATAAAAGGATAACAGGATGGATCTGAGAATAAATCTGATTTCTGAAGTAGGGGCAAATCAGTAAAAATCGGAAAAACTATAGAAACCATTTATGCATAAAAAAAAGAATCTACATGGTTCTTGTAGAAAGGCTCACAGCTGTTCACAGCAGTCAGTAAGCATATGGATAAACAGCAGTCCAGCTGATACATCTGAATCTCAATAAAAAGCTTTAGAGCAAGTTCCTTATCACAGGTTCTTCAAGAAACTGAGCTGACAAGGAATAAAAATGGGAGCTGATGCCACTATATAAATCAATTATATCCTCTCAGCTTTTGAATGTTGTGCATTTTTATATCATAGCATCATAGAATCATTTAAATTGGAAAAGACCTTGTAGACCATCAAGTCCCACTGTTAACCCAGGACTGCCAAAGACATCACATGTTTTTTTATGGTCAGTGCATCTCAGAAAGATATAGTAGAAGTGGAAAAGTCTTATGGGAAGGATGACAAAGCTGATCAAAACTTCTGTATGGGAAGAGATTAAGAACAGAAAAGTTCTCGATCTGGCTCTTGGATGAGGAGGGATGTGATCTGGATTTACAGTCATGAATGGCATGGCAAATGTGGATAAAAAAAGACTATTCAGTGTTTCTAACAATCCAAACATTAATAGCATATTTTAAACAAATGCAAGTGTATTCAAATGCAAAACACTACTGCCGATGAGAACAGTGTGACTGGGTTCCAAGAGCCAAAGTTACATCACTTCACAGAAGAAAAGTCCATCAACAGCTATTAAGTACAAGTAAGGTGTGCAGACTGGCTCAGGATGTCCCTTTATTGCACACTACAGAAATTCGGGAGAGAGTATACCAGGAGATGTATCATGCTGTGCTTCCTGTATTCACGTGGGGTTTTTTTTTTTTCCCTAAGAATCTACTTCTGTTCACTCTTAGAGACTATGTGGTTATTTTTATGATTATACAGGAATATGAAAGTTGAAAAAAGAGTTAGTATTAGAGAAAATGGGAAGTAATGAACAGAAGGGAAAGATATCAGTAAGCCATGGAAAGAAGATGTTCAAAAGAGAAACGAAGAAAGATGCAGATGGGCAGAAGGCAAGATTGGTGCAGGAAATGGACTGAAAAACTGGGAGAGGGGAATCTGCAAAAAGGGCAAAAGTTGAAATATACGTAAAGGAGGGTAGAGACTTCAAAGAATAGTGAATGAATACATGATAGTGGAAATGTGAGAAAATCCTGTATATCTGAATAGTGGAAATTCACAGTAGCAGGGAAAAGGTTTTATTGCTTTCTCATTTTTATTATGTGCAGGTCACCTGAATATGGTAGCGTGTTATGCATGGCTTAATAAGAGAGTATGATACTTCAGAGATGATTTCCTCATGTGCTCGAGGACTAATCTCCAGTCAGGGCTATTAATTTACATGCAGAGGAATTTCACTTATAGCACGATGCCAACCAAACAGCTGTGTTTCTGGACAACTAGAGTCACTTCTAAAGTTCAGATTCTGCCAAATTTAATAAGACAGTATTAAATGCATTCAAATGAAAGCTGCCTACTTTTAATCTTCTTGTTTCCAATTTTAGCATGAGTTTCAGGACAGAGTAGCTCAACTGAAAGCAAAAATTATATGTAACTCTTTGCATAGGGCAGATCCCTACCAAATTGTCTGTAATAAAGCCTTGCATTTTAAATCGGAGAAGCAGCCTTGTTCTAAAATCCTTATTAACTTTAATTCTTACATTACTTACACTTCACATTAACAAAGCACATAAGGGAATAGTCCTTATTACCATATAAAGTTCTTCACAGTTCAGTGTATACTACCAGCAGAAGTCAAACTAACAAGAATCTTTTTTTAACTTATGGAAGAAAGAAGCAAGTTCTCATCTGATGTAAATTGACATTCCTTTACTAAAGTTAATGGACTAGGCCAATTAACAACAGCTGAAGCTGCAATGTTGGTAGGCCTTTCTTTTCCTCTTTACAGATCAGTCACTTGCTTGATACAGTACTCTTTATGCAAATATGTAAACATGATTAATCACTATGAATTATTAAAAACAGAGCTTGAAAGATAAACTTTCAGCAGAAAGTCTAAAGCAGATAAGAGCTGTGCAAATTGGTCCCAAGAAGACAGAGTTCCATAAATTAGGGCAATAGTGGGCAAGTAATTAGACACCAAATGAGCTAAGGATGCATTTCCTACCCAATATTTATTGGGTGCAGATGTGCTTAATTGTAGATTTGCACACACCTTAACAGTAAAATCTGCCAGCAGGCATGCAGAAAATGCTAGAACACAACTTTGCCTTTCTAATACGATTAGTTGAGGGCCAAACATCTGAAATGGCATATTTGTTGCTTTAACCTTAACTATATCCATGCTTGCCAACAGATATCCGAACTATCAAGACCTACCAGCCTAAGGAAATAGGCAAAGATCCAATAGTCATACAGTGCTTTCCATGAAGTGTGGTAGGGTTTTGCAGGGGCCAGTCAGGAGACATGGCGCAATGGTGTCTGCTAACACCATCCTGTGAAAGAAATTGAAATAACTTACAATACTGCTCGGTGTGCCAAGTATACTTGAATACAACCCAAGTAAAGCAGGGCATATTTCTCCTGAGACCAATATTATAATTTTTATCAGAGTAATAATTTTAATTAACTATTCATGTTGTGACAATTTTCCCTCCCCTGGACCTAATCATTAGACAGTATTTAAAATGGCATTTTAAGTACACAGTGTTGAAATTCAATACCGATGTCAAGTCAGAAGTCTGCGTGCTTTATGGTATTTTCAATATAATTTTACAGTGCTGGCAGTGTACACTCCTGAGGGAATGCACCCAATAAAAAGAGCAATCTAGAAATGTGGCTAACAGATTGGTTGTGCATGTTATCCTGTTGACATTCTTTACTCACTCAACTTAATGGGCAGGAGTGTACCATATCCTGTAGAAAAAGACAGCAGAGCCAATGCCAGTGTAAAAATCCCAGTGCTAATTAGAAAAACATCTGTAGCTATTTGGAAATAGAAGTAACCAGTCTTAATTATGGAGATTTATTTAAAATAAAACTTTTTGCATATTCTTTCCATTTTTGATCTATTAAAGAACTGCTAATGGTACGGCAGAGAAGAAAAGGGAGATATATGTTAATTTTTTGTAAACTAGCATCAGCAGAAATGTTAAGCAAATTTGCCTGCTTCATAAGTTGCCAAGACAGAGCTACAATGTTAAAACCCATCTTTAAAAACTTCCTCGTGCTTTGTTAATTGTGCTGAAAAATTAACATATGTTATCTTAGCACAGATTCTTAATTTTGAGCTTTTTTGGTCTAGTTACTGGGATTTTGGATGGAAGGAAAAATCTAATTTTTTAAGAGATACATTCATTATTAAATAATCTCTGCACTTTCAGATACTGTATCTCAGATGCGGTGTAGAAACATAGGGCTGAAGAGTCATCATCTTCTGTTTCCCTCAACTCCATGTGGTAGATATTTAATCAAACAGATTTTGGACAATTTTCTCCACATACATTCATCTACTGCCATAAAATTCCCTTACCCTAAGCCTGACTTTTGATCATAAGGCAAATTAAAAAATCCTGAATACTATTAACCACAGGAAAAGGATTGGAGAGCTCATGAAGCAGCACCCATGGCCTAATCCTGCAGGAGCCACTGTTACATTTGAAATTTCCCACACATCCTGGTGAAAGGATCTTACCTGCAGAGGAATACCTTGAGCACTCCAGAGATATCTGCCATCCCAATAAGCTGAGCGTGCTAAATAAGCAGGTCAGGGGGAGTCACTGAAGAATTTAAAACTCCTGGGAGCACTGGCCTTCCTCTTGTCAGATTGAGTCTTGCTGTGGCAATTCAGTGCTTCACAGAAGGGTGAAAATACATGGGAAATCTACTCATACAATGATTTTAAAAAAAAAAAAAAGTTCTACACCTGTATATGCCCTTGCAGGTAACCAACAAAAACCATGAAGCATTGTGTTAGTACAATATAAATACTGTTCAAACATGATGAACAGACAGCAATCCACTTTTTTTGATTCTCCTTAGGAATATCAACAATTTACACAGCAAAGGTCTCATATCACAACCTTGATTTATAACTCAAAAATCGCCCTAAACTGCAATATTATTTCTTCCATTAATTTATCAAACTCCATTTTAGAACACTATAAATCTCTTTCCCTTATTATCTGAATTGCTAAGTCATTCCTGAGTTTCTCTCCTTGAATGATTAGAATATACTCCCTTTCTAATTTACTTGTGTTACTGAAAATTGTGTAAGGGGGAGGGGACAGAATAAATACATGTAAAGATATAATAGGTGCATATCTGTTGAACTGAACTTAAAAAAGCTGCCCTTGACAAAAAGTGGGATATGAATAATATTTTGATAATATTGGCATAGGAAGCTATATTCAAGCATTTGGTTGAATAGTTTCAAGGTAAATGTTCCTTACAGCTTTGCTGCCTCGCCAATGTTTGTGAAGGCAGTAGACTTGGAAAAATGCACAGGAAACATCTTTGCTAGGTCATTTGTATCTAAAAAAGGTAATGTTTGTATTCTATAAATACAATTCTGATTTCAGTGTTGTATGAGAAGGCAATATTGTAGTCATGTAAATTGGATAGTTAGCATTTTGGGGTTTTTGCTATAGTTACCTAAGTTTGTCAGAACAGATGTTTAAAATCTCATTTTAATCAGGGAGGTTGATTTAGGTAAGTTTCTAGTTTTCAGATATTTGTATTATTTTCCAAAGTTTTTCTTCTCTTGAGTAGCAGCTACACAATTCTTATAATGTACTTTCTGCTGTCTGTGGAGAATCTATCTTTCACTCTCCAGCCAAGTGTTCCTTGGCTTCTGTGTACCATAATATTTGCTTATCTTTTGTTTCTGATTTAAGTGACAGAACTGAATTATGTGACTTCTTAACTCATGGGAATGTGAGTTAAGAATGTAGTGGTGTAGTGAAATAACAGTTTCTGCTTATAAGTCATCAATTGTAGCTTTCATAGCTGTGATGAGCTTAGAAATGAGCAGGTAATGCATCTCTATGTATATCATTATGTTTATTGTTCTGATAATTACATTTGATTTTTGCTCAGGATCATTGTTATCCAGTATTTTTTCTGTAATGCCTTATCTGATGGACTTCAATGTCTTTCAGAATTATATGAGTAGCTGCTTTTTGTCCTTTCCAATCAGATCAATTTGGTGCAATCTGTTGACGTGTCTCATAAAAATGACAAAGCTCTTTCCTCTTTCCTGAAGACTGGCACATATATAATTATGTATATATTTTCCACATTTTTGAATTATGAGTACACTTCTTTACATGACTGTAACAATGGATATTTTAAAGATCCGTGTTAATAACTGAATTTATGAGTGCAGATTCTCTTTTGTATATAGGTATATATGCATGTGTGCAAGCCGTGTGTGCAAGATTTCAGTTTTTACATAGCCTCTGAGTACCCTCATTCGGATAGGTCTTGGCCAGACTTTTGCATTGCAGTGCTTTATTAGACTCTCATGGCTAGCCTGTTCATCAAAGAAGCCTTCACGGTCTTCATGACTGAAGTGGAGACACTTACATTAATTCTGAATGTAAACCTAACTTTTTAAAAAGCAATTAACTGCTTTTATATTGTAAGGCAAGTTGGCTCTTCTAAAAGAGTTCAGATATCTGTAATGGTTATCTGGATTGTAAAAGACAAACTCATTTGACAATCTAATCTGATCATTCTTAACTGGAGTCCAAGAAATTTCTGTTTTTTTGTTCTTATGACTGCTATCAATTTCTGCCTTTCTCTGTCCTGGCTGTCCTAAAGATAGGCCTCTGCTAACATCTTTTCCTTGTGCTTAAGTGTCCTTGGATCTCCATGTTAAACATTAATGACTGGCAAAAGGTTTCTTGCCAAGATGTATTTTCCTCAGATGCACTTCCCGGTCAAACTTGGAGAATTATGATATTACTAATGATTGCGGTATATACAGATGCTTGACACTAGTGATGTTCTGCTTTCTCCCTTTCCGTCCTTTTTATTCCTGTCGTGTACATCTGGAGGCATGCTGAGTACAAATATTCCCATGTTCTCTCTCAGATTAGAATTGGACTTTAATTCTTTCTTTCCCTTTATGAACATGACAATGAATATCAAGATTTACCGAAATATTCCTGCTTGCAAAATGTACTCCATGCATTCTTATCCACAAATCAGTGCTTTGTGAGTGTTGACTTCTGCAAATCACCAACAAGGGAATAAATATATTAAAGGTAGACATATAGAAATAGAACCTGACTGTGACTGGCACTGTGCGCAAACACATTGATTTCTGATGATAAAGTGAAGAGTGAAATACAAATATGTGTTTCTGTTTGTCGCAGCATTATATGGTTGCTGGGCTCTAACTGCAATAAAAGAAAGCCTTTTGATTATTTCTGAGGAACACTGGAAGTTGCACGTACCCAATTTTTCACTTGCATTTCAAATTCTCCTAGTATGTCTTACAAGATATCTACAGGGAAAAGAAAAAAAGAACCAAAAAAAAAAGAAGCAAAAATAAGTTAGAACTCAGGGTATGTGATCTGACAGTGCCTAGAAATTATATGCACAGTCATTTGCAACCTGTCTGGATAATTTAGTATTGGCTCGACTCATGTTTAAGGCTAGTTTTCAAACACATGTGTGATGAGGACTTCATTACTTAACATACTCTCAAGGCAGACAAAATTTGCTAGTAAGTCAGACAGGATGTAGCAGCTGGTCTCCTGTGCTCTGTCACCTCTGCTGTTTAAAGCAACATTATCAAACAATGCCACATACAAGATAGGAAGATAAATAATTTGAAAGAGTAAGCCTTTTATATTGAACTTCTGCATACATGGACTTGTGTGTGTGCTTTTGTGCTTTATTGAATAAGAACTTGTGGGCTTAAACTACAAATGTAAAAACATTCCTCTTTTTCAGTGACATCTATGATTTTAGCCACATGAAAACCTATATGAAGTCAGTGGAGTAGTTTAGATTCTCTAATCATCTTTATTAGTTTACTAAGAGGTGCTAAATGTCATATTTTCTTTTCCTTTGTGCTCATTTCATTTACACATATTTGTTGTTTTGATCAGTTTAGATACAAAATACAGAAAACTGGTCTTTTATCTTAAACGAATTCAGAACCTCCAAGATAATCAGAGAAAATAATTGTGTTTATGTTAGTCTCTTTTAAGAAACAAGCAAATCTTTAAATGTTCTTTCACTTAGATACAAAATTATGAATCAGATGGGTATGCTCAGTTAGTGGACAAGTTAGTGATTCTTAATAACCATGTAAGTCTCCTGGTTCTCAGCTGTTTAATTTGTTTTAGTTTAATTGCTTCTTGGCATATTTTGGTCCCTGTTCTTTTTCATAGACATTCGTTTGCTAGCTTATCCCAAACTTAAATTCCCACATCTCTGTAATAACCTTTATGGTCTTTGTCTTTCCCTTATCTCCCCTGCAAAAAAATCACAGAATCCTAGAACCGTCGTAGAATGGTTTGGGTTGGAAGGGACCTTAAAGATCAGGTACTTCCAATCCTCTGCCGTGGGCAGGGACAGCTTCCACTAGACCAGGTTGCTCAAAGCCCCATCCAGCCTGGCTTTGAACGCTCCCAGGGATGGGGAATCCACAGCTTCTCTGGGCAACCTGTGCCAGCACCTCACCACCCTCACAGGAAAGAATGTCTTCTTAATACCCAATCCAAATCTATCCTCTTTTAGTTTAAAACCATTACCCCTTGTCCTATTGCTAGATGCCCTTGTAAAAAGTCCTCCAGCTTTCTTGAAGGCCTCTTTTAGGTACTCAAATGCTACTATAAGGTCTCCTAACCCTCCCAGCCTGTCTTCACAGGGGAGGTGCTCCAGCCCTCTGATCATCTGTGTGTTCCTCCTCTGGACTCATTCCAACAGGTCCATGTCCTTCTTATGCTGAGGGCCCTAGAGCTGAACACAGTACTCCAGGTGGGGTCTCACAAGAGCAGAGTAGAGGGGAAGAATCACCTCTCTCAACCTGCTGGCTATGCTTCTTTTGATGCAGCCAGGATTCAGGATTTCTGGGCTGCAAGCACACATTGATGGGCCATGTTGAGCTTCTCATCCACCAACACCCCCAAAGTCTTTCCCCTCAGGGATGCTCTCAACTCATTCCCCACCCAGCCCGTATTTGTGCTTGGGACTGCCCCGACCCACATGCAGGACCTTATACTTGGCCTCGTTGAACTTCATCAGGTTCTCATAGGCCCACCTCTCAAGCCTGTCAAGGTCCTTCTGGACGTCATCCCTTCCCTCCAGTGTGTTGACTGCACCACACAGCTTGGTGTCATCAGCAAACTTGCTGAGGGTACATTCGATCCCACTGTGTCACTGACAAAGATGTTAAACAGCACTTGTCCCAGTACAGACCCCTGTGAAGCACCACTCATCACTGGTCTCCACTTGGATGTTGAGCCGTTGACCACAACTCTTTGACTGCAACCATGCAGCCAATTCCTTATCCACCAAGGAGTCCACCCATCAGATCCATGACTCCAATTTAGAGACAAGAGTGTTATGTGGGACAGTGTCTAATGCTTTGCAGAAGACCAAGTAGATGACATCAGTCACCCTTCCCTGATCCATCAGTGCTCTAGCCTCATCACAGAAGGCCACCAAATTTGCCAGGCACAACTCGCCTTTAGTGAAGCCATGTTGGCTGTCAGCAGTCACCTCCTTATTTTCCATGTGCCTTAGCATAGTTTCCAGGAGGGTCTGCTCCATGGTCTTGCCAGGCACCAAGGTAAGACTGACCAGCCTGTAGTTTCCCAGGTCTTCCTTATTCCCCTGTTTAAAAACAGGGGTTATTTTTCCCCTTTCCAGTTAGTGGGAACTACACTGAACTGCCATGCCTTCTCAAATATGATCCTCAAACCTGACCTTCTTCTACAGTGGGCAGTTCTTTATTCTCCTCATCCATGCCTTTGTCTTCTGTGACTTGAGCGGTGTGGCTGGAGCACTTGCAGGTGAAGACTGAGGTAAAAAAGTCATTGAGTACTTTAGCCTTCTCCATATCCTGGGTAACCAGGTCTCCTGTTTCCTTCTGGAGAGGGTCCACATTTTCCCTAGTCTTTCTTTTATCACTGATGTACCTATAGAAGCTTTTCTTGTTGCCCTTGGTGTCCCTGGCCAGATTTAATTCCATCAGGGCTTTAGCTTTCCTAACCTGATCCCTGGCTACTCAGACAGTTTTTCTGTATTCTTCCCCGGGCTTCCTTGCTTCAATGCCCTGTAGGCTTCCTTTTCATGTTTGAATTTGTCCAGAAGGTCCTTGTTCATCCATGCAGGCCTCCTGCCTTTTTTTGCCTGACTTCATCTTTGTTGGGATGTGTTGGGTTGCATCGCTGCTGAGCTGAGAGGAGGTGATCCTTGAATATTAATCAGCTTTCTCGCATGCCTCTTCTCTCCAGGGCTCTATCCCATAGTACTCTACCACGAAATCCTTATGTTCCAAGTTACAGCAAAGTCACCCGGGTTTTACACTCTCCCCTAAATCCTACACTGTACCTTTTAGCAGATTTCAGCTGGAGTTGAACCACTCATCTTACTGTAATACTTCTCAAAGATGCCTGAAAAAAATCATGCACAGTTCTTGAATTCCCTGTTTCATTTTCAACAAAGATCTATCAAGGGAATCCATTCTCTTTCCTAGCCAGAATGTCTCCTCACTCCAGAAAATGGTAGTATAGTCCTGCACAATATTTTGGTAAAGCTGCCATGGAGCTTTTGTTTGCATAGTTTGGCTCACCACAGCAGAGAGGAGAGGAAAAGGGCTGGAGAAAGGCATCCGTGTTTTGCCACCTGAATAACTGTCTGCAGAGCATGTCGTCAGCCAAGTTGCTACCTCTTTTTCTCATTGACTCAAAGTAAATATTACTTTGGTTTTGTGATTGAGGGACAAAGAGCAGCAGCAGGAGTAGGAGACACAGATGTTAGATGTAATTTTCCTGTCTTCTTTTATCCCTTTTTTAATAAGCCTCTTCCTCCAGACACATTCCATACTCCTTTTAACTACCAATGCATTATGCTGTTTAGAGTTTCAACTCTGTAGTGAAAATGCCTAAATAGAAAAATGTCTTTACCATTTGGCACTTATAAAACCTACCCTGAGATTTTACTCTAACAGCTTGCAAAGAACATAATATGAACGAAGTGGACATTAGGACAATCCACATGATAATCCATTTTCCTTTCTTTCTCGATAGACACTTGGGAATATGTGTGTATTCGTCTGGAATGTGATGCCAACCATACAATCAAAGTGAAAGAAAACTCTGGGCTTTCTGTATATTTTAACGGATCTATTTCAATAATTTATATTCTTTAAATTAAATTATCATAGCTATAGGAAAAAGGGAACACCTGATAGAGTTCAGATGCGAAAAGGAAATGATATACTAGGCAGAAGCAGGGATGGACTACCCAAGAGGATTATAGAGTCACTGTCCAAGCATGCAGGGTTGGAACTGTTCAAAAAAATCTCAGCTGGAATTGGAGCTAGTCAGGGATAGGACAGACATCGAGAGTGGCTTCAGTAAGTATGCCAGCAGCAAATGGAAATGAAGAAAAATGTGATCCCACTGCTCAGTGCGATAGAGACCTAGGGACAGAGGACATGGAAAAGGCTGAGATACTTTGTACCTTGCTTGGTAAAGTTTGCAACTAGTGGCAGAGACTGGAGGAGCTAAGTAAAGTCCACACCAGAGGAAGACACATGCAAATCAGATGTAGAAAAGTCAGTGGCATTAGGTGGGCCAGATCCAAAAGTGCTGATAGAAGTAGCCACTCTCATTGCAAGGTTGCTGTCAATGATCTTTAAAACATTAGTTAATTTTGGTAGATACCGGAAATTGTCCTTTATGATTGGCTCCATTGATCGGAGAATAGTGAGAACAGTGAATGTTGTATATCTTGATCTTAGAAAGGCCTTCAACACAGTCTGCATAGTATCTTTGTAGCAAATTGGTGAAATACAGGCTGGGTAGATGAACTACAAGGTGGAGGCAAATTGACTGGACACCAGGCTCAAATGGTGGTGATCAACAGCATGATGTCGAAGTGATGACCAGTTACTAGTGCTATTCCTCAGGGACTGATGCTGGGGCTGATACTATTTGATGTTTTTATAAACAACCTGGATAATGTGATGGAGTACACCCTCAGAAATGTGTGGGTGATAACAAACTAGGGAAGGTGGTTGGTATGCTGGAACTTAAGGCTGCTGTTCACTTGGACCTCAACATGCTGAAGAAATGAGCTCCCAGAGAACTCATCATGTACAGGAAAGACAAACTCAAAGTTCTGCACTAGGGACTGAATAATCCAGTGCACCAGTCCAGACTGGTCATCAGCTGGATAGAAAAGAGTTCTGCAGAAAATGACCTTGGGTCCTGGAGGTCAAATTGAACATAAGCAGGAATTGTGCCCCTGTGGTGAAGGTGGCCATCAGCAAGAGCAGAGTCAGCAGGCTGCAGTAGGTGATTGTTCCCCTCCATCAGCACTGGAGGGGGAACACCTGAAGCACACTGTGTTGGGTCCCCCAGGACAAAAAACACAATGACATGCTAGAGCAAGTCAAGTAAAGGGTCAGAAAGAGGGTTAAAGCCCCCAGGCACATGATGTATGAGGAGAGGCTGGCTGAGAGAACTGGGTTGGTTTGGCCTCTAGAAGAGAAGGCTGAAGGGAGATCTTGCTGTCTGGGGCTGCCTACTGGGACAGTGTAAAGAAGATGGATAAAGACACTTCTTGGAGGTCTATGATGAGAAGATGAAACATAACAGACACAAGTTGCAACATGGGAAATTCTGATTAAATAAAAGGACACATTTCTTGACCATGAAGGTGGTAAAACACTAGAACAGTTTGTCTGGGAGGTTCTGAAATCTCAGTCCTTGGAGACAGGAACTGGACTGGATACATCATTAAGCAACCTGCCCTAATTTGACCTCCTCTGAAGAGCAGTTTGGATCACATCATGTCCAGAGGTCCTTTCTAAATGAAATTATTTTGTGGTTTTATAATAATTTGGTTTTTCATAAGTGATGGTAGTTTAGGTCTTTATCTTCACACTCTCTGAGGCATCACTAAAGAAATCAGTGTCAATACCAAAGGAAGGTAACCACCTGATACCTATAGTTGAGCTCCTGTTGAAAATAAATCTTTAAAAGTAATCCATCATAATTTCTATAATTATTTTAAACCTTTAAGAGTATAAATACTACATCAAACCAAAAAAAAAATATTGAAAAATCCAAGATTTCTTTTATAACGGGGCAGTTGTATTATTTTTTATGTAGCTTTCCTCAACACACTGAATTGCTTCAGTCATTTTGGTAGGAATCATTCAACATTAAAGTAGGAGGAAATCCATCTTGGATGTGGCATATCAATAACATTATTTTCACTCTGCACTTTCCAGTGTGTATTTCCAAGAAAACAAATAATAACCTTTCTTCCAAGGAAATAAGCACAGTTCTTTTAGAAATAGCATGTCTTCTTTGGATGTGAGTAATCAATATATACTATCATGTATCTTAAAATACTTTTTAGAGAGCTTTTAATGAGCCTAATGCAATTTTTCACAGTTAAGTCCTGTAACTTGTAATTCAAAAAACATCACATTGACTTTATGTTGAGTCACTACTGTATGAGGCCTTTGCTGCTATGCCTGCTGTGCTTTTGCATAGACATCCAGTGTTTAAGAAATCTCCTTGTCTCTATTTGACTTGATATTAATACTGAGAGGAAGAAAGAATGTTAAGGGTTACACTTCTTAAGGGATTGTTTTGTGGTTTCAGTTCAAAGTTTCATTCAGTTTCTTTGAAAACAAATTGCTTGGGGTTTTCTTTTATTAAAAAGATAGGAGATTGAAGTTAAAGTAGTTTCTGTATATTACTTTCTACACATTTTCTACTGTAGGTGTACCTGGTTTTGAGTGAGTAGACTTGTAATACAGTGAAGGTTGGATGCACTAAGAAAGTTGAATGGCACCACAGCCCAACAGCTGAAACACATTTCTTCAATTTTCTAATTGTGTGAGCTTAAAGATCAGTTTCTAAAATAATAACTTTTTAATCTTGAGAGAGAGAGAGTTACTAAATCCAGTTTAAAAAAAGATAACAAAATGATGACCTTTTCTAATGTTCAAGTCTTAGGAGACACATAGACTTCTGGTTTTTTTCCATTTAGTGAAATATTTGCACTCATAATATCTTTAAATAATTGTGGAGATAACAGAAAATGGATTTTGTTGTTATTATTGTTGCCTAGAGTTCATTCTAATTTATTATATGGATTTACTCCTAGTATTAATGTAGGTTGAATACACACTGCTGTATGAGTGCTTTCCACTTATAACAGTGTTAAGGGTTGCTAACTTTTCACTTGAACTGCAGGTGCAAATTGTGTGCTGCAGATAAATTCACTCAGATTCTGAAAGGAGAGAATGTGTGTGTTGCACATTGTAGAGATTCTTTGCTATTTCTTTGTAAATTTGGAAAGAAAGTCTGTTGGTGATCTATTTCTATATTTGTGTTTCTAAATAGAAACATGAAAGCTAAATGTTTAAATCATGACCACTTGAAGAAACAGAAACAAAGTTCTAAGCTAGCACTGAGTTAAAGATGAATTAACATTTTATGAAGCTGAACTATCCAGTTTGCCCAAATGAGTATGTAATTTGAACAGTATACAAATATGCCATAATACAAGCAAATGGCATACTTAATCTATTAAAAAATAGAGGGACTACCAATTGTATCACTATGTTTACTTTTAAAGTATAAAAATGACCATGTGATTTTCCCTCATTATCCTGCCCTTCTCTCATATTGTCTTCATCTAATACCTGGTAAAAATGGCAACTGATAAGAAAAATACCATGGTACATTTTTTGAGTCACATGTCTTTACAGTTATTATAGATTGAAAATTTAACAGAAAAGTAAAAAAATCATTAATCAGTTATATAGTTTGTTATGCTAAGATTTTAAAATTATTTCGTATGTCTTGCTTGGATATGATTCTAATAAGCGTAAAGGCAGCCTTTACTATGAATTTAGTGACTGTTTACAGGGATTCCGTTAAGCCTTACAGAACTTAATTTCATTGCTCAGGTAATATAATTTTATGTAAATTTAACAACAAAAATATGATTAATCAAGGAGAATGTAAGCTTTGCAAAATATAAAAATTATTAACTCTTTAAACATCCAATTAATTTTTTTTTTGTTTACCTAATAAAGAGCAACAATGTTGTTCTTTAAATCCACCTGCCATATATAATGGGCATCCTTAATTTTGACCTATAGCATCATCTATATGGAGATATACTTTTCACCGATGATTGATATGCTTAAGGTAGCTTTTTGAAGCCTGAAAAATAAATTTAAGGTGTTTGAAACCTGGAAGTTACTGCTAACAGAATTTTCAGAATAGACCTTTAAGATGCACTAAATATCTGAATGCACTTCAAGTCAGATTACTTTTCAAGTTTAAATATGTAGAAGAATTTATTAGCAGCAAGGCTCCAACAAAGTCTTTGCAGGCAAGAGATAATTCTGTCTCCTATGTAAATCTCTGGGGAAGTTGGTACTCTCTGTGGTTACAGTTGATACAGGATAGTAGGAGCTAAATGAGAAATTTGGCAATACTGCAGAACGTGCGGTGAACGGCATGAAACTAGAAAGAGTGGTTAAGGTACCTAAACCAAAACGCAGTTCCAAACATGTGCAGGTTACCACAAAGTGATGTATTGTGGTCATACAGACTGTAGCTCACAGTGATTTGGCTTGGGTGATTAGCCACTCAACACTACGTGCTTGCATCTTGGTACCTATATTAACTGGACTGGAGAAAAAAATACTGTTGATTAAAATATAAATCTCTTAGGTGGAAGTTGGTGGCAGTAAATCATGTGAAACTGTAGCTAAATTGATCCAGCAACTTCTATGCTACCATTTTCAATTCAAGTAAATTCACCTTAGTGATACTGTAACCAGAACATCGCAGTACATAAAAATACAAAATAAATTCATGTAGGAGCAGCAAGAATGCCAACTGTATAATCTCCACACTGTACATCTCTTAAAGGCAGTAAGTAGTGATTGAATATTTTATGCTGCTTATATCTTTCGAAGTGTAATTATCTCCAGCAGTCTATAGACATTTCTTATCTTCATGGGGGATTCTCAGTAGAAGTAGTAGTAACTTTGAATATCTAGTGTACATTTCTTCTTTTTGTTATAAAATAGAAAGCTTATGAATAGCATGTATTATATGGGTAGTGCAATGTACAGATTTGCTGCAATTTGATCATTATGTGGCTTTCTGTATTTTTCTATCATATCCAATAAAATAAGAGAGAAATTACTGTTAAGTGTTAGATTGAATAAATTAGCCAAGACTGGTAATAATGATCATTCTTACTGCTTCCCTCCATGTCAGAAAGTGATGTCTGAAACTTGCTGCTCTTGCTCTTGTTTCCAGTTATTTGAAGGAGAACCTTGTCTGAATAGGAAGATCAGGACAGCTTTTGAAATTATTTCAAAACAAACAGAGTTCTTTCTGATTTCATATTTTAGGGTTTAGGTGTATGCATACACCACATTTTTTTCCATGGGAACTTACTTATAAAGGTAATAAAATCTTCATTTAAAAACAGCAAAAGACATTTTTCTTGTTTTTAATTTGTCAGATGATACTCAAAATATTTTAATTTGTTTAACTGTTCTTCTGCCAGGAAACAGAATTGCCTTTGTACTAAGAATCACCAGAGCATAAACCTGTGCATAAATGCTTCATCATAAGTGAATTGTTTCTCAAATGACATATTTTATGTATTTGTGTTCCATTTAATTGTGTTATTTATATTGACTTTATTGCAATCTCAGTGTCCTGATTTATTTTGATCAGTGTCAGTTTCTAAGTAAAGGATTAAAATGTATCTAAGATTTTCTTTTATTTTTAAGTAGTTGTCTTTTTATTATACTTTTCACTCTTCATTTGTGTCTTAACTGGCTGACTACTTTAAAACTCCATTGAAGTCCATTGAAGTAGTCAGGAATTGGAAGTGTTTAACAAGTGGTAAAATGAAGTGGTTTCTGAGGAAAAAACAAAAAAGCAGCCTCTAGCTACTTGAAAAACTGGACTTTCCTCAGTGGAGCACTTGTCTATATAAGGCACACTTTCCATCAGAGATGCTGCTTCCATTTCAGCATAAAATAAGCTACCTTTGTAACATGAATTACCAACCATTTACATCAGTTCTTGTGAAAATAAGGACTTTAGAATACAATTATTTACAAGAAAATAAATTAAATCTTGCTTTTCATCCATTTTTAAAATATCAAGATAGCAAGAGGATCCGGTTTTGCTATTATTTTGTGAAAAGTAATATACATTTCCTGTATCAGTAAATTTCTGATGCTCTTGGAATACAAACATATCAAAATACTGAATTCAGTTTATTGTTTGTTTTGTTGTTTAGCGTTTGGTTTGGTTTGGTTTTTCTTTTTATGAGCCCACACAAATACTGACAGTGTAAAACCAACAATATGCATGACTAAGCCACCCACCATGCAAGGGAAGTAGTCAAATAAAAGATGGAAATTTATCAGTGCATTGAAGAGATAAGACCTGATTTATTTCTGTTGTGATTTGGACAAGTACAAATTTTAGCATCTGTGTGTGTTTTTTAGACCATTTAACTTAATTTTTTCCCCTTATGCTCCTCCTTTTAAGATGCTGCCATACCCTCACATTAATATTTAATCTCTTTTTCCCAGCAGACAAGAGTATTTTATTTCAGCTCAAATACCTGAGCAAATATGTATCCTATCTACATAAGAACTTCAGAGACAACCATGAAGGGGGAGAAATCATTATATTTCACACAGTCTTGCAGCTGTAAGAGACATCAATCTCATCTTCCCTGTAAAAATATTAAATTAGTAAAACCAGTCCATCATGATAATTGTATTTTTTCTTTTCCACCACCAAGACCTTGTTCATCTTATTAGATTTTAGTGTCTGTGTATATGCTTGGGTTTGGAATGTCTACTATGGCTCTTAGGGAAGGTAAGCTTGCAGCAGCGACTTTCAGGCAGGCTGCTATTGTACCTGGTTTGCAACAGGTCTTTTTTCATTGAAGATTTGTATCTCAGAATACTAATAGGTACTTTCTTTTCTGAATATAGAAGTCTTTTTAGATAGTCAGGAATCATTTCTTTTCTGTTGCAGTGTTACCTGAACCAGGGTATGAAAGTTTAGCTATGTAAAGAGATACTCTTATTTAAGGACATGTCTTGTGTTATTTATTAAGGCTGAAATAATTCCCTATGAATGAAAATCATGCCTGTGTTATGCTTTAATAGTTAGATTTGCTCCCAGTAGCAATATAGTACATACCTGTTTAAAATGTGTAGTCCAGGCGGTATGTGATGTGAGAACAGAGGTGGGCTATTATGTACGTATTTTCTCCTAGCTGAGCTTGGGTACAACCCTGCAGACAATTTGGGAATGGCATAGTCTTTGTGTTTTGCAGGAGATGACTTTAAAAATGGGAGAAATATCATGTTTGTAATTACCTCAGGGAAGGAAAAAAATAATAATAATAAAAAAAAGAGTAACCATCCTTTGGCACTGAAAAGTAAAAGGAAAGGAAAAAGCTGCCATAGCTGAAGGTGAGATATACCTCAGGGCCCACTGCAGTTTGTTTCAAACAGCTGAACTGGTACCATCACCTTGGAACCTGAAAGCCTGGGTTACAACCCTGCTATTTCCCAACTGGAAGGCACAAATGTATTTGGATTCTTTGAATTCTCTGGCCAGCCATTGGGAAAAGTGTCTCAAAACAGTTTTTCTAAGAAGTACACTGTTGTTCACACTAAAATCCACAGCAATCTGAGAGAAGCACTGAATCAACTAAGCTGATAAAAAGAGACATTGCTACTGTAGTCTTATACTTCTTATGCTGTCAGTAGTTTTCTTGTGCGCTATTAAAGACAGTCTGCCTTGCTCCTGTTTCTGCTTATGTCAGTGCCTTCTTAACTGTATTTCCTTTACTTTTTTCTTGGCTGTCATCCAAACCATTTAAAACCTTGTAAAATAATATTTCCAAGTTACAGTGTGGCTTGAAGGTTGTTTGTTCACAGCTAGTTTCTCAGCTGTTATCATCTGAGTTTCTTTTGGGCTTTTTCTTACCTAGATTGTTGCATTATCAGCCTGTGTCTTAGCTTGATGACCAACTTACAAACAGTACCATTATAATCAGATGTTCAGATAACCTATTATGCTATACATAACCTATATCTATGGCTAGATCGCATAACCCTAGAATTATTACATAAAAATCTCAGGTGTGCTCCAGGAAGAATTTCTCTGGCACATGGTAAAGGAGGACTGTAGTACTGTATTTGTATTCTTCATACCTCAGGTAGAGGGGTCCTAGAAGCTACTTTTTAAAGAATTCAGTACCATCAAGAACTGGTGGGTACTGAATCAGTGTCAATGCACCTAAGTAATGCGAGTTAAGGAATGATAGTATGGAGAGAGACTGAAAAATCTCAGGTTTTTTCCCAAACTAGCTTCAATTAATAAGCAGGACACCTGGTGATAAAATACTTTTAGAGATGAGGGTCTGGCTGAAGACAAGATTTCCAGAGGAGACAAAACAAATCAGGTGTTGCACCACTGGTAGAAAATGCTGCTCAGTTTTATGAGATCTGGTTAAATTTTTCATCATATTTATGAATGACATGTACAGGAAAGATTCTGTGAAGTCCACCGGAGACTTCATTAATGCTAGCCTGTTCTCCCTAGAGGTCTCATGTGTGCCTCAGGAGTGCTAGAAGTACAACATCCTCTTGTTCTAAGCTCTAGCATTAGTAAAGTGTGCTTTTCTGTCTGTATATAGAAACATTTGGGTTCTTTAGGTTAGTAATTTACATTTGGGATATGTAAATTATGTAAAATACATGTTGGGATAGAATGCACTACCTTGCATTCATCTTCTTTGTTTCTATAAATCAGGGGTCCTCAAACTATGGCCCATGGGCCGGATACGCCCCCCCAGGGCCCTCAATCCGGCCCCCGGTATTTAGAGACCCCCCCCCCCCCCCCCCCCCCCCCCCCCCCCCCCCGCACACCCCCCCCCCGCCGGGGGTTGGGGGGGGAAACCAAGCAGCCGCAGATGCCTGCCTGCCACTTCATCCGCATGTCAGCCCCCTGTTTAAAAAGTTTGAGGACCCCTGCTATAAATGAAACAATGAAGGCAGAAGTAAAGGCTAAATTATTAGAAAATGTGTCATTGAAGAAGTTGGTGACTTGCTCTGCAAACACACTGAGAAAAATTGTAGTTCCCATTCTGGTTTGCCTTCTTGCACTCTACTGAGGTGGGAGACTCTGAATTTGTGTTTATTTTCAGAACAGTTTATGTAGTTGCTAGACATGGGATCCAAATTTCTTGGTAAGCCCCATCCTTAGTCCTCACATTCCCTAATACAGGATTATGACTGGAGTTAAAGAGGCATGACTGCTGAAACTTCCAATATTAGTCCCATTTCCTTCAAATATTTAGTATATGTGTGTGCTTTTTTGAGCATTTATGTAGCTTTACAGAGATGCAATGAAATGAAAAAAACCCTCACATTTTAACTCATGCTATTCATCCCTTCTGCAGTTTGTTTACTTCAGTTTATTTCATGCTCTTGGAACAGGAAACTTCTAGTATTCCGAAGTTACTGCCTGTGTTGCATTTCACACTAAGGGCCCCATTCTGGTCTGACTGAAACAAGCATAAAACTACTACAGTGAATTTGGATATGTAGGTGTGTTGAGCTTTTATTTTAGTGTCTTTTCCTGATTATTGACATAGAAACACCAGCTATAACTTGAGACTAAGTATATTATTATGCACTGAATTTGAAATTTGTTTTATGGGTTCATAATAAAATCTTGCAACTGTGCGATATTTGTAGAATATTTGAAGATTACTTGACCCTTGAACCTCTGCTAATATTTATCTTGACAAAGATTTTTATTTCCTCTCATTTTGCATAGCAAGGATTCAAGATGTATGGTTGAAATACCATGCAGAGAGATATCACTGTCAGACTTGAGATCAGCCATTTTTCTATTGATCACTAGATTCTGCAGCTACCCATGCAAGTAGTTGAAGACCATATGGATTACCAGTTGGGTATCTAAAATAATAGTTACTTTTTTCTTTTTTTTTAATGAGGTGTACTTTTTTTTTAAAAAGATGTAAAATACCAAGTACCATCTGTACACAAACATCAGCCCATTATTAATTTACACATAAAAGTAAAAAATAAAATTATAATGATGAGCTGTTCTCAAAAGCTGTGGAGAGAAAAAATTTCTTCTTACAATAAATTTATATTATGTTTCAAAGAAAACTTGAGTCTTTCACATAGGGATACAAAATAAACTCTAATTGTATGTTCAGAATGTAGTATGATATTTCATTCCTAGGTCAGATCGCAGAAACAAGTAATGCATCCGATGTGTAACGACATACTCTGACTGTCTGCTCTTTTGTTATTATACCATGAACCTGAATGTATTCTTTGTTCAACTTCCTTTATTATAATATCTTTGACAGAACCATACCCAAGTGATTAGAAGTGAGGAATAATAGAGCTTTTTACAGTGGAGAAGAAATACTGTATTTATTTTATAGCTATTTTATTATACTTATTACAGTTTTAAAAATATATATTTTATATTAAAGTGACTTCTAACATAGAAAATAGCATGAATCAAAAGTATAGATTTTCTAATTTTTCTTCCAAGTTTGAATTAAAATCAGGAGCTGAATCTAGAATTTTGGCTGTTCTGTGTTTGGTAGGTCAGAATGAACTCCTGGGAACAAATTTCCTTGAACTTGGGAAAATTCGGGATGAATCCATGTCTGACCTTTGCAGGCTAATCCATCTCTTTAAGGGTTTAAAACATGAAAAATAAAATCATAAGATTCAGATTTTTTATGGAAACTGACAGAAAAATGTAGAATCACAACATAAGGTAGTCTACCTGACATTAAAGTCCATTTATAATCATAAGCATGAACATTGTTTTAAACTGTCCAAACTGCATTTTATGTGCATTTTGAACATGTACATATTTTCTTGTCAGCAAAAAGATCAGTACAGTGCTGTCCAAATTGTTCATTTCATTATTTAGCCTTTCTAGTGACAACATGACCATCAGCCTTGCTTATAGAACTTCATTTAATTAAAATTTCATTTACCGTAGGAAGGATGAGGAAGTGAATCACGTCTCAATAGGGGAAATCTGGAACGGGAAAGCATGGTTGTTGTGCACTGAAACAACAGCTGCAAGGTACTAGGTCATTTTGAGGTTTGTGTTTGAGGCAGAAGCTTTACCCAAGATGACTCGGACTGGAATTGTCTGTAATGTCCAGGTCCCACCAAAATTACAGAGGCATTACATACACCCAAATTAATAGGCATGAGACTGTATACCTGATCGTTCAAAACCAATGTAGGTGTTCTATACGAGTCTTATCTAGTTATTTTTCCAGGTGCTAAATTTTTTACATTACAGTATGCTTATTACTACATTCTGAAAAAATTGGCTAGGCTATGGCAATAATTTTAAAGCAGAAAAAAATTGCTGTCCGAGAAGGCTGGTTTGTGAGAAGTACATGGTTTGGAAAAACCACCATTCTTCCATCCCTGTGGATAGTGAATTGTTTGTGGAAATTCTCTCTTTGCATAACTGTCTGTTCTCGTATAGTGTGACTAAAATGCCTTGACACCCAGCCGTCCCCCCAGGATGACTAATGCCTTGTGTACACCACTCTTTTTCGTAAAAGAGGAAAGCTTGATTTTTGTAGTTAGGTTAGGAGCAGCTGCCCCCTCCAGCCCAGGACTCCATCCTACCCCAGCCAGTAGACCCAGGGACCTGGGCTCTCTGGCCAGGCTGAGACACATAGCTGCTACTTTCCTGTGTGCACGTTCAATCAGTAGCAAAGTACAGAATGTGTCCAGGGGCTACCTGTGTGCTAATATATTGTATGTCAAGAAATTATACTTCTGATATAGTGAAGTTGAGAATCAAATATCGAAATGCCTCTGTGGTTGGTTCTCAAATGCTATCAAATTTTGGTAGTAATTGTTAGAATATATTGCTGAATCTAATCACACATGGCTTAGTACTGATTTGGTTCATACTGGTTTTGATGTGAATTGTGGCTCAAGGTTTTGATCTTATTTTTCAGTTGGTGCTTGAAGGATGGTGGATAATCTTTCATTATATTCAGATATATCCATATAATATCCTTGGCTTTGCTGGGTTTACATGAGTGTTACTAAGAGTTTACCTCAGTGTTGGTAACCTCGAATTTAATACTTAAAAGAATTGTGGAAGTGCTTTGAACTGGAAGATGATACACCGGTTTCCTGCACAGCTCTGCCAATGCACCGAAGTTCTGAATGACCATATGCTTGGTGTTAGTTTGGGGTTCTGTCTGAGGAGAGTTATAGGGTAGTTTCAGTGACAGTTTGAAAAAAGGACAATTATACTGAAAGAGTGAGCTATTTAAATGTAATTGGAGGAAGCACCTAACAGGAACATGTAAATGTTGTGCTTGCATCCACCAAACAACAAAGAAGTAACTTGCACTTTCTGTCTCTCTGTACTGTTGTCTGTGAAGCCTCAGATTAATCAGTTTGATCAGTCACTGGAAAGAACAAGTTAAAAAACACAGCAGGCAGGTTTCTGAAAGCCCTGTCCTCTTTTCCTCAGAGAAGTCACTAGCCATTGCACATGCTGGGAAAAGAATATAAATCCTGTGCCTACCGAAATAACAGTTCCCACAGTCTAGGATTAACACAAGTTTGGTGGGGGGCAGTTGGAATGATGAAATTACTATGCACTAGTTAGGTAATTAGGAGGTTTTCCTTCTCCATCTGATGTTTATTAGTGTGAGGGGGTTATTTATCTTTCTCATAGCAGTTTATGACTCCCTGTGATAATGTCACAATTTTGTTTTAAAGGTGATATGACCTCAGGACATGTTTTTGCCCAGTTTCTTCAAATACCTGTCAGAGCTAACTTTTAGCATGGTCACTGCTTAATTACTATAACATCCTTGATTAATTCTGCGGTGCCACTGGTGAACTCTGAAGTGAGTGCTTACTCAAGTGAGTCAAGGAAATTTAGGAGCTACCAGCACTAAGGTTCACTGATAGGCAAGATTTTTAGAAATGTTTTAAAAATCTTACGGGTCATATGACTGTTCTGGCAAAGCCTTTCAGTTAAAATGGCTTTTAATTGTATTTTGGGGAAGGCTTATGTGTATCTGGGTTTTTTTTAGAAACAAGTGCCACATTAAGCAGCATCTGCCCTCAAGCCCCAGCTGCTTGTTTCTGCCCTTTACTCATTGCCCTCTCTTTTAGCCAATCCAGCTATTTGTGTGGCACAAGATAAACTGTATTCAGGAACAGAATTTAAAATTACTTTTGTTCCTTTTTCCTGCTGCTGTTCAAATGATATCAATTTGATAATGTGTTATTCTCCTGTCTCCACTAGTGAAGAAGGTAGTAAGGCATTGAGGATTGGCAAATTGGGTAGGAAATTGGGAGAAGGAATAGGAGCTGTATAATCTGTTTTAGGTACCAAAACAAATGTGTGTGATTTTTTTACCCTTGTCAGCCAAGAGCTGCATGGTTACTCATCTTCCTAGCTGAAATCTATAAAACCATTATGCATTTTTCAGACTTTTTACATGCTTTGCCAATAAACTGTTGTTAGTCCGTCCCTCTCCCTGCTCTCAAACAGATTCTGTCTAAATTATTTTTTTGAAGCTTTTCCAGGGAGTTCATTGTTAAAGATTTACAAGTACTGAATGAGGCTCTCCGCTGTCTTATAGAGGATATTTTTCGCAAGTAAATTGACACATTCACTTCTAAAGGGCATTCAGTTAAACAATTACATGCAAACATCCTCTGTCTCCCTGTGTTTTAGCCTGACTCAAGACACTAATTCATTCTCATCTCTTTTAAACTGCCTTCAGAAAGACAGGGAAATGAATGTATTCAGAGCAAAAATAAAAATACTACAGAATGTCCTCAGATTCCTCAGAAGTGGGCCAGGACATTAGATTTTAGGGCTGGTTTTAAGTTTACAGAAGGTTTGCAGTACACATATTCATTGCTCAGGAAGCCTATTTCTAGTGAATGCTGAACTGGAAATTCACTTTCATGGAATACATGGAATAATTTTTTCTCAGAAAAAAACTGAGAAATGGGAATGTGATTCCTAAAATATAGCCAAGGAGATTATTCCCTTTTCTATTCCCTTAATGTTTGTATGAAGAGAGAAGTAATGAGAAACATGAATAGGGGGCTGGGGGAGGAGAAAGGTAGCAGACTTCCATCCTGTAGTCAAAAATTATTGACAGACTTATCAGCTGTACTGTATAAATTCTTGCAGTAGTTACCAATGACTTAAATCAATAACACTGCAATGTAATCTAATAACTGTACAATATTTCCTTCCCACCTTGCCTTTTTCTTCCGCAAGCTAGAAAACATGTCTTTTCCTATGAAAAAAATACTGGCTTGAGTAATCATATATGAAGTTAATAATGTGCTTTATTCTGCTGCTCTGCAGGGTTTCCTATACAGATGAACGACTCCGATCACTCGCTGTTTCAGCATTCATTTCAAGGATGCATGCAGTTTATTCACGTGGATGATCAGCTGGTGGATTTGCATGCAGTGGAGCAAGGCCAGCTGGGAAGCTTCGCCAATGTCACCATTGACATGTGTGCCATTATTGACAGGTAAGTTGTTGAGTCATCTCTGATACTCTGAGATATGTCCTGCATATTCTGAAATTATACAGTTATAGAGAAAAGGTTGTTCTGATACTGTCAGTGGTTGTGTCACGGCAGTCCTACCTTTTTAGCAGTGGGAACTATACTTAGATGATAGTGTTGATGCCTTTAAGTTGTAGATTGTGCAGAGGAGAAGGTGAAAAGCTCTTGTAAGTCAAATTCAGCTCACAGGTCAATAGTACAGCTGCTTTGAATAGAGGGAACTCTCACAAAAAGTCACAGATTTTCTCTATTTCTTACATGACTTATGGAGATCTTTTTGCAAGTGGAAGGTCTGCTTCCTGGCTTCAGTGCCTTCTGGCTTCACTGAATTCTTCAGAGAACTGAAATAGGTCCACATGTTTGCACAACTGTGCATGTAATAAATGCTCAAACTTTAATAAAATAATGCTTAAGTCATGGTGGTTTTGGTTTTTTTTTTTCCAAACTGAGTAATTCAGAATTATGGTAGGCTTTTGCTTTTGCTGAAAAGCCCTACCTTTTCAACCACTTATCTGTGTTAATATCAGTTGCTCCTGATTAAGTGTTTCTTCTTTGTCAGTAAAAAAGAAAACACTAGGAGAGAGAAGGAAAGAGCAAGTAGCCCAACTCCTGAATGCAGGCAATTTGGCTCATCATGAGAATTACCTACATATTAAATCCATTGCAAGTCTGCTGGAAAGCTGAAAATGGCTTTTTTTTTAATTCTGCTTTGAAAGAAACATAGATTACAAGAACCTAGAACCCTAGAATAATTCAGGTAGCAAACAGTCACAGGGATTCTTGTGGTCCAAGCACTGCTCAATGCAGGTCCAGCTTCAAAGCTATGTCAAGTTGTTCAGGGCCAAGGACCAGTCAAGTCTGAGTATCTCCAAGGAAGGAGATTCCACTGGCTGAGTGACTCTGGATATTGTCAGAAAAGATCCGAATTGTTATGGTAAAGAAATGCATGTGCTTTTAATTTCCTACTTTAAGTTAAAGGAATCTCAATGAGAGAAATGCTAGTGTGAAAAAATGAAATATGGCATACTGCTATGGTCTTGCAAAATGCTTTCCCTTCCTGAAATGTAAACATCAGATTTCAGTAAATAAGTTGTGGTGGGTTCATCACGGCCAGCAGCCAGACACCCACCCTACCTTTGACTCAATCCCCTGTCCCAGGAGATGGGGAGAAAAATAGAAAGAAGGCGAAAAGATTTGTGGATTAAGATGTCCATTTAATAAGAGAAGCAAAACATGCATACACAAGTAAAGCAAAAAGAAGCATTTGTTCAGTACTTAGATCAGCAGGGAGATGTCCAGCTGCTTCTTGAGAAACAGGGCCTCAGCACATATAATGGCTGTTTGGGAAAAGAAACTCCATAACTCTAAACATCCTCCCTTCCTCCTCCATTCCCTGAGTTCTTACTGCTGAGTGTGATGTTGTGTAGTGTGGGATACTCCTATGATCAGTTTGGGTCAGCTGTCCCAGCTGTGTCCCCTTCTAACCTCTTGCCCACCCCCATCCCCCTGGCCTTTGCAGGGGAGGGTGTGGAGAGAAAGCCTTCACACTGTGCAAGCCCTGGTCAGCAGCAGCCGAAGCAGTGGTGTGTTACCGACACCGCTTTAGCCAGCACTGAGGGGCACAGCACCATACGGGCTGCTGTGAAGATTAACTCAGTAACATTATCCCAGCCAGACCCAGTATACTTACATATAGGAATATATATGTAAAAATATACTATTATAATAAATCAAGGTAATAATGATGATGATGATGATAATCATCAATAATGTCAGTGTGAAGGAGGATGCTTTGTGGCGTACTAGTGAGTTGTTCTGGCATGTCAGGCTCCTTTAGATTGCAGCTTCTCATGGACCTGTAGAGGGCTGAAGTCATAGTGGAAAAAGGCAGTGAAGAGCTGCTGTCATAGGGAAGAAGTTTGTTCGCTCTGTCTCCTCACATACAACTGAAATTAGGCTTCCTGTGGTTCGCAGTTGGTACATTGAATTGCTTAGTTTTATTTTGAATATTTGTTTTCAGAAATGTAAACTGCCTTGGAAGAAAGGATGTGAAGATACATCTAATTAAGTCTCTGCTTTTTCCCCAGTGGATAAATCTAAGCTTATCTGACAGTTTGTATTGATCCCACTTATGTCAGTGTCGATTAGAAATAATTCCATCATCATAGTGAAGTTAATCAGAATTAGGCTTTCACAATGTATTACAATGTAATTACAATTAACTGACAATCTAAGTTAATTAGAATTGGAGCTTTACAGTGCAATTTTAAAAAATAGAATTTAAAGCTTCCTGTATGTCAGGCGGCTTACTTTTGAAGTGAATGTCTTATAGATGTTACTCTTTATAAGGTATTTCTTTTCATAACACATGATAATATATATTCACATATTTCATACATCATAATTCCATATGCCATATTATATTGAATGCCTATTACTATATTAAAATATTATTATGCTTTATATCTTTAATATGTATTTTATATTAGATTTATTTGATATAGTTCATAGATATAGAACTATAAACAACGGTGGTTTATATATATTTATGTATGTATGTTTCTTTAGATAATAAACATATTCTCACTCTGTTTCTCTCTTCTGCCACCATGGACTCTGATATCCTCATTATATAAATTAAACCTATATGTCTTACATCTATGCTTTCTAAGCACTGGAAGATTGTGTTGCAAGCAGAGTAACAATTGTATAATGATAAGACATTAGAATAGTGTCCAAATAATTTTCTTAGAGTTGGCTTTGTTTTTTTTAAGGATTAAGGATTGAGGTGTAATCTAGTTCGTTGTTTTCCCGTGATCAAGTTTATTTCTTTCTGGTTTGCACTTTAAAACAAATCCTTTGACTAAGAAGTAATAATACCAAGCTTTTGATCTGACTGGATTTTCATGGCTGTCTTACTAACATCTGCAAATAAGAGTTTACAAGCACTTCTGTTACAATATGCTACTATATTTAACAGTTTTATGTGGCTTTCTTTTAAAGGATCCAATATGTGTTATATGTTAGCTTAATTTCATTTCCTTTGAAATGGGAAAGTACTTGTGGCCATGACACCGGGATCCTCCTGCTTTTTTTTTAATCTTGTTTGGCTCTGATTCATAAAGGCTTTGGTCATCATCAACATGGAAATTGCTTTCATAGTCACACTTCAGTGAAGACCCCCACTGGGCAAAAAGATAAGCTGTCACATTGAATTATTCTTACTGCAGACTTCAGCCATTTGGTTGGGAGGAAAAAATGTTAAGTTGTAAATAGTGGCATTTTTCATCATTAGCCAGAGTGGGTAGCAAGGAGAGGACAGTTCTCTCTATGAGAACATTACAAAAGATACTGAGGGTGGTGAGTTCTCATGTTGCACTTGCCTGGAGGTAACTGCTTCCAAAGTCCCAGGCTCTGCCAGGATAAACAACTGTCCCATATGGAAAGGGTTTCTGAGTTTTGGTTCCAGTATTTTTTAAGACATTAGAAGAATGGTCATGCTAGAGTATTGCACTTGTACTTGAGAGACAAAGGTGTTGAACCCGTGTCTTCTTACTTTCAGTCTTCCTCTCCTCACATGAACATTTTGCTATTGCAAAGACTACAAGATGAGATCTTATTAAAAGGGAACAGCAAAGCTAAGGAACGTTCTCTTTTTACCAGTGGCAAAATAGTGTAAATGCATGTGATTCCATGTTTATATCAATTACAGGCAGTTAAAATGCTACTGAGAAAAAATAATAATCCCTTTTTCTGTATCTTAATTAACTTTAATATTATTAGCAATGGAAGTTGCATTGTTGTCACAGTGATCAACATGCTGTACTGCTTGTGACAGCACAGGTCTCTCTACACCTCCTTTAACTTATCATTAACAAACTAACATTGTTACAGTCCAGATGATACAGTTGTACTTTAGGATTTTAGCATGGGACATTCAACAGGAATTATTACAACTAATTTATCCCAGCAGTGTCAGAGAATTCTGAAGCTTGTCTGACGTTATTGTGGCTAGAATTATGGATTTTAATCACAAAATCACAATAAGAAGGTACTAAAATTGTTCCAAAATCTAGTGTCCAATCTGTCATTGCAGATTAGGCAGAACATATGCCAATTTTAATGAAAATCTCTGTGTATCATAAAAGGTGAAATGACAGAAGTGGGGGAAAAAACGCAGTACCAAGAATTTTAATTTAGCTGCTTCTAGTGTTTTATGAATGTGTAAATTGTGTGATTGCCTTTGTAATACAGTGAGATGAATTAGATGCCAATTTTTGATAATAATTTCACATTAAAGAATTCATGTAAGTAATCAGATATGTGCAGCAGAACATTTCTGGGTGATTATCGCTTACCTGCTGTGGTGGTACACTGTATGACAGCCAGCATTCAGCTTTAATCCCACACAGCCACATGCTCTAGACTATGTGATCGCCAATCAAAATTTGAAATAAATCATTTAAATAACAAAACACAGCAAGCATATCGGTGCATGAAAATGGCCATAGTGTAACTGGCAGCAAGACAGAATCTCTTTGGAATTTAAAATCATCATTGCAAGTAGTCTTACAATTCTTCACTTCTGGCTCTTTGCATGAACTTTAGGCTTCTGGCCTTCCTCTCTGTTCTCTCCCTTCCTCTGCCAGTTCAGTGGTGAGGCAGACAGTGAGGAATAAGACATCATCCTGTAGTACGCTCATAAGAAGCATAAGATATACTAATATCCAGACTGGAAGGAAAAAACACCTGCTTTACAGTTGAGTTGTTCCCAAGACAAATTCACAAAAAGGAAGTAAAATAGGACTGGGGAAGAGCTGAAACCATACCATGACTTCAACCTGCAGACCCTCCTGGCCGTATGGCTGGAAGCCACTTCCTACATGTATGCTCTCCCTCTGCTGGCCCTCTCATATTTATGTTTTTGTTTTTTTTTTAACTATGAAAAAAATGCCTATTCTCTCACTTTTTAAAAGAATAAAAAAAATAAAGAGGAAAACACTGTAAAAATAGGGGAAAAGGAGGCAGGAAAAAAGGAGACACACTAACAAATTGAATTAATTGGGTTTTCCATTGTGTTCATATACATTCTCCCTTGCATGCAGCTGGAAAAATTTGGATAATTTGCAAAACTTAACAGAGAATGAGTCCAATGAGAACTAAAATATAAGTTGTTTTAGAGATAAGATACTGATATAAAAATAGTTGCTTGACTGAAGATGTCTATGCATCACTTTGATATACACAAGAAGCTGGCTGGACATTCCTGCTGTCATTAGTTTAGAAGTGAGCTCCCCAAGACAGCAACACAAAAAATGAAGATGATGCTGATTAGATCATGGAAGTTTCCACACAAAAAAACAGCACCAAGGGATGGAGTAGGTCTGAATGGACAGAAGGCAGAAAACATGTGAAGTTCCCTGTGTGAAACAGTAGGACTAATGACCCAGATTGTTAAAGAACTAAAAAGTGTAATCAGTAGCTGTCTAAGCAAGTTAGGATAGTTTCAAATCCAGATGATTTGAACACTATTTTACTTTTATGCTTTTGACATACTGATTTTTTTGAGATGGTGGTGGGCATACTTCTAAAACTCTTTAAAGTCACTTTGTGGGTTACATATCATCCTATATCTGTATGCGTAAACATTTTAAAGTCTCCAAAATCCTTATCCTTATTTGTTATCTTCTATTTAATCTTAGATAAACTCTGAAAAGGGGGGAGGGGGAAATCTTCTTTCATTTTAACACCATTAAATATTAATCCATCTTTCTATTATGAAAAATGTATGCCACTGAAATAATTTTCTAAAGCAAGTGGATTATTTCTTCATATTATATACTTGTTCTTGCTAACATAAAAGCTAAGATAGTAAACATTTAGGTATATTTCTGAGGAGCAGTAGTATGTAAAACAGAGCCTGGACAATCTGACAGCCAACAGGGGTGCTGGCTAGGCTGCAGGGATGATCCCTACCACGGCCCGAGAGAGGAGGAACAGCCCGGGGTCTGTCGTTGGAAGCCCAGCGGCAGACGAGGCATCAGGGATGCCCAGCAGCTGTGCCCCCTGCATGGCCACCAAGGGCAGGGACAGCCCCCCGAGCCTCCCTGGCACAGGGGCTGCCTCAGTACTGGCACTCAAAGACCTTCTTCCCAGGGGGGCTGGGCGGGGGATGGGGTGGCGCCTGGAGACCCTGTCACCCCAGTGTCACCCCCGGTGTCACAGTGCCGTCACCTGGCAACGCAGCAGTCACAGTGGCCCGGGGGAGTATAAAAGGGGCCTCGTCCTGTGTCCCCCGGGCAGAGCTGGCCTGGCACCGGCCTGAAGACACCCGAGAGGAAGGCCTGGAGGGGCCGGTGGGATTCCCTGGGGGCTGAGGGAGGAAGGCTGGAGCCTGGACAAGGCTGCTAGCAGGGCCACATTCAAAGCTCATCTGAGGTCTGGAAATCCTTCTCAGCTGGACAGCCATGGCACCACCAAGGGAATGCCTTCTTGAGGAGCGCTGCAGAGCTCACCATCCTTGTTCCTCATGAAGCCAGGGGCAGTGGCCGTGAGTTATGGGATGCAGAGATATTGCCAGGGGTCCCAGAGCTTTGGAGCACCCACTGGTGCCCTGCCAGGCACAAGAAGGATTCTTGTCCCCCCAGGTCGATCAGGCCAGGGGTGTTTGGTCACTCTTGGAAGCCCCTGAGGTGGCTCCGGGCTGAGGGAGAAGAGGGCTGGGGCATCTCCCGGGAGGCGTGCCCAGCCCGTGGGACGAGGAGGCCGGTCTTGCTCACGTGCTCAGGGAACAGCCGATCGCCAGCGCTGCCTGGGGTCAGGAAGGAATTTTCCCCCGGGGCACATTGGCACTGGCCCCCGGGGGTTTTTTGCCTTCCTCTGCAGCACTGAGCGCGACCACTTGCCAGGGCTCCTGCGGTCCCTCGGGCCAGGTCACCGCCTGCCGCTGGTGCCCCACGAAGGTGGCCTCTCGTGCCCTGCAGCTGGGGGGAGGAAGGCTTTTTTCCCCCCGTGGTGGGCGAGCAAGTGTCCCTGCCCGGGGTTTTTTGCCTGCCTCTGCAGCACCGTGCAGGGCCCCTGGCCAGGGCTCCTTTGGGCCATTCTGGCCAGGTGCCTGCTGCTGGTGCCCCACGAAGGTGGCCTCGTGCCCCGCATCCGGGGGGAGGAAGCTTTTGAGGCTCCCAGGGGGCCCCCAGCGTGGCCCCCGCGGGTTGCTGCTTTTCCTCGGTAGCACTGAGCACAGCCCCTGGCCAGGGCTCCTCGGGGCCCTTTCGGCCAGGTTCTTGCCCGCTGCCCTCGCACCCCCGAGGCACCCCCGTGCCCTGGCGCTCTGGCTCTCTTGCCCATCGCAAGCCTTGGCAGGAGCCAGCTCTGCTCTGCCCTCGGCTCCCTTTCCCCTGGGCTTCTGCCTGGTGCCAAACAGCCTCCGCTTGGCCGGGCTCCAGGCTCGCTGCCCCATCAGGAGCTGCCACTTTCCAGCTCTCCCATGTGCAAGGCAAGCTCAAGGCAGGCACGAGAGCCCTTTCCATACATCCCTGGCCAAGAACAACAGCGGCAGAGCTCATATGCAAATGAAAAAAGTGTGCTTTTCATCGATATGGGCCATACTTTTTAAAATACCTCATGGCACCTCAGATCACCTTTTTCCTCTTTTGTGCATGGTCGGTCCTGGGGGTCATTCATGAAGCTCTCACTCTTCAGCAAGCAGGCACTGCTTGGCCTGTGTCCCTGCTGCTCCTCTCTGTGGCTCTGTGCCTTTCCCATGCCAGGCTGCAAGGGATGGGTTTTCCAGATGAACTGAGGGATGCACCAGCCTGCTCCTGCCTACACATGTGCGTTGTCTCAGTGCTTGTGAGCATTGGCTCTATATCAGATTCAGAAGAACAAAATCCTGTTTCTACTTGTAACCTTTCAGATTTGTGCCCTTAAAAGTGTTTATGGAGCCAAGAAATCCCTGGCTTTTCAGGCTAATAACAGTCTTATTGTTATTCAACTCATGGTGAGAGTAAGAAATGGAATGGAATGGGAGTATACTAGTGTTGGAAGGTACCTACAACAGCCATCTCGTTGAACTGCCTGATGACTTCAGGGCTGACTCGATGGAAAGTATGGTCTTAAGGGCATTATCCAAATGCTTCTTAATCACTGAAAGGGATGGGCTAATGTCCATCTGGCCAGGAAGACTGGTCCAGGGTTTGACCACCCTCTTTGTAAAAATTTATTTCTAACGTCAAATCCAGCCCTCTCTTGACAGACGCAGCTTTGAGCCATTCCCAGGCATCCTGGCACTGCGTACCAGGGGGAACAGCTCAGCACCTCCTTCTCCATGTCCCTTCCTCAGGCAGCTGTAGAGATCACCGAGGTCACCCCACAGCTGCCTTCTCTCCAAACTAGACAAACCTAGGGTCCTCAAACATGCCTGAGAGGCCATACTGTCCAGCCCCTTTCCCAGCTCTGTTGCCCTTCTTGGGATGCATTCACACACCTTAATATCCTTTTGGAATGGTGGTCTTCAGTTTACAGGATTGCATTCCCATTCTGTGATCCCCCACCGCATGGGATCACCATTAGAACAGCCACAGTGTATTATGTCTGGATGTGCTATTTGTGCATGAATTTGCCTTGCGGAGTACTTTGCAAAAAGGAAAGCTTGGCCTTAAAATGCATGCGGTACCTATTCGTTTTCAATTTTAACTCTAAACATAGATTTCAGCTTCTAAATTCCATGTAATTTAGAATCCTTGATACTTAGACTTTTTCCTAAAAGCCCTCTGCACAGAGGGCACTCCTGGAAAGGGAACGCATCTCTAGCCTTCCTCTGCCTGCTGATCTATCAGATCCATGCTTGGACATGTTCCAAGGGGCCTGTCTTAACCCAATGAACTTGCATCAGGATGTTGAGATTCTTTTGCCAAATAGAAGTAGTCTGGCAGCTTTCTGCACATATTGCATCAGTTGTGCAAAGTAATTACCAAATGTCTGCTAGAAGATTGTTTTTCATGGATTCTTTTATTAATGTAAAAATCCCAACAATGTAGTTCCTTTCCTTTGTGTCTGAATAACGTCAGCAGTATAGTCAAGAGCTGAACAGTTCTTCCCTGGATGAATTATCATGCCTGGAAGAAGTGCATGATCGCACATTCCCATTCCGTGCTCATCACAGGTAACTGTAATCCCTGAGCTGACGTGGGAGACTGTGCAGTTGATTCAGAGGCATATGAGATTGACTGACGATCAAACCCTCTTACTCTTCTTTATTCCTAACAACTCCTGTGTGAGTGACCCTTAGATATGGCTGGAAAAACTTTATTTTTCCACCCTTGCATTGTCAAATCTGATGACCTGCTTTAGCCAGCATGGCTGTGAGTCAGTGTGTTGCTCAGGAACATGCTGGAAGCTCCACATTATGGATTTTCATGTTCAGTGCATTCTAGAGGAGGGATTGATGCTTTAGAGGCACACATCTATCTACATTTACTAATCTGACAAGATTAGTAGGGCAATAATTGGAAGAAAATTTGTCAAGTGGCAAACTTTTAAAATCTTATTTAGATGTTACAAGCTGTTTTGGCAGAATCTCAGCTTTTTTGCTGTCTGCTGCCACATCACTGATATAGGAACAGGTTAGTCAAATGGAGTAATTCATAGTTTATGAATGTCATGACCAAAAGCTTTATGTGGAAATTCATTGCTTGTTTTTAATTAGATGTATTAGTTTACTCAGGGGACTTGCTTGAATGTGCAGCTTATATTACATTCTTGCTTCATTATTGTTTTATACTTACCCTCCTGTTGGGAAGATGTGAGCACTTAGCAGATATCTACAAAGCTTGGTCTTAGACATGAAATTTATACTCTCACAAGACTAGATCCTGTAATAACACTGTTGAAACAATAACTCTCTGGTTACTCAGCTGAGTTTTGAAGCCAAAGGGCTTTGATGACTGTCTCAAGTTGTTCTTCACTTAGTGCTTTTCATCAGTTCATAACTGAAAAAGATAGTATGTATGCAGATTGCTTATTTTTATGTGATTAAAATAAAATTTTAATTTTATGTGATTAAAATACTTTCTCCTGAATGAACAGTGCTATTCTTAATGTATAGGATGATTCCCCAAAATAAAAAAAAAATGGTTTGTCATATCAATTTTAAAGTTTACTGAAATTTTAACCAGTGCAAAAAATCATGACGTTGTTTCAAGAACTTTCCATGTCGCTACTATCACTTTTAGCCTTCAAATAAGACTAAAATTGCATCATCCTCTCACTTGCATTTATGTTTATTAAATATGAGTATCTCTAATATTAATATTATTCATTCTGCTGTTTTCACCCCTGTTAAAAGAAAATGGATAATCAGAATCCAAACAAATAAACTGTCTCTGTATCCCTTTTTATTTGATTATATGCTATAATTAATAGTCATGCTAATAATACTTGGTAGATATGATGTAATGTTATAGCAAGTAGTTATCATATATGCTTTAAATATTTTTCAGAAACTAGAAGAAAAACAGTTGTAGACATTTCTTGGTGTGCAGTACAACTATGATTATGACCAGTTTTAAGACTGCAGCTCTGAATTTGTAATCAGGTATCAAGCTGTGAGTAAATTCAACCAGTTAATTAGAAGTATATGCATCTAAAACTGGAGGACAGCCAATCCTGATGGATTACTAGAATTTCCACTGGATCTGTTACAAAGAGGTGTTGTTAAAACCACAGAAAGCCCATTTCATAATCTGGCAATAGCTTGCTATAGTAATAATTTTGACCAAAAACATGTCTTAGTAAAATGTTAGGTCCATCTCTTGGTCGTACAGGCAAGCAATAAATTCTCCATAATAAGTAGTTTGTCTTGTACATAACACTGCTACAAATAAGGACTGTTAGCTATTTGTGGATGGGATTTGACTTTTAGCAGAAATTGGTTTGCTGTAGAGTTCCTGCTGGATTTACATTCTTCCTTTCTTTTTCAGGAGTCATTAGAACTTTAAAACTAGTATATTAAACTCACACAGAATATTCATATGGGTGAGAGTCTAAAGAAATTGAGTTATAAGTCTAATAGGGTAGAAGTAGTCTTGTAATAGTTATAGGTTGCTCTTTAAAGCTTGGAAAAAATGTGATTAACTATGAAATCACTGGAAATCAATAGTAATACTGCTAATAATACCTAGTTACATGCTTTAGACTTAATATTGTCTCTGTATCTTTCAGCTTCCTTTTCTCAAAAAGAAGCGCTTATGTTATTGTGTCTGAATTTCTGCTAGTAGTAAGTCTTTGCTAATGATTAGACTCTTTAAAAAAATTACTGCCTATCCATTGAGGAAGGTATTATTCATGTTCAATCTCATATTTCTCCCAGAATCTGATTTTACTGCTCTTTTGCTGAATAAGAGTACTGCCTAATAATGAAACAAATACGATCAAATCTATTTCTACTACTAGCATTTGATCAGAACAGATTCACCTTACCTGTTTTACACTTTTCTGTAGCCAGCAATATTAACATTTCTGAGGATCCCAGTATTTCTGTTGTTTATCACAACATCTTCCTTCAAAGAAAATGCAGCTAGAGAAAGACTAAGGCCTAGATTCTGTACAGGATTTACATGTACTAATGCTCGCTAACTTTTGTGGCTCTGCCTGTGGGAATGGGATGCACAGTCATGAGTGAGGGTCTTGAATTGTTTGTAGCATAAATAAGTAAACATAAGCATCAAAGAGCAGGACTAACCACAGCCAAAATACTGAGAGAGGTATTGAAAAGATTTAGTTCAGAAACGTATGGCCTAGAAATACCTCCAATGAGAACATACACATCTGTAGTAATGAGAGAATGTAGTAAAGGGAGAACTTAATGTATAGTCCCTGCTTCCAACGGTGCTTGTGTATTTTCCCCAACAACAGAATGCATCCATTAACACCATACTTAGGCACACGATATGATTAGCTGGTGGACACAGAAAGGTTTGACAGCAGGCTAAGTGAAGAGAGGCTTGGTTTTTCCATTGCTTCCTATAGAAACTTTAGGTGGGGAAGCAGCCAGACGGTGTTTTTCTGTATAACTTTCACAGTAGGCACATAAACAGTTTTGGGATCACATGGTGGTTGACAAAGATGATGCATAAACTTTAAGGTTGAACAAGGATTTGAACTCTGCCTTTCCAGTTCCAAACTTGTTTTCTAGTACAGTCAACCTTCCTTTTACATTCTGTTAAATAGATTTGAAGCTATTGCACAAAAACTTTGTGATTATGATTCTGCACTTCAGTATTTGTGAGTCTGCAGATTTCTGTTGTGCATCAAATTAAAGGCAGGTGGCAATTCTTGATGAGAAATTGAGTTAAAACCTAATCAGATTTCTTCTGAGAAATTGGAAAAAATAAAATTCCTTGGAGGAATGTATGTCAGATGCCACTTGCTTAATCCTTGATATTTTCCTGGAAGAATAGTTTAAATGAACTAATACGATCCTGTAGTTTTTGGTAAACAGATCTTCATTCATTCCCTGTAAATGCCACCAATAGATTAGATTATATTAGCTGTTTTTAAAGAGGAGAGTACCGAAAGGAAATGAATATTGAATAGAGATCTAGATTAGCAGATACGAATAGGATTGGTTTTCAGAAGAAGGAAAAAAATCTGTGCAGAAAATGTGTTCTATTTTTCCTGTTATAATACAAAAAATTATTAAGTACACATAAGGAGAGGTCTTACCTGAGTGATCCAAAAGAAAATAATTTAAAAAATATTTTTACTAGCCCTGTTAATTCAGAGGAATTCTTAGTGAAACAATTCCTTATTTATAATGGTAGAATAAATGTATTTGAAATTTACTGTTTCTAAAACTTTTCACGCTGTGAAGTATATCTATCACAAAAAAAGCACCGTAGTTGTAATTATTTCCGCACACACGCCCCCCCCCCCCCCCCCCCCGCCCCCCCCGCCCTTCTCCCCCCCAAAACAGAGGTTTTACATCAATCCTATACTTGTATGTTTGCAACAGAATTTTCACCGGCACTTATTTCTTCCATTTTCTGCTTAATAAAATTCATAATTTTGGTGAAGAAGATTAAATTCTGTGGAAGACACTTATAAAACATCACAGTAATGAAAAAATGGTGAAAACATGCTTATTAGGATTATGGTTTGTATGTTGAATTAGACCTCGAAAATTAAGCCAGCTGGATTTTGAAGAACCAGCAAAATGGCCCATTATATTATTATGAGAGACTAATTCAGACATTTTTTTAAATGTCATCATAAATAAAACTATATTAAGTAATGTACATAGTGAAAGCTCTAAACAAGGGTCTTTATTAGAAGATTCTCAGTGAAGCCAGAGCTGGTGTGATTGTTTAGCACCTCTGAAGTTCCCCCCATGTGCTTTTTTGTTTCCCTGGGGGTCCAAGCATGGCCTTCAGCCATGCCTGTGTTGACAACCAACTGGGTAATCAATTTTTCAGCAGAAGCAGCAGCATAGCATGCAAGGCTCCTCAGCTCCCTCTTTCCCTCTCCGTTGTGGTGGGAGGAATAGGTTCCAGTTCTGTCTCAGAGTACTTTACGTATCCAGACAGAAATGTCTGTCTCTTCAGGCTCTATTAATTGCCTATGTAGTTGTCCTTTGTTAGCTGGCTAATAAATTGTCCTTTCAGGAAAATGTAGAAAACATGCAGAAGTATCTTACAGGCCAGCTTCTGCCCACAGGCTGTGAGTTGGGCTTTGCTGAAGTTGGTACCCTACACTACCTGCACACCCATTTTTGCCACATTTGGCATATCTATTCAATAAATTGTGTCAGTGTAAACTAGCCAAAGCAGAAGGAAAACCAAGGAAACCTATGTGGACTCTTGGTTTTTAGGTTTAGGACAAGGGAGAAAGACAGCCTATCATGATAACGGTCTGGTTCCTAGGAAAAGCATATATATGATGCCTGTGCATCTTACATTGGCAGCAGTTTTGGGGTTTCTTTCAGCAGAAAATTCAATCATTCATTCATTCCTTTTTAGAAACAGTGCTGGTGAATAAGAAACTCAGTGTTCCGGTGTCAATTAAATACAACTTTTTTTCTGCTGGGGTCGGGGGGGGGAAGAAGAGATTTCAAATCCATAGTGTAAGTCAGTGCTTAGACGTGAAAAACATTGCGTGTTTGTAATTGTGCCTAGGATTTGAAAGCCTTTGCAATTGCCTGCAAGGGCCCTTAGGTCAAGAATTTAAGCTGAACTGACATGACATAACAAAAGGAGACATTTTCTCTAAGGTATCATAGACTTCAGACTTATAGAGATATCTTTTGTGCCTTGAAAAAAAATCTGATACTTTTGTCTTGAAAAGATAATTGTTGCATGTACATTTGTTGCATTTATCTGTTGCCACGCATTTAGCCAATAACATCTCTATTTTTCTGTCATTGTGATACATTTCATTGTTAAGACAGACTTGTTAGAGGGCAGCAGTTATTATGACTTCAGGGTTTTTTTTGGCACCTAATAGTTGGTCTATCAATCAGAATTGATTAAATCTAGGGGAAAGAATACAACAGTTTTCATTGGTCCTTATAATTTTTCATGTCACAACATTGTGATTGTTGTGATCAATCTGTATGACACTGTATGGATTTCTTATAATCAATGTTAGGAGCTGTTGTAGATCATTGTTCAAAGAGTGATTCAAACAAGTTGGTAGAAGGATTTTTTTGATTGATTTATATCAGTCCATCCTTATTCTCATATAGATTTACATAGCAGTCATTTCTAAGGCAACATTGTGAAATGCTATTCAGAAATATTGACTTAACTGTGATCGATAGATTAACTACTGCTTGCTATACTGTGATTGCAGGGGAAATGTTTTGGAGGGTTTTTTTGAGCAGAACTGGTGCATTATATGAAATATAATGTCTTTTGGGTTTCAGAGTTCAAATCATTAAATAGCTCCCATTGTATTATGTGGGGAGTTATCATTTAAAGGGAAGAATTACTTGCATTTTGAAACACTATGCAAAATTTTCTTCTCTTTGTTCATTTTCAGGTAGTTAATGAAATTAGTACTAAATAAAGAGATTGACTCATAAGTGATATGAAACTTGATAGATAACTCTAAGGAAAGTCCTTCAATGTGATTCTCATTTTACTCAGCCTCACAGTTTTGAAAGGCTAATTTTTCACTTAAGATGTTTGCTTCCTGTGTAATGATGTTACTGACCCATCCTCCTGTATTTCTATTAAAAGCTGAATACCTTTCAGATCAAATTCCTAAACCTTACGAGGTTCAAAAGTTGTCTAGACATTTTACAGCTGATGGTGCTTGTCAGTGTGTACGCATGCACAGGACAGTCTTTGATGGACCCTATCTATGAACTTCCTTTTCTGCAAATCAAAGCTGGAAATTCACTGTCAGTTTTAGTGAGGGTAGCTATTATTTTCACCAGTCTTTCCACTTTTCTACTAAAGGAAGGATACCAAGCTACAGAGATTTCTGCAGGAGAGAAGAAATCCAACTCCTAACATGTTTCTCTCCACTTCAGCATGAAAGGCAGTATCTGTTCTTTTTCTCTTCTGTATCTGGAGCGATTGATCTGCCTTTTCAATACCACAATTTCTGCAGTTTTTACGGTACTATACATCTTAGTTCTACCTGACTGTTCCTTTGCAGTTGCTCACTAAACTCCAGCAACAGACTCAGTGCTATTACACAAGCTGACCTCAAAATCATTAGCTCCATGAAGAAAATTATGTCTTGCTCAGACTCAGATTCAACACTGTTCATCGTAGAACGTACTGATGCTCCTTTCTCCTTCACCCTCTCTGAAGGTCTAGTTACCTTTTTAAATTATATTTTGTGCTAATACTATGATGATATCTCTGTTCCATGGTATTGTGCCCTTTGTATGAAATTTACTCATCTGAAGCATCGCTTAAGGGACTATCAAGTATAATTTTTGGTATTTTATTAATATCCAGTTGTTTGATTCAAGACTTCTGAGAACAGCAACAAGTCTTTAAACATACTCACTTTCCTCTGGGGGCTTCTTGTTTTCACTCAAGATCAGTCATAATATCAAAAGCTAACTACTCCAATGTTTGATCAAACAACCTTTTCTGACACATTTGTTTTGTGCGTTTAGTATCGACAGCATGGACTTGCCATCCTAATTTTTCATATTTAGTATTGCATTGGTGGTTTTCAGCATGTTCCAAGTGATTAATGCTTCACTGGCCTTAAGACAATTATTCAGAAAATGGCAGAAAATAAATTATGACTATTTCTCTTTGTAATTCAGTCTCCTACATCTGCTTACACAGTACCAACCTCGTGTGTATTATTTATGCAGTCTTACTTTAGTTGTTCTGAAAGCCTTTTTTTTACTGTTCTTACCTCCTAGAAATGCCTTTATATCTGTCTTATTGACTCTATCCTCTTTTCAAATTTTACAGAATATATTCTTCTCCGTTTCTCATGACAATGTTTTTCTCTCTCTGCTATTGTTTGTTATTTGACTGTGTAACTATTATTTATCTCAGTGGTGCATTTCATAATGCAGTTTGTATGAAATGTGCTCTGCAAAGTGTAGTTGCATTGTACTGCCTCATAAAAGTACACAGTAGTTGTCTTTGAACAGCATAATTACGTTTTGAAAGAAGTAAAGTTCCTGATTTGATATAAGTGTATAATGCTACTGTTTGATGTTAGAAATACATTTGAACACACAGAATTTTGTCCTTGAATAATGTGCTTTCTCCTTTTTTTAATACTACCAGTCACCTTCATGTATTATTTAAACCTAACTGATGTATACATATGGGTTCATTTATTTTATTCTACCGAAGTACAAGCAGTAAAAGAAAATACAGTTACCAATCACTGTAATGTGAAATACTTTTTAAAAAGTCTGTGTCTCTGTTGAAATAAGTGATTTATTATCCTAAAATATGAAAGAAAGAAAGTAAAAGAGAGAAAAAGAGAGTTGGTAATGAAGGAGTTGAGGAATGTGTAGAACTTTTTAAAGTTAAGTGTTTGCAGGCATAACAAGCTGGATTGGAACCAGTAAGCAATGCTTACCACAGGGTTTGAGAAGCTTAAAAGGTGCTTTGTCTTGTCTAGGCAGTAATGATACTGGTATGGTGGCATTTACCGTCTTTGCTCTAGAAAGTGACAGTGGATTGCAGCTATAGAAATCTCAGGTCAGGATGAACAGTAAATTGACTTCAAAAATAGGAAACTAGATTTTTAAACTGGACAGACATATAAGCCATAGCTGTTTGAACAGTTTAAGCACAAGCAAAATCCTTGAGGCAGAGGGTAGAGGGTTTCACATGGCAAAGAGAAAGGGCTTTCTGCAAAAGGGCTTTCTGCATCAGTGAAGCCTGTATGATCAATAGCTGTTTCTTTAAAGGGGTAGAGGGGAGGGAAGCTAAATCATGGTCCTGGCCCTCTACTCCACTCTTAAGCTATAAAACAGGGAGAAAGATGCTTTATATAGAACACATTGTAATTTGGTGCGTGGTCTAAAATGGCCTATGTAAGTCCATGTTGTTCCTGTTATAGTTTTAACTGGACAGACCACATGGACAAATTGTGAGGTCTATATCAAAGAAGAAAGCCCTTAGGACCTCTAATCTTGGTATTTGATGATAAGAAACTTACCTTTTTTTCTGAAAAGACCCATATAGATCAACTTCTGTCTTTCTTGAGAGTAGGTGATTGCTGGCAGGGGCTACAAATCATTTTCTCTGTTGTGTTGAATGTGCTTCTAACTGCTGGTTTCACTATATGAACAGAGGTCATAGAGTATTCATTTTCAGCTCCTGTGGGAATCAATTCTAAATTCTTTTATTCTATGGTAAATAGATTTTAGACAAATGGTATGCCTGTGTCAGTAAGGTTTTAAAAGGAATGACTTTTAATCAAAGAGCAGACAGAAAGGCCAGAAATACTATGAAATGAACTTTATAAAATGATACCATGTTTTTGCCTCCAGAATGACTGGCAGAACTGAAAATAACAGAATACTGATATGTCAGAACTTTTACATGATACATACTTACCATGATTCTTACAAAGGCATTTCACAAATACTAAATTTAAAGGAAATGTTAATAGAAATACAGAAACCATTACATTTAGGCTATGCATCTATTTTTTTTTAAGGTCCCAGGTACTTTATCACATTATTCAACAGGAGCTCAAATATTAGTGTCAGCTTGAGCTTATGTTCATCTTCATAGCTTACTTCTATCTTGGTGTTAAGAAGACACAAAAAACGTATTTTGACAGATACTGATTATGCAGTCCACTTATCCTCTGGGTCATTATTTTCCTCTCATACTCTGATTATTTAGGCCTTTTACTCTTAATTCCCTTGAACTATAGTGGTATAATTCATAAAGTCGCACAAAATGCTGTCTGCGAGAGTGTATTGATGATACTATTATCGAAAAAATTGTGATGGGAGTCTGTCATAGCAGTATGCACAGATATCTTCATGCAATCTTTGAATAAACCAAAAAAATTTAATAAGGTGAAAAGTAACCTACCTGCCATCAGTACTTTTTAGTGCATGGTACTTTTGCACATAGGACAATTACTCTTTCATTTATCTTGCAAGTTGTGAGAACTGTGACTGTCTGATTCACTAACAGCAAGTACTTTGATATCCAGCAGTGCATTAGGATGTACATGCTCTGCTATAGACCTTTCTGTCTTTGTTCCTAAGGTTTTAAGTCTGGACCTTTGTAAACCTGAGCAGGGATACTAATAATAGAGGACTTTGCTTTTGCTAAATTTTCCAAAACATATCTCCTTAGATTTATAGGCAAATTAACTCACTCTATGGGAACCAAACAGAAAAGATTGCTGTAGATTATGGTCAGAACAATCCATTAAGATCACTTAGCTGAAGCACCTTGCATCACAGAAGATAAAAAGTTTTACCACGTGAATACTTCATCAATGAAAACTCCTGTTTTCCTTGTCTTTTCTATTTTTTAAAGACAATCTTCACATAATTATTTCAAGACATAGAAAGCCTCCTATATCTTCAGATAATAGTTCCCTAGTGGTTAATTTTCTTCACAGTTAAAAGTAAGTATCTTATTTCAAGCCTGAATTTGTCTAGCTTCAACTTGGAGCTTTCACATATCATTAGCACTTTTGTACCTAAAGCAAAAAAAAAAGTGCTACTGAGAAATTTCTTCATCATGCACACCAGAAACTTCTGTGAATAAACTTAAGTAAGTGGAGGTTCTATAGACTGTGGCAAACAGGTGTAATTTCCCAGGCTCATCTGGTTATTTCTAAACTTTTCTAATTTGTCCATGTTTTTAAAAAAAGCCATAAACTTGTAGCCCAGACATATGTTTTTTGCCATTAATAGTGAATGGTCACAGGTTTTGTGTTGACCTGACAGTACAGGGTCTCAGGACTTGTGGGTTTGCCTTGGCCTGAGCTGGTTGTAGCTTGGTTAATAGTTGCCAGTGGCCACCTGACTGGTGCTCGACTTGGGTGGGCTTCAGCTCAGTGAATCACATGGACAGTGAAGGGCTGACAGACCCCTGAAGTCCCCATGTAACAAGAAGTAGCCCTTTGGGTGACCTTCAGGTGTGGGTGGCAGTTGTGCAACTTTCAACCTTTAGCTTGGGAAATGAGGAAAAAGACTGCGGATGAAAATGTATAAAAGCATCCTCAAGGGGCCCCAATGCTGCTGATGGAGCCCTGCCACCATAAACAGCAAACTCCCCCCAACAAAGACCTTATCGTAGCTCCCTCTTCTCACCTTCTACCCCTTTTCTTCTGAAGAAAAACTGCAATGTCAGCCTCACAACCCAGACAGACAGAGGGAAGGTAAACATAATTATCAGGAGGAAGGATAGGTACTAGATAGGTTTGGGTAACAAATTAAACTTTCTTATTCATGGAAATTTTCTGTATTAATTAAGCAATTTGAATTATACTCTTAAACATGAACTGGACTGACAGATTCTTACCTCCACTTGTAAGATGTGTTCTTTCTGCTCATGACAAGATTTTGAGTGTCACAGGCAGAACTAGGCTCAGGACTTTAAGTAAAGGTCTTGCTAATCCTGTATGATTAAGCACATTGTCTTCTTTTTGCAGTTTTCTATATATCCACATGGGACTCAGATTCCCTCTCTTCTATGAAACATCAATTTTCAAGTTTAATTTTTATCTGGAGAAGTGTAGCGTTCTCCACTGCTGAATTCCACATTACTGTCCTTATAACTAAAGATTTTATTCAAAGAACTTTCATTGAAGTGTATTAGAATGTAAATTGTTCCAAACAGATCATTTTACCAAGAAATCTGGGTAAATTTTAATAGCACCTTTCCCCAGCTGTTAGAAACATGTAGTCATGTAAGTTTATCAACAACGCTTTTGTCTGGGTAGATAACTCTTGAAGGAACTGTGTACATTTTGATTTTGAACAGCTGCTGTTACATCAGTTTATATCAAACTACAAGAGAAAACAAAAATCCCTTCCCCATTCCATGAGCTCTTTAATCACTTGTTAGTTTACGTATTTGTTTTGTTAAAGAGCTATTTGTGTTATATCCCCAAACATAAAGTTTGTCTTCGGTAATAAAGCAGTACCATGGATTAGGAATTTTTTGAACAATGATCAGCAGGATATTGCATAGGTAACAGATGTATCTAGGTCTCTCACAGAAGCATTTGAGTAGTGATTCCCTACCCCACCTGACCCCCCGACCCCTCTTTTATGTCTTGTTTAACTAAGCTGAGCGCTTGGCCCTGTATTACGATGACACCATCGCTCCTGTTAACTAGATTTATGATTCTACAGTAGTTGTATCAGGATTGCTGGGTTTTGGTCTTCCGTGAGCTATATTGATTGGAATGTTATCATTTTTGTTATACACTACTTGAACTTCCTATCATGGTTCCTGTCCTTTTGATACAATTTATATCTAACTAAGCTGCCTCTGGTTTCTGACACCATCTCATCATTTTGACATCATAATTTTCAAATATTGACGTAATACTAGATTTTTTTCAGACTTCGCTATCTCCACTGCTGTCTTAGTACTTCTTTAAAATTAACAGTTCAACAATCTTCTCAGCTACTTCTTTTGATGTTCTCAGATAAAATTTACCCAGTTGTAAAAATTATTGAAGATCACTATATAATTGCTACTTCACATCACTGAAGCTATTAATCAATAGAAAAAAAAATGTTATTGTTGCAGCATGAATGATTCTGCTTCTGTGTAAATAGTGAAGAAAAATGGGAATTCAATAATTCACATTTTTGTGTATTACAGTTTAGTTTTACCCTTCAGATCTGGTGTCAGATATTCAATATCATTAAGATTTCATTTACCTCAATATATCTTTCAAACTTTGTTAGGAATAGTTTGTTTATTTTTTAATTGATGCCTTTAATTTCCTATTAGTGCAGGTAATACATAACACAGCCTGTCTTCTCTCCCACCAATTTTGCAAGCATCCTGAGACTTCCCAGCACCATTTTTCTGCATTCCTCGGGAGTGACCTGTGATACAAGGTGCAGACTCTCCCTTGCCACTTATCCTGGAAAATATTGCCATCCTTGCTTCTCATTTAGATGTGCCATACTTTTCTTCCTCGTTTGGAAAACAGGTCTTAAGTCACAGTGTCTACTTATATTACTGGTTGGGACTGTGAAGTCTCTGCTAGCAGCTCATGAAATTATGCTATAATCACTTGCACTTAGGAAAAACTATCAGTTTTAGCCCAGGGATCAATTTATCTTTCAAACAGCTGTCTTATATAGGACTGCCTTAAGCAATGCGTTTCTGTTAGAGAGTTCTTGTGTAGAATCCGTAGGAACATTAAGGCTGTTCTACCAGTGGCAACTTTCGACCTCCAGCATATGTCTTACAGGCTGAAATGTCTCAAACTGACAGATATTTTTTTCTATATACATATTATAGGTTTTTCAGCTTTATATGGCACTACTTTTCCAAAACCTCAAGCTGCATTGAAGCAAGATGCCTGTGGGTATTTTGAAATTGCCTGTGGGTAGATAATGACAATTTTAATATCCACAGCACTCTGCTGTGACAGAAGGAAAAAAAATGAACAATGGGATTTGTCCATACGAGTTAAATCACTGATGATCACCTGCACTTTACATAAGCTCAGAGCAGTGAAAACTATTAAATGCATAGGTTAACTACATTTGTATTTTTTTTTAATGAAGTGATAGCGTGCTTCCTTACTTATAGTTCTCTAGGGAAGAAAGTCAAGTCTTATGAAAACGACAGTACCTTTCAATTTAATCTGTATTGGTATTCAACTGAGTGCAACAATTCTGATGTTATCAGTGACATGAAGTATTACATTATTTAGATCTAAGAGAATAGGATGGAAGCCTAGCAAGCAGCCTTTTGCAGTAACAGCAAAATTTATATGCAATAAACTAAGAACAGAGGAATAACTGAGAATTAATAGGTTGGTTTGTCTCAACTAAAATGTGAAGACAAGGAAGTTGAGATATCAGATATGATCAGTGGAATTCTGTCCTTGTTAACCTTGCTGAGCTCAGGATTTCATCATATTGCCCATTTCCTCTCTTAGTATGCAGGTATAATTAATTTTTTTTTAATTCCCTGTGAACTAAATCCTGATATTTGAAGGCAAATTGGATCTAAAGTAGCATAGGTTAAGCATAAGTAATTGTGATAAGCTTCTTAAAATTTTCTTTCTAAATGCAGTCATTTGAAGCAAAGCACATCCTTTAGAGGTTAGTTGATGCAAGTTGTCAGCACAACTACTTGTGAAATTTTTGTTCTCTCTGCTTGAGGGCTTTTGTCTGTCTGCTTGCAGGGATCCTCCATAGCATGGTTTCCAACGTGGAAACATTTACCCAAAACTGATGATTGTCTGACTGTATTTTTTTCTATACATATTCCTAACAAGGAATATTCCCATTGTATTCCCAGCCAGTCCTGTGATCTGGTAAGGGCTCTGTGGGATGCAGTCCTGCTCTGGACTGTTCGCCCTCTCACAACCACCTCCTCCTTTGCCCTCAGATCTCCTCTCCTTTTCTACAGATGCCTTAACACTGACTGCCTGAGCCACTTCCCAGCAAAATGCTGGAGCAGAGCAAGGCACACAGACACTCCGTCTGCTTCAGGAAGGAAGCAGTGAAGTGTTCTGGAGGGGCCCTTTCAGCTGGCTACAGCCCTGTGCAGTCCAAGACCATGCCAGCCCTTTGTGTAGCTCCTGATGAAAATATCCAGTTAGCACTCCCAGCCTCCATTAACTGGCAGGTTGATCTCCAACCTGTGCTGCAAGCAGGGCTGGCAGAAGTGCAGCTTTTGCTTGAGAGCTGGAGGTCTTTATGGCTTGTTCTTCTGTAAAGGCAACAACCTCCATCACCACTTTGTTTGCTCCTGTCTGTGTTGTGGAGTCCCACAGGGCAGGGGCAGGGGGAAGGCTGTGGTCTCCATGGCTGTGTTATATCTATCTGTTGGAAAGCAGAGGCTTAGTAAGGGGAAGACATTCCTGAAATCCAGCAGACCTCTTTGCCCAGTGGGTTTAGCCGTGTTTTTATTGGACATTTGTTGGCATTAATGTCACAAAATATTCAAACAGTATTGCCATAATTTATAGAAGTTATCTTCCAGTGATCCTTAGTATGAATTACTACTCTTAAAATAAAGGAATAAAGCCATAACAACAATGTAACACTGTTCAATTTCAGACTGTTAACTTAAGAGATAACTCCCTTTAAGCAAATTAGTTTTGCTGTTACTAGACTGATATATATCCAGATTCTGTCTGCTTGATTGCTATGAAAATGTATTCCTTCTGTTATGTTTTTCCACATTCACCCAGATTTTTGTTGTTGATTTTGAGATTCCCAAAGGGTATTTCATAGTTTTCATATGGTCTATGTATAATTACTCATGTCTTTCATTTATTCATATGAATTGTGGCATATGTGCTATTTATTTCTGAATCATATGAAACATGATGGAAAACTCACATCCAGTCACTAGAAAATTAATGATTTCTCAATTTAAGCTACAAAGATAATACATAAATACTTTCTTACCTTATTTGTTGTGGCTGATATTAGCAGGGAGATACTTTTTCTCTGTTTTCCATAACTTTTGTTGCCCAAGAAATTTGGGGGTAGTGTGATATAAATAGCATCAGATCTCAAGAGTTCATAGCTGTCTTCTTTTGGTGTAGTTAGATAAAGGTATTCACTCCTCGCATTGTAAATAGAATTATATTATTGTTCCATTATGATCCAAAATATTCTGAGCCAGATACTTAGTTATATTCTAAGGGAATGCATCATAATTCCCACTGCAACTTACTTTAACTTCACTTTTAAGTAATGTTTTTGACCCTGTTTCAAGCCCTTGCTGCTCAGCTGTGTAATGTTTATGTGTTCTTCTTTCCATCCAAGGCATTTTTTCTGCTTCGCTAGACATAAGCAAAATGGATTCATCTTACACCTTAATATTACACATTTTAGTAATGGGCAAGATGCCTTTCAGATATTTGTTTTAACTAATATAATGGTAAGAGCTGACCTTTTCAAGGCACTAAGCATCTATAGTCCTAGTTGAAGTCAAGAATAACTATACACCTTCTGTATACATCTTATATTTTACCCCTCTTTTTAAATGTACAGTCTGCACTAGCAAAGGTGAAATAACTAGTCTCTGGACACCAGTAATATTTTTTCTTCTTAGTTATTAATGATTCCCCATCATGAATGGAACTGATGTGTTTTAAACCATTTCAGGAGCTTCATATGAATTTCATTACAGGATAAGCAAAGCTTTTACTATACTATGTTTACTTTACTACTTGTTCAGCTGAAAATTCTCATTGGTGTCAGAAGTAGAATCTGTTGTTGGAAACACCTATGGTAGATTCATCTTGACCAGCTACCAGACTCCCATTCAGCCATGCTGTCACTCCCCCTCCTCAACAGGACAGGGAGAGAAAATAAGAAAGAAAAGCTTACGGAGTGAGATAAAGATAGGGAGATCACTTACCAGTTACTGTCACAGGCAAAACAGACTCAACTTGGGGTAAATTAATTTAAATTATTGTCGATTAACATAGAGTTGGATGATAAGAAACAAATACAATAAAACCTCAAACACCTTCCCCTTGGCCCCAACCCTTTTTATCCCTCACCCCTCAGTGTGGGAGCGTTTGGCCTGTCTCAGCCGCGCTGTGTCCGCGGTGGGACCGCAGGAGCCAGGGTCAGCCCCCACCTCCCCTCTCCTCACAGGGGCCACAGAGAGTGCAGACACCCTGGCCGGCATCTGGGCATCTGCAGCCAGTACACCACCAGGGCTGGGTCCTGTTCTGCCGTACGGTGGAATATCCTGGGCTAATGTCATTCAGGTCAGCAGTATAAACCAAGCATAAAGAAGGAGATAATCTTTCTTGTCTGACTAGAAGGATCTGAGACTGTGCCATGGATGTGATCCTGTAGTTTTGTGGATCCTTTTGCTGTGGACTTAAATTGATTTATTTCATAGGAGACTGTGAGGGAAGGAACTAAGCAAGCAAGAGGGCTGTTATTCCTTAAAGAGGAAACATTATATATTTTTAAAATAGGTTTCAATCTCTGCTGTGTTTTCACTACTTACTTTTTTTCTAACTGATTGCTACTTAATTGGGAATCTGGAAAAAAATCTATTGATACACGTACCTAAAAAGCTTGTTGGCAGAACTAAGTTACTGATTCATAACATTAAAAAAGCTTAAAAGCTTCCTTCAGAGAATGACACTGGTAAAGCTGGCATCTGTAACACTAAAAGCAAGAAATAGAGCTCAAAAATAGAATGAGGATTAACAGTATTTCCTGACAGAAATAAAAGCTACGCTACCCTGCCCAAGGTTCAAACCAAGGTTGAATAACAATAATTACTTTCTGGTAATGCTTAACAGTCTGCATATGTCAAGAGGAAAATTGAAAAAAAAAAAACAGTCCTGCCTTCATCTGACAGTACAGTGCCTGTCTGCTCTAGAAAATTTACAAAATTATGTGTGGTGATAACTGCATTATTTTGTGCATTACCCTTTCTAGTATGTTACTTAAATGGTTTATCTTCTTTTCCATCAGTTTCAGTTTCTGTTAGTTTCATTTGTATTCATGGAAAAAGTTTGCTGGTGGATGTGGTAGACACCTTTTTCTTTTGTTGTTTTTTGGTTTGGTTTTTTTTTGTTGTTGTTGTTTGATCACCTGTTTTACAGACCAATTCTTCTTGTTCCTATCTGACACAGTCAAGAAAATACAGCCAAAGCAAGGGCATCAACCACCTTTTTGAAGGTCTCTGGTAAACTATTATTTATATGACTTCAGAGAGTCTGCTTCATATTTTAAAGGGCAGTATAGCCAATCTAGGAAACATGCTTAGGAAAATACATCATCCATTAACCTTATCTGCTTTCCTGACATGGGGCTGGAAAGGTTTACTGAAACCCAAAGGAGTGCTGCTGTAGGTGAGCACACCTCTGTGATACAAAGCAGTGTTTTTCTGCCCATATTGTTTTACTCCAGATGTGTTTCCTCTTTAAGAGAGAGAGTCATAACATATTAAGATACTACCCCAGTAACTACCCTAAACAGTGCTATTTAGAATAGCCATCAAGTGTCAAGGTACCATTTTCAAAAATTCTTACAACTTTGTTTGCCTCAGTGTTTACATGTCCACATTGCGCTTTTAGGCTAACGGAACAGTGTCTATAGTGGCTGAAGATTTCCCTCCATGGTAAAAGTGTCAGTTGTCACAAACAGGCAGCAGATGTCAAGGCAAGGATGACTCTAAAACATGGCCTTCATGTAGTATCCATTTGCCCATAAAGTGTGCGACTGCCCGCTGCAGAAGGCAGGATTAGGCACCAGGTGGATCTTTGGCCTAATCCAATGTGGAAACACTGTATTGTAAGTTTTATTCACAAATTTCTTAACGAAGATCAGTAGATAAGCAAGTAAATAAATTGAAAGCAGCAGCAAAGCGGACATTTTTAGATAGAATTCACCATCATACTTCCTGAAGATTTGTTAAGTCGCCTTTATGCAAAAAATCATTGTGAGCATAGCACTGCTTTCTCTCATTTTTACTCTTAATGGAATTACAGCCTGATTTTATCTGATATATCTTTCCCCATCCTTTTCACAATTGCTACCACCAATCCTATTTAGAGGCCAGATTCTAGTGCCTAAGAAGTTAAACAATGTGTGTACCAGGGGATTACAAATGAATGCAGCATTTGCTAAAAAGCAACGTGCAAAAGAATGGGTGGATAACAACATTCTGATGCCATTTGTTACTCAGAGCAAGCAGAAATAGTAACTCACTTAGTAATGCAGCTAGCTAATCTAATTAAATATCCCTCAGCCCAACATCTGTCTTCATAATGATCCTGGTGCTGTTAGGTACCAACTGCGTCATGCCTTTATGTTTGAATTAATGCTGATAACCGGTGGATGACATTTGTAATGTTGATGATAAAATAGCCAGATTTCATCATCTTCATATCTACTGAAATAAAGGTGTGTAATCTTCTGTCTATTCCTCCTGCTATTATTTAAAAATTGCATATGTCAAATCTTCACTGTACAATCTCTCCTGTTATATCCAGCCTATTCTGTGCTCACAGATGAGAAGTATATGATGTATATATTATATTTCACTCAAATTACTGAAGCGGTAAAATCCATCTGATCTTGCAAAGTTCAAAACTTCCCATATTTTATTTCTAAATCTCATTAACATGGTAGCTATACTTTCTGTGATCTGTCCTCAGGTTAGTATGTATTGTCCATATACGATGCCTTTTATCACATTTGAAAACTTTAAAATGTTAAAACTTTTAAATGCACAAGTCCTTTTTAACCCTGCTAATCCTGAGCACACTGGCACTCACTAACATGTAGTGATTTTCAGTGAGTAAAATTTCTAAGACTGTTTCAGATGAAAGGAGGAAATACGAATTTCTTATAAACAATTGACATAATTCAGCGTTTGTCAGGCAGGCTGTTTATTGTAATAGAGTTTCTTTCCTTTCTGAAGTCATTGGCTATAATATTTGTTTTCCCAAAAGTTTCTTGCAATCCCCCCTCCACAGTTCCATCCTAATCTCTTTCCAATCTGGTTTCACTCTATGCAGAGTGAATTGTTTTTTTTCAGACCAGTTATGATCATATATTTTAGCTAACCAGATCTGCCAGCTGGTTTTCATGAACTTCTACCACAATTACTGTAGAACATCATTTAGCAGGTAATTCAGAGGCTCCAGCTCTAAATCCCCCTTGTCTTAGAAGACAGGGAATGCAGACTGTTGAAAAGGCAATAATATATGCTACAGGCTGAGGGATCTTTTATATTCCATTGACAGTGTTTTCTCCAAGGCCTTTAGTTCCTTCTCTATCAAATATTAAGAGTTAGAACTTTATTCTCAACCTCTTTGACCCTGCAGTTGTCTGCAACATGATAAACATGGTTTGTTTTTTTCCTTCAGCCTTGTAGTACCTTGCATCCTGTGGCTAAGTTGTCTCCTCCATCACTGTAGTGAAATCTTTAGGGAGTTGTGTGAAGTTCCTGCTCATTCTTGTTTCACCTTCCTGTGGCGAGAAGAATTTACAGGGTTTGTTAGGTGTTCTCTTTTCATGGGAGAAGACAGATCAGTGTGAGGAAAGGTGAAGCTAAGGTATGAATAATACACAGTTTACCCTATTTCCAATAGGTAACCCTCAATGTACTGTTTTAAAAATGTGCCAACAGCCAAATGAATTATTGTGGTGTATAACATATAAAGAACCAAGCAATTTTCACATGTTAAAACTCTGATGGCAGTTCTGTTATGAGCAGGAGAATTTGAAAGTATTTTGGCAGCTGAGAGTGCATTTGCTGAACCATAAAAACTCAAAGAAATTTCTAAGAAATGTGAGTACTTAATGAACCATACATCTGAAGGTCTAGTTCTATGGCTATCTTTGAAGAGAGCAGTTGCTAACAGACAAGCAGGGGTGATAATGAAATCTGAGTGTGAGAATGCTTTTGTATGTTTTGGATCTGAAGTCTAAAATGAATGTAATTGCACATTAAAAGATTTTCAGAGGCACCCATCGTCTCAGTAACAAATCTGTTTCTACAAGGAAGAAGTAGTTCTGTTTGCAGTTTAGGACATAATTAAAACAGCATATATCCCTTGGACAGGAATAAAAAAATATCCAGCAACCTGTGTTTGCTGGTTTTGAAACAAACTAATGGTTAATTGAATGTCTGACCAATGAAAAATGTCCTATATTGTGACCTGAAGTTTGTTACACCGAGTTCTGGCAATTTTCTGGAAGGAATGTGTTTCAAAGGCTATGCCCACCAACAGCATGGCAGGTCATAATTACAGGCTAGAAATGATAAAAGGAAACACATCAGCCACTATCATAATGTGCTTTTTCTAAATGAAGATAAAAAATACTACTGAAGCCAGTGTTATGATGACAGTGGAGCAGAAATCTGTGACCTGAATAAGAGGAGATTAAGTCTAATCCTTTGGTAAATGGAGTTCAACACTCTAACAGGGTTTTGTATGTTTGAGATGCAGCAGGAAGCTGACGTAGCACGCAGTGCAGTGCTGGAGCACGGGGGCCCATATAAACAGCTCTGGGGGTCCTGCGTGCAGCCTCTCGCTGCTCCCTGCCACAGGGGTTTGGGTGCCTGGGCTCAGGGCCAGCTTTTGGTGCAGCTACCTGGCCTGGAATCCAGGGGCTGTGTGGGAAGCGCTTTGTAAGGGAAAGCTATGAGAAGCAGCAGCCTCTCACCTCTTTTATTTTAGGCTTCCACTCTGATCTTTGCCAGAGCTACCTGCAGCTCTGTCAGTGCCTGGCTACATGCCTCGTGATTCAAGCCCTGACCCTGACCCACTGACTCCATCTTCCTGGCTTGGCCTGCTACCTGCCTTATCAGTATGTCAGTCGATGGTCCAGAGCAGCAGACTGGCCTGGCTCCCCTTGCCTCAGTACTGTGGGACCTACTGGTGAAGTTCATGCCCTGCCTGCCTTGCTTTCACTCCGAGCTCCCAGCAGCTCTTCCCTCACGGAACAGCCCACTCTTGCTGCTCCTTGACAACTTTCTAAAAAGGATATTGTCAAAGTCAGGAGAGAACTGCATCAGCCCTTGTGTTTCATGGCCAACAATGGCATCCCACAGATGTGTAGGGAAAACAGGGTAAGTGCAGGATAATATTTCCCTGGGCTACTTTTCAGCCACCAGTAGTTTAAGAAATTCTTGACTGAGAGGCTGTGCCCATGTTTATCTTTCCTGTATTTTTTCTACTCTGTTTTGAACTCTCCTGCTTTTTGCTGTCCCACCTCCCTCCCTCCCTGCCAAACCCAGAGGTAGTCATCTCTATAGTGAAAGAGCATGAGGAAGGGCATCTTTTTGTTTTGACCATGCTGCCTGGCGACTGCAGTGGATTCTTTTTAGTTCTCATACTGTGAGAACAATGTCTGTTCATTCCTAGTGCCAGTTTACCATATCATCCATTTTATAGGCTAGCACTGTACTACCCATTACCTGTCCTCTTCCAGGACCCCTTTAATATCTTACTCTTTGAGATGAGATAGGAAGAAATACACGCTGTGTTCAAATGTGAGGCACCATGGATATCTGTAGCAAAATTACTTTCAAAATCATTGATTCTTACTTCATTCTATAATAATTAACATTCTACTTTTAACATTCTACTTGCCTTTTTTTTTTTTTTTTTTGGCTGCTTTTGAACACTGAGCTGATATTTACAGGAAGGTTTCCAAAACAACTTTCCAGCAAAAGAATACCTGATTTGTTGCCCTTTATTGTATAGTTATAGAGCTGGTTTCTTCCAGAAGCATTTTATCACTTGAATAACTTCTCCCACTTAGAAAATAAGTTCTCTTATTCTAAGCCAGGGGTCCTCAAACTTTTTAAACAGAAGGCCGGTGCACGGATGAAGTGGCAGGCAGGCATCTGTGGCTGCTTGGTTCCCCCCCCCAACCCCCGGCCCGGGGTGGGGGGGGGGGGGGGGGGGCGGGGCAGGGGGGTTCTGTAAATACCGGGGGGCTGGATTGAGGACCCTGGGGGGCTGTATCCGGCCCACAGGCTGTAGTTTGAGGACCCCTGTTCTAAGCAAATTCTACAGATAATTTTCCAGGATGTCCTCTTGACAGCACATTGAAATTAGTTCTGTTGCAGAGAAATAGCAAATCGCTTTGCAGAGTTTAATATTAAAGAAGTTTAGGCCATTCAGCCATAAACAGGAGAAATCAGTTATAGCTAGGACTCATGTAATTTGGAACTTCAGGAGAACAGTGATTTGGATATTGTACTGAGAATGCAAACTTCACTGATAAAGAGGTTTCCTGTTTTAAATACTTCCACTGTTGGATTATGTTTTGTTGGGGTTTTTTTAATATATGAAATTAATTTGGTTTTTTGTTTGTTCCTAAGTCAGTTTGACATCCTGGTGTTACATAAAGTGTGCTGAATTCCAGCAAAGTCAGGGACTTATTAATAAAGGAAGATTTAACTGTATAACACTCTCCCTTATTCATTTGCTCATTAAAGAGAAAGATGACATGAGAGATCACTGAGAAAACCTTTGGGACAGAAGGAACAGTGCTATCCTTTAAAATGGAAAACATTTATCAACATTTATATTGGCCTCAAAATTTTCCTTCAGATTTTAAGCGAAAGGGGGCAAAGTCTAGCTGATCTATAGTAGGAAAAAACTTCCCAGCAGCACTCTGAAGATCTCAATGACAAGAGTATGAAATTTAACTGGAGGTGATGCCATCTGTTGTACTGGTATTGGTTCCCATAATACCATCCAAATCACTTGGGATCTCATCAGTGTTCTTCCATCAAAGGAAAAGATACTCCTTCATGATGAGAGAAGCTGGGCACCCACAAGAGCTATGCTATATTGTCCTCTGGCTAACCAGCTTCACCCCACAGAAAATCATTTGCAGGTGGGTGCCTTTTCAGCACACCTCAGTCTATTTGAAGATCAGCTGTTTCCCTCCTCCTGCTCCAGAGCTGCAGGTGTTCCCAGTGCTGCTTGGTTCAGGTTTCCTACTGCTTTCTCCACCAGTCTAAACCAATCTGCCTTTAGGAGAGAAGTTATTTCAGGTTGTGCCCGGGTCCAGGGTCTTCTATATGATACAGTTCTGAGATATCACTAAAACAGCCCTACCACTTTATGATTTCATTCACAGCAAGAGAAAATAAACCAAAACAAACAAAACCCAGAATTTTTAAGGAGCTAGTTCAATTTTCCCCACTAAGTACAGTATTTAGCATGATTTCACTTGCTTAAGGCAATTATAAGCATATTCATGCATATTTAGCTTCTTACTGCTTTTAAAAGGCTAGAAACTAATGCAAAGATAGAAATGTAGTTATATATGATGGGGATTTAATGCAGAATCCTCTAATATATTTTTGCCTTTTTCAAGTTTTACAGCTAACTTTGAAACCTTCCCTTGCAGTGTCTTATCCTAGATCTAGCAAATGGGGTTGTGGTAAGTGGAAATGTTCTTAATTAAACAAAGTTACGTGGTCTTACGATATCTGTTTATCTATATCTGTTTATCTGTTCACTATATTCTATGTGGTGTGCTCTAATGTAATAGTCCTAGCATTTTTCAAAGCAGATGGTATCCAGGTGAACTCACTCTTTCTTCATTGAAGGATGGAGAGAAGAGACCTGAATTTTTGTGTGCAAAGCTATTCTTACTGATGTGCACAAAAAATGACTATGCCTTACTAGTGAGAGATATTGTTGAACTAGGTTTATATATCCCTGTCAAAAGCTAACCATATTTGTGGTGTATCAAGGCATAAATCTTTCTGGGTAAAAAGAGAGGAGGATGGGGAAGCAAAGAAAGGAGGCAGGAGCATGTGCAGGTGGTATAGAGCTTAAAATGTACCAAAGTCTTTATCAGAGTATCTTCAAATGAAAAAGGTTATTCTGGATCTACTAATTTGTCAAAGGCAAATTTAACCTTTTTGGCTGACACAACAGAGTTGTCACTTTTAACTGCAGAAGTTTCTATTTAGACCCCTTTTGCTGAAACAAAAATCAGGCTATGTGCAAATGCAGTGCGTTGGGTAGTGACATGGAGAGAAAGGTCACCCTTTCAGAGGGAGTCTAGAAATGAGTATTTGCACAGTCAGCATCTGGAAAGCACTGAGCACCTATATCTGGACCAAATAGGCAGATTAGATCCTGGAAATCTGTATACTCTCTCTCAGTTGTCCACATCCCTTTGTGGAACAGGACCTCAAAAGAAGCCTTTTGTATCCTCATGTTAGCAACCCAGACTTGATCAGCCTATGTCTGCAAAATGATATGAACCCAGATTTACCAAGGTGTAGCAGGCATGAGATTCTCTGAGTCTGTCTAGGCATGTTGTTATGCTTGTAGTGGACCAAAAAGGGATACAGACTTTACAGCAGACTCTACTTGTGATTACAGTCTGTAAGATGAGCAGGGTGCTTGGTGTCATGGTTGTTCATCATTCCTCTGTTTCTCCAGGCTCCTCCTTTGCCCTCCCAGTGTGTCATGACTGCCAGCTTGTTAGAGCATGCTGCAGTTGTGAAAGGAATGGTAGCTGGCCATCTCAAAGGGCTGTATTGTAGTGGGATATATGGCTCAGGCAAGGGAAGTATGAGGGAACCCATTAAAGTGGAACTTTAAACAGACGGTGTGTTTCTTCAAGCTATATGATAAGTGAACAAAGGCTATCTCTTATTTATACGGTATTCTACAGTGGAGGACTGAAGTGTGACTTCCTTCCATCATAGTGGACGAACTTCTGCTGCCAGACATGTGCAGAGCTCCAGGTGGAGACACCCGAAGTAATCAGCACACGGGACTCACTTGGTAACTTAAGGCCAGTGCATAACTAAGCTGAGCTGATTCATATTATACAAATGAAAGCACATTTTGAAGTTGAAGTGATAGAATACCACAACAAAAATAAAACAAAAATAAACCAAAAATCAATCTGGTACCATTTCCCTTAAAGCAAATGAGGGTTTTGCAACAGTGTTTAATGGCAGCAGGGCCAGGCTGAAATTGCTACCAAGCCTAGAAAACTTGCAAAGCATACTAGCATACTGCTCTTGACAAGGTATAAAGCTTAATACTTAATATTTTATTAAGAATAAAAAAAAATGGCATGGAAGTTATCAGAAAATTGAGAAAATTTAAGTTTTCTAGGTATGAATGTCTTTTAATGAGTACTACTGTATATACTTTCAACAGCAAGTTACACTGTGGCAGGGTTACCTGATACCTTCAAAGATGCCTTACCAGATGAATGCTGGAAAATACTTTTTTTTTTTTAACTATTCTGTGAGGAGAAATGTTACATTATTTAGAGTTTGACAAAACTTCAGCTGTATAGAGTCATTTCACAGATACCAAGTTCAAAAGCTGCATGTATGTCTGGTAAATAAAAAGTGGATGTAATTAGAAATAATACCGTTATGTGGTAATGTAGAAGAATGAAGCTGGGTTAATTGACATTGATAATATACAGCTGTGGGCTGGCTTCAGGGGCGGTGGGTTGGCTGATGTGGATAATGTGCAGCTGTGGCTCGTTCCTGCTAAGCAGTTAAATGGCTCTAAGGGGTATGGAAAAGGAGGTCTAGATGAAGAGAGACCTGGAAGAAGCAGAGGGAGGAGAGTGAGTGCCCTGGATGTAGGACAGACAAGGAGAAGGGTGTAGTAGAGGCAAGAAGCAGGGTGGACTGGCCTGAAGAGGATGAAGAAACAGCAGGAACAGTAGATGAACTTGTGAAACCTTGTGGGAGACTGGTGTCTGCTATGGGGCAACGTGTGCTAATTTGGTATGTGATGGTAAAAGACCTTGTTGCAGCTGGCTAGTTTTGAGAGTGCTGCAACATGGAAACATCATTCTTTGTCTTTCAGTTCCATATACAGAACTAAAAACTTGAAGTGTGAATGTGTGGGAAAACTGAATGCAGTGCTTAACCCACAAAACACCTTTTGATTCTTCAAGAGGGCTTCTGGGAGCAGTGTGCAGGTCGTTTGAAAGCATTTAATTATATACATCCATGCTCTGGATTTGTTGGATTTATATAATGCTAAAAATAAGGGTCCACGTAGTTTCCAAAAGACTTAATGTCTACCCTATATTTATCTTTTCCTTCACAGGTTTTCTTCCTCTATTCCTTAAATTTCCTTTTACACTTTGGTGTTGGAGGGAAAGACAGAGGGAAGTATTTCTCCTTTGAAACAACAAGTGTTGCTGCATACACAGATTTACTGTTTCATTTAGAGCTCTTGACTACCTTTCACTTGTCCCCTTGTGCAGTACTGTCTATCTATGCAAAACACCTGTTAAGTAGCAGTAGAGAATTAGGGTGACCTTACTGGCATTGTTTTGTAGCGAACATAGTGTAGCTCTTTTCCTTTGCTTTAATTCCAGGGTTTTTTTCAATTCAATGGGTTTAATTCTACCTTTTTAGATTGCTACTTTAAAACACAGTTTATTTCAATGATTGCGTTTAAAGCTTGACACTGAGCTGTGTCAGTCACAGTTTCCACCAAAGAAAACATGTCTCGTAACTACAATGCTAGGTTCCTGATTTTAGAGTATGATAATCTAGTAGAGCCTGTGTTAGTGTGATTTTCTTCTGAGCCACTTGCTCTCGTAAGAGACTTAGCAGTTTTGGGTCCTCACAGCACTATCAAACACATAAAACCCAAACCTTCTCAACACGCTACAGATCAGAAGAGATAAATCAGCTACCAAAATCTGCTTGAAGTTGTGTAAGCTACTCAAAGAGATCTTTATAATGAGTCACCAGTCTTGCAAAGATAGGTCACATTTAAATTATGAACTACTGCATTATTTATATTGGAGAGATTGTAACTCAGAAATCACAGCTACAAACAGGAAAAAGGTCTATGCAAGAGCAGTGAAATTATACTGCAATTTGCTGAGCTACAAAGATAAATTATTTCTAAGCAATATATATTATAAATAGTGATGCTGTACAAATAAGCTGTTCCTGAATTATAGTGGAACAGGAAAAAATGCTACCAATTTCAGTGAAAAACTGAGTGTGGGTTACAAGATAATGACAGTCCTCACAGGCAGAAGAATACTTGGTTCCCAGTGGGCTACAAACTACAATTTAAGCCAGAAGCTGCATGGAAAAAAACAGATTGCTAGAATTCTGAAGAAAGAGTCATAAGATCATGAAATAAAAATATTGGGTATTATCAGGTTTAGATTAGAAGATCTATGATGTAGGAAAAGTAAGTTTATCATGCGTGAGAGTGAGAAAGAATACCAGTGAACAGATGATCTAGAAAAAGACAGATAAAGATTATTTTGCTCTAAATTAATGTATTTATGCAGTACATTATTATGCAGTACCCACACCCCTGCCCCTCAAGCCTTCTCCAGGCTGAACAGTCCCAATTCTCTCATCCTCTACTCATAGATGTTCTAGTCCCTTAATCATCTTAGTGCCCCTTTTCTGGAATCTTCCAGTATGTCCACTCTTTCTTGTACAGTGGAGCCCAGAACTGGACACAGTGCTCCAGATATGGCCTCACCAGTGCTGAACAAAGGGATAGGAGCACCTCTCTCAACCTGCTGGCAATGCTCCTAATGCAGTCCAGGATGCTGCTGGCCTACTTCACCACAAGGATACATTGCTTGATCATGGTCAGCTTGGTGTCTAACAAGATCACCAGGGCCTTTTCTGCAAAGCTGCTTTCCAGCTGGTCAGCTTCCAGCTTGTACTGGGTTAATTCACCCCAGGTTTGGGACTTTTAATTTATCTTTGTTGAACTTCATGAGGTTCCTCTCAACCCATTCCCTCAGCCTTCCAAGGTCCTTCTGAATGTTAGCACAACCCTCTGGTATGTCAGCCACTCCTCGCAGTTTTGTATCATTTGCAAACTTGCTCAGGGTGCGCTTTGTCCCAGCATTAATGAAAATGTTAACAGTATTGACCTCAGTATTGATACCTGGGGTATCAATCAAGTGACCACTAGTCACTTGTCTTCAGCTGGACTTTGTGCCATTGATCACAACCATCTGGGCCCTGCCCTAAAACTAGCTTTCAACCAGCCTCATTATCCACTTCTCTGATGTACTTTTTCAGCTTGTCTATGGGGTTATGGGAGACATTGTCAAAGGCTTTACTAAAGACAAGGTAAACAACATCCACTGCTCCCCTGTTTGTCTCCCAAGCCAGTCACCTCATTGTAGAAGGTTACCAGGTTGATCAAGCATGATTTCCCCTTCATTATTCCATGCTGACTACCCCCAATGACTTGATTCTTCGTGTGTTTGGAAATGGTCTCCAAGAGGATATTTTCTGTCACCTTCCCAGGAACTGAGGTGAGGCTCACTGGCCTGTAGTTCCCTGGATCTTCCTTCTTACCTTTCTTGAAGATAGGAGGGACTGGTCTGTCCCACTCTTCTGGAACTTCTCCCAGTTGCCACAGCTTTTCAAAGTTGATTGAGTGGCCTTGCCATGGTACTAAGCAGCTCCTTTCAGTGCGTCTGGGTGCAACCAGTCAGGCCTCCTGGACTTGCTTACGTCCAGTGTGTTGGAAGTGGTCCCTAACCTGATCCTCCTCCATGGAGGGTAAGTCTTCCTTGTTCCAGACTTTACCTCTGGTCTGAGTGGCCTGGGATTCCTGAAGGCCAGCTTTACTGGCAAAATGGATGTGAAGAAGGCATTCGATACCTCGGTCTATTCTGTGATATTGGTCCCCAGTTTTCCTGACCCATTCAGCAGTGGGCCTACATTCCCTAGTCTTCCTTTTGCTGTTTAGGTACTTGCAGAATCCTTTCTTGATGCCCTTGTTTGTTTCCACCAATAAATTCACATGGTTTTTAAAACATGCTGAGTCTTGTAGTCTTTTTCCCTCACAGGTTGGAAAAGAGGTTATTTCTTTTCTTTTAAATCCTGGGAGGCACTCAGATGAGGGTCTTCCAAGCTGACAAAATTTGTGAACTTTTTGCAATGTGTGGGCCTCATGTGAGCTAGGATTGCTACTAGGTTTAGAAGTAGCATATCATATGGTCATAAAAGGCTAGTATTTGAGAATCTTGGGGTTACCCAACAGTCAGATGTGAGATCACATAGTTTATACCAAGGCTTTCAACAAGATTTAATTGAATGAAAAAAAAAAAAAATGTAGTATGTGCTGTCAAGTATTGACTGTATAGTAAAGCCCAGGATACGTGATTAATTTTACCTGCAAGGAAAACCACAGATGAAGAAACTAAAAGCAGAAGAAGTGTTGCAGACAATTGAAAGGCACATGGGGAAATAGGAATGGCAGATAAGAGTTACTGAAGTTAGGACACACAGCTTAATTATGCTATCCTCATGAAAAATACCACAAGATCATTAGCAGCCAGCAGGGATAAGTACCTCAATTTTATTAGTCACAAGAAACATTCAAGATATGTGAACATATGCTTTAAAATGTCAGTGCCTCATTCTGACCTCCTCTTAGGCTGTCATAATTTGTTACTCTTATATGCTAATACATTTTGATTTCTGCCATGTTCTGGAAGCTTCCAATAACATGGTATGCACAACAAAATGGTGAAGTATAGATGGTGTCAAAGGATCTCTTGTTAATTCCCTTATGTGCCTTTTTGGTTAAAAACAAAAAGGGGCAATTGTAAAGGAATGAAGGCAGTGGGTTGATTAGCATTGATAACATGCAGCTGTGGCTTTGCCTCAGAGGCAGTGGGTTGGTTGACATGGATGATGTGCAGGTGTAGCTTGTTCCTGCTAAGTGGTTAAATAGCCCTGAGGATTGTGGGAGGGGGGATCAGATGGAGGAGCAGTGTGGTCTGATCTTTGGAGGAAGGAGATACAGCACAGTCAGCAGAATCTGACCAATGGTAAGGCTTTGTTGTAGTCTACTAGTTTGATTGTGCTGCAACACCCTTATACACTGTTCTAGTGAAATTTAGGAAAGTAACCTAATTCATAAACATGTGCTTTAATTCTGTCTACAACTGTAAACAGGCTTATGAGCCACAGGTTGCCTGCTCTGGTGCTGCTGCTGCAGTAGGCTGAGCCGGTGGGGCTCTCCAGGAAGCTATGCTGGGTGCGGCTGTTCAAACTAAGCTTTTAAATTAGGCTTCATTCCCCACTGTTTTCTAAGGCCTGCCAACCCTGCGCTCTGAACAGGGCCCCTCTGTCATATTTAACCAACAAATCAGTGAGTAATGGGTTCCACCACCCATTGGAGATGGGAACCATTATTCACAGATAAATAGCTAAGAGTCTTCCTATTTTTAGGGAAAATGTCAAAGATAAGAAAACTCTTACGAGTTGGTAGGATAAGTTAGTTGTGAGTACCACTAATAGTATTTGCAAAATGTGATTCACATTTTAAATATTGTCTGGCAAGTTTGATGAGGGCTCTAAAGACTGGAACAGAACGCCACACAGGCTACCACTTTCACACTTGTTTCACTTTTCATTGCTCTTTATTTTTTGTTTTAAAGTATTAGAGAAATTGTAATCTCCAGTTATTAAGTTTTGGTTTACTGTATTTCTGAACTGAAGCCTTAAACTTTTCATCCACTATAGACAGGCTCAGTTAAACTACAAATTCTTATCAAGTGGTTTTGATGTAACTTGGTCACATCTCTGATTTCTAAGGTGGAGAGCCATCCAACAAAAAAAGGGTTTATGAAAGTCTGAGAATTAAGTGCAAACTGTTTAGCAGATACTGATTCATCTGATGCCATTTTTAAATATAATTTTGTCATAATTGTATACTGAAAAATTGAAAGAGTGGCTGTACCATGCCACAGTATGCAACTACTAGATATGAACTTGATTCCCATGCTCCATATCTAAACACTAGAGAGCAAATAAAAATAAAAATTCTTCCCATTAAACACTGAAATGTACAATTGCTACAGTGATCAAGGAAGAGAATAAGACTTATTTTTTCCCAAATTTTGAACGTTTCCTTTTTGCTATTGACCATTTTTTGAGTTATCTCTGTATAAAGAAAAACTTCCCTTATATGCCTTTTCAGCTTTGTTTTGCAGAGCTGGATGTAGGTCCTTGTTCATCAGATACAGGAACCACAGGCACCTACCAGGCAATGTATTTCAGAAATCCTGTTTTAGCAAAGCTTTATAGAATGGCTGTGGATTCCACAAGAGGCTTTCAAAGCTTTATTGGCTTATTTTTGTTGAACAGATTCATATAAATACCAAAAACCTAGTTTTAATATCACCAGGTCAGATTTGTAAATGCTGATTCATAGTGTTTGCTTTGTCTTTGATTCAGAAATACTTTGTGTGGCCACAGCAGAGCGTTAGTACTCGTGCTACAATCTAAGCATTAGCACTGTAAGACCTAATCCACCTGTACACTTGTTCCTTCACTGCAAGGATGTGAGTAGATTATGTGTATTTGAGGACACCCTGTAAATCCAAAAATTCAGTGACATTAATGAAATGTTGGGTACCACAAAGATTTTTATTATGTTGTCCCAGATTCTTGTGTTCAATCAGCAATATTCATAGCAGTAAGAGGTAGAAAGAAGAGCTGTGTATTTGATGGTAATAGCAGACCTGAAGTCACATACCAGGTTGGCTATATACACTGCTGGTATTGTTATTGTTCACCAGGACTCCAGCTAGGAGAGCAGGAGAAAACAGTACCTGTTCAGAATCTGGGGAATGGTAACAGAGTAGTATATTTGGAAATCAGGACTTAAAATCAAGTCAGGTCAGGAGAAAAAGATTGTAAGAATGTGGGGCACATTTTCACAGGAGACTGAGAGTACAGAGTGAAAACATTGTAGGTAAAGTAAGGGGGGGAAGAAAGTGTCATGTATGCATGCCTGTGGTGCCTGACCAGAGGTTATTTCAACTGAAACCTTTTGTTAGAGCTTGCCACTTTTGTTATTTTGTAACTACAGCTCAGCATAGGCGTGACTGAACATCTGGGATACCCCTTCTCTGCACTGATCACTCTTACATTACCTACTGTACATAAATGTAAGCAGATCATTCTTGGAAGAGGTACAAAGCTGTTGATATCGGCAACATGCAGTAAGAAAAGACTTGATGACAGGAAGATGTTTCAGTATTTCTTTCCAATCTCTTGTATAACAGGGTGATGAAACAGCAGGGATTGCCGACATGTTTTCACTGAACTAAAGTTAAGGGGCGAGCACTAACTAGACAGAGCAGTTTGAGGATTTAAAAAAAAAAAGTATTTGTCAGTAAAGCCATTAATGAAGCAGACAGCCTGTATGCTTAAGGATAATAAGATAAAGCAGTTATTCGTTTTTATTAATGTATGTTTTGTAGTGAACAAAAGACAGTCTTCTACTGAAGGGCAAATAACCAGCTATCATCTCAAACATTTAATAAGCCTTTCACTGCTGCAAGGTCCCCATTGTGTGTATAATAATCTTATTTATTTATCATTGATCTTGGATTATTATCTTAGTAATGCATACCTTAGCTATTTTAACTTACATTATATTAATCTTGGTATTTGTGGTTTTATTGTATTGAAATGGAAATAGTGATAGTTTGTGATTTAGTTTTATTTGAGCAGTTGCATGCCTTGCAAAAAAAAAAAAAAATTTCTATAGAGGTTTTTAAGACAGCAATTTTTTAATACCTGTGCACATAGTGATTAATACTTTGTATTTGGGTATGTTTTATCTCACTAATATTGAAATTTTTCTATAAGTGAATTGAATGAATCAACTACATGTTACTGTTTTCATGGCTAATTCTGTAATATTTCGTTATCAAAACTGTTGGCTAAAAAGGAAGTTCTCTTCACGAGCCACACCATGTGTATTGTACAACTGACACTTTGTAACTAGTTAAACAATGAAAAGATTTATCATTTTTGCAGCAGTATCCATGGTTCCTTATTTTTTTGAACATACGGCACCACACCTCTTTGGATGTAAGGTGAAAAGAAGGCCTTAGCAGATATCCATGAAACAGTCAGAACTCCTTGAGTTTAAAAAAAAAAATAAAAATTAGAAACTTAGAGACCTTCTTCAGTGCTGGTATGCAAGAGCAAGTACCTTGGCATGGGAATGGGTTGGTTATATTGTTTCATGCTTCGCACAACAGTGATTTCATAGGTCCAGGCAACAGGTCTTTTAAATGAGTGCTGTTGGAGTTTCAGTATGCTTCATACTTGTGCAGCAATTGCTATTGCAAGCATTTTACAGCCTTTGCCAGAACGTCTTCTTTCCGCATCCTGCCTTTATCATTCTCCTCTGCTTTAAATATTTTTACAAAAGTACGGTCTGTCCCAAAGGTTAGTTCAATCTGACATGCACGAATTGTCTCTTTACACTCCTTCCCTTTACAGAATGAGTGTTCTGTGTTGTTATGCAGAGCTATCCTCTCCCAGTTCCTCTCCAAAAAACCACCAGATTTCAGTTAATACTGGATAGACTTATTAGATCTACTCTTTAGGTGCAGCCTGAGTGACTTCTGAGAAACTGTTTTACTTTAGTGCATTAATCATCTACTTTAATCTTATCCAAAAATACATGCACAATGTGAAGAATGGCAGTTGATATTAAAGTAGTTAATGTTTCCTGTCTTTGGAGTCTGTGTTGTTTCCTTGTCTTGCTTTGAGCAGCCCTCCAATTCCTGTTTTTCTAACAGGTTTTGGTTCCCCCACAGTTCTCACACTTGTGATTAAGCATTGTATTTTCTCACTTTTTCTTCCAATTCTGTCTTCTACACACAGTTTCTCTCTGTATCTGATTTTCTTTCTTCATATTATATTTACATCTTAACATTGATGCACCCAATGGTGCAAAACCAGTTCAGATTGCTCCCATATCGGATCTACTGACTTTCAGGCTATCTTCTTATTCCCAGTTCAGCTATCAGTGCAGTTATCAAAGCTGCACGTTCCTTCAACAATTTTCTTGCATACTGCCCCCGCTCAACTGTTCTAGCCCATTGCTCCCCCAGGAAAATATTTGGAGCTATACTTATAATTTGAAATAGAAAGTTGGAAGGTGATATTACTTGGCCTGGTAGAGTATAATCCATATAGTACATTTTAACTTACATTTTGAAATGAAAAATTATTTTAAACTAAAAAAAGACACTCTTCATGTTGAACATGTCAAATGACATATTTCAAGAATTTCAACATGTTTCCCAACATTTCTTTGAATTGAGATATCAATCAAATCTGGTCCTTTCCTCTGAACAGTCTGTTTCAAGGAAGTGTCAAAAAATTCATAACAAACTGTCTGGAAAGCAAAAGCAAAATATTGTGTAGGGGTTTTTCTTTTTTTTTTTCCCTCTTCTGTTTAAAATAAAGCCTCTTAAACTATCTACCAGCCTGTCCTTACTCTCCTGGAATACTAAATAGTAAACCAGTTGCATGAGCTGTTTCAGAACCAGTACTGGCAGCATGCTACTATTTATTTCCTTTCTGGCTTATGCTTTGTGTGCTGAATTTTTGGAGTAAATTTTTGTAACTGAAATATAAACCCTTGAGAAATCAAAGCTTATAATAAACTGAAATACTGACAGAGCCTGAACTATAGTGCGCAAATTGCAGGCTTGAAAAGCAGAAAAATAGAATCAAGAGCCTCTAACTACTCTAAATTATAGTCTCTCAATTTTTTTGTAGGGCAATCAGAAGACTATTTAAGTAGAATAATAAATTCCTACCAATTAGCTATTTGTAATTAAAATTAAACATACCAGGATCATGTCATTAGGATTTTTATAGTCAAGTACATGTTATTAAAACAGTTGTATTCTCATTGTTACATTTTCCTTAGAATGATTTTTTTTTTAAAATATTTTCTCTTAACATGAATTGGTTTTTTGAAAGCACTCCCCATTTTCAGAAGCTTGGAATTGTCATCATTCTTGGGAAAAGCATGTCTGCATGTTTATGCATATTTAATGTAGGTGTGTGAACACACATGCACATATGTGCACATACTCACACCTATTTACTACTTCAACAGTAAGCCTTCTGGCTTCAAAACAGTTCAGTGTACAAGTTCTAGGTAATAAATGCGTTGTTTATTACTTACGGTACATATCTGTTTTCAGCAAATTGAAAATGAATTGAATAATAGGTTGTGAGTAAAGCATTGTATTAGTGGATTTATTACAGAGCTGTGTCTGCACTGCAGCAGAGCTGTGAATTCACTGGCACATCCTTGGTTTTGATGTCTTTAAAGTAGACTAAAACACTCATTATATTGCAATTTATAAAAATGTTTTAAGGCTTCTATAAAAGAATAAAATACCGATGTGCACTGAGGACACACATAAAGGACAGGGAGATAAGTCAGTTGAACCTATATGCTTCATATTTTATATATGATATTTTAGCTGAGCATATTGTTGTTTGTGGTAGATGGCAGAATCATCACAGTAAAGGAGAAAAAGCAGCTTGTATAGATTTTAGCATGTAGTGTAAATATGCTCCATGATGAGCTGGAGGAGAATAGTGTTGTGTAAAATGATAACTCCTTTCTGTGTTACTATCTCTTATCATTGTTATTCCTGATAACTGAAATGATAAGGAGGAAATTCCACTCTGATAATATCCTGTGTAAATATAAATTATAAACCCTTTTCTGATCAAAAAAACTTGCAAACTAAGATGATAAGAAATGTGACTAGAGAAAGGGGAAAGGTTTATAAGTGAATATGCACGTTTCATTGCCTTTAATGAATGATGGTCATCATTAAGGTTTGTCGTTGCATGGATCAGCTCAGGGAGAGTGTTCCATGTGGAATAAATAAGTCATGTGTGAATGCCATCTGTATCTGATTCATTCATAGTTAATCCAAGCCAAATTTTAATTCATGACTCGAGAGGCGAGTCAATATGTCCTTGCCAGTATTTACCAAAGTAGGAGTCCGTGAGGATGTACAGCAAGAAAAGCATGCTGACCTTAGCTGTTCCCCTATGATACAATGGGATAACTAAAAGTCTTGGTAGGTTTAGTTTTGCTCTATCAAGAAATAAGGAAGATTTGAGGTTCTTTCAGAGACAGGAAAAATTAGTGTCCTTGGCTTATGTGTTCACTAGGGATTTAATAATGAAACTGACATTTATAGCAGTTGTCATTAATAAACTTCTCAGAACATTAACTTCCATTTCCCATTTGCTTCATTGTATAGACTATGTGTTTTGCTTCACTGCCAAGACTGCATTTTTGTTTTGAAGGGGAAAAACCTTCATTATTTAGGGCAGAAACTGTTTCCTACAATACTTTACAGAGCAGACTTTTCCAGTCATATGATTGTTGGAACCATCCACTGGAATTAACAATTTATAGTCTAAACATTGATGCAAGATCCACAGTCTCTGTCAAGACCTCAGAACTTATCCTAGCTTTACCTCCAAAACAGTGCTTGTAAGATAATTGGTCTTCTAGAGAAGCTTCCCGATTGTGTCTATCACAGTGAACAAAGTCACCAGATTCCTGACAGTAATGATGATGAAGAGTGAAATACAGAAAGATGGTGTTTTAGCTGAATCACAAGTCATTCATGCCAGGCAAGTAAAAGACCACTTGCTGTTGTGATTTTTTTTTTTTAGGAGTACCAACATTCGGAGTATTTTTAAATAAAATCATTTAGGTAAACTGCACTTTACAAGATCAGCATCACTTTAGTAGTGCTAAATCATGTTTTATTTCGTTTCCTTTAAACCCTAATGCCATAGCAACAATTGGGACATTGACTTTCAATATGTTGAACTCAAAATCTACTAGATGTGAAATACAGCTCCATCTCATTGTGTCATGGACAGACTAGTAAAATAGGATGCTGAGCCAAGACCATACTAACATCAATAATAGTTGATGGGATCTTACAGCTCTGTGACCGTCAAGGTGATTTATATACTGTAAATTTGTAAAGCAAGACATAGGTTGTGCTTTCTACATACGATGCATCAGGATGGTTATCACCTATTTTAAGATGAACATGAGATAGCTGTTGTCCCTGATCAAGACACTAGGGACCAAAGCAAGTAATCTAAAAGATAAGATCTGTTATGGTGTCTACCGAGGCTGTCATACCCCTTGGCTATGACACTCCCATGCTCAGTTTTGATTGACACAAGGTGCTTTTTGTACATCATTCATCAATTGTATAATCAACTTTATTCCTAAGTAATTCTTTTTATTACGGGAAGAAATGTAAAGATTTCTAATCATCACTTTCTTTATTCGCCAAAAGATAAATTTAGGAGTAAACTCATTTAAAACAAAGCTCTGTAAAATTCTGTCTTTGCCTGGTGATTCAATGCATGATCACTTGTGTTTACTAGCAGGGACTATAGTAGTCACTGTTCTGTATTATGTAGGCTGCTTACTGATCTCTGTGCTCTGATAATTATAATTTGGAGAAAGTTTCTCTTGTTCTTTAGGAAAAGTCTAACATGGATTATAAAGTGAAGTTGATGTCATAAAATCTCAGGAGCTGTATTTAATTCAAGCTGCAAAACACAGAAGTAATAAATGATTAAGAAGACACCAAATAATCAATTTCATGGTTTGTTCTCAAGCCCAGCCAGTATGTTCTTCTTTACCTATTTGAAATAGCGAAAGATAAGTGATTACATGAATACAAAGTTAATCCAGTCAGATTTTGAACAGGGCAATACTTGAAAAGGTTTAAAGATTTCTTCAGGAACTTAGTAAAAGCCATGAGGTTATTCTGGGGATTCTCAGTGCTTAACACATCTTTTCTTATCCCCAAGTGGGCTGAATTGTACCACCTTGGCACAGTTAGGTTAGTGACTAACTGTCACTTCTACATGTTTGTCTAAATAATATACTCAAATTTACCAGTCCAAAAAAAGTATTACACAGAGTAGCTCTCAATCTGCTCTAGAAAGTCTTAACCTGTTACTAACTAGGCAAAGCTCTTCATAGGGTAATGAAAAAGTTAAAAACCCCACTGGAGATAGATCATATTTAGTTACTGGTCTTTCATACTAGTTTATTCTTCCTTTTGTTTTGACCCATACAATACACTTAAGATAGTATTTTAGATGCAGATGCTTGTATTTACACCAGTTGAAGATCTGGCCCCGAGTTTGCTGACTACAATACCATGCAATAGAAATTGTCTTTTTAATCCAGCCTGATTTGTTTATGTATCAGTTTGGGAGTTTTCTCTACCTCTGAGATTTTCACAGTATCGTCCAGTTTGCAGCTCAGGGACTGGATTGTAGCCCATGAGCCATTTCCACTCAGTTTATCTGGTTGTTCTTCCCCTGGCACTGCCCCAGAGGAGATGGGGAATAGCTAAAGAAGTTAGTTCCTCCTGCCACAGCTCCACACAGAGCTGGTCTCCTGTTAATGTGGAGCAATTGCTGGGAACTGACAGAAGGGTTACCAGGGCTGGGAAATTCCATCTTGTTAGCTGCTGCAGCAGATTCATCCTCCCCTGCTTTGCTTCAGCAGAGGTGGCAGCAGTTTGGGTTGGATAGAAGTAGATGTTCAGCCATCGGCCACCATAGGTTCTAGATTATGCATAACAGGTGCAGGAGATTTTCTGCAACAAATGCCAGAGAAAAAGGTTGTCCAGCTCCTGCAACTGCTAAAGTGGAACAAAGCATAATTTCATTTTAAGGAGCTAATTTGTGAAGTGCTCTGAAAATTGAAAATTGTATACAGTGTTGTATACAAAATAAAAACTGTATCAATCCAAGAGGACCACTTAATTTGAATTAACTGCAGTATTTTCCTTTATGCATCCATCCTTCATTATTGTTCTAATGCAAACAACCTTAGAATAGCACCTTATTGGTCTGAAGATAACATTGCAAAAACTGTTTGGCAGCCTCTTCTAGGAATATGCCCTAAAGGAACTTTGCTTAACCAAATGTCACTGCATATTTTAATATTGATTCACTCTTTGTAAATCAGTGTCTTTAAAAGTGCCAAGCATTTTCTTTTGATCTTGTGGCAGAACAAGTCTGATAATGCCCACCAAAGAAACAAGAAAACTGTGTATTACAGTAAATGATAACGAAAGGCTAGGTTCTTCTTGGTTCAGGAAGGATTGTTTAGTTCTGCCGTTGTCAATTATATGCATCTGTGTGCAATTAGGTTAGAAAGCAGCAAATAAAACTAATTTGGGAATTATTGTGAATCTGAATTAATTTTGCAGTGCCTCCCACCTGCCCTTTGTGTTGTCTTGCATATGAGAACTAAATCCTGTTGCTGGAAGTCTCAAAGTCACTTTAAACACTTGTTACATTGAAAAAAACAAAAACAAAAGAATCTTACAGGTCAGATCAGTTGTTTTTAATTTTATTTAGGACACACTGAAAATCAGAGACCCTCTATGGAATGGGTAATATTAATCTGATACTGGTGCAGTAGGACTCTGCAATAGCAACGTGTCCTTAATTGGTTATCTTGTTGTTCAGTACCACTTTCACCATGACAAGTGGAATGCATTCTGTTGCTCATTAAAGAGCAGTATCGCTGCAAACAGATGCATATGTTTAGAATATTTTTGTGATTTTGTTACTCGTTTACATTAGGTCTTTTAAGTAAGCTACATATATTCAGTGATTCAAACTGCCAGATGAAAGCAGTATTTATTGCTCTCACAAGTTATTTTCCTTGTATGTTGTTTTACAGACCTAATCTGTCATGGTCTTCTTGAGCAGTCAGGAAACCCTGTACAGTAAAAAAAGGTTAAATTTTTAAAAGGTTTTAATAGTCTTTGTGTGGTTGTGCATAAAGGTAGATATTCAACAGGGTTAGCAGTATGTATTTTGAAGGATCTTTACACAAAATAGTGATAAAGGATATTGATTTTAAGGAGGTGTTTGGAGGCGATAAAGAGGGCAACAAATGGAAAAATATTGTAAGACCATTCAACACAGACTGGTGATGGTTAGTTCTGAGGCAGAGGAATAGACAAAAAAGCAGAAGCGAAATGATTTGGGAAAGAAACAAGAGGTGAGATGTCATCAGGAACAAGATTAGATAGGGATTTGATGATGAGAAGGAAAAGATTGAATTTCACGTTAAGAATATTTCAACCCAGGTTATTTTCCATTGCAAAAAGCCTTTAACATTTTGTTCTGCTCTACAGAAATTCTCATGCTGTTGTTATCACTGTAGCATTTGAGTTTTTTTCAGTACGGTAGTGGGCAATAAGTGTCAAATCTATTGTGTGTAGTTCATTCCTTCCTTTTGACCTCCCAGGTGGAGGAGTAATTGCACAAGTGAATGTTTTGGTTTGGTGGTGTTGCTTGGCTTGGTTGTTTCTAATTTATATATATGGAGGGTTAGTTTATATTTATTCACAAGCTGTACTTTGCACTTATGCTAGAGATGGCAAGTGTGAAGGGGAAGCAGGGAAGGAAAGGAAAAGGCAGGGGAAAAAGAGAAAAGTCTATGTTATACACCAGAGAATAGTGAGATTTGTGATGGTTCTTCAGTCCTGAGGGGCTTAATTTGAAAGTCTGTGTGTGGCCATCTGGACACTTAGCTTCCTGCATAAAGTAACTTTATTTTCCTGCTCAAATGAACTCTAAACTTTAGAATTTGAGTCAATTACTATGTACCTTGGACACAATTTGCCTGGGGAAGCTAGTTAATCCATTAAATAACCCTGCCCTTGGGAATATAGTCCTTTAAAAAAAACAAGGTAGTGACCAAAGCCTGTTGATTTACGGAAGTGAAATAGCACAGCCACAACAATAAGGAAATACAGTCACATAATGAGAAATTAAGAGACGGAAATAAATGCTTTCTGTTTCTTATGGGATATCAAAATACCTGGATTAGAAATGGGTCTGGAAAGGTGTCTGAGTCCATTCTCCTGCCTTCAGGCAGGACCAAATATACTTAAGCCATGCCTGATATATTTTAAGAACAACTCAAAATAATATATCTTTTACCAGTAATGAACCTCATTGCTTCTTTGCCTGTTCCCTCTGGACATTTCTAACAGTTCGTAATCTTCCTGTTTCCAACTACTTTTTGTACAGTTGATAATTGGCCATTGCTTACTTCTGCTGAATGTGGTGTTAAGATTTCTGGGTCTTTCATGTCACTCTCCTGCTTATACCCATATTATAAGATCCCTGTTTCTCTGGGGTTTGTTTTTCTTGTTGGCAATAGGATGGTGGGTTGACTGAGGATCACTGTACCACATGTGGAATTCCCCAGATCCCTTTTTGAAGAATTGCTGTCTGGCCAAACTCTTTCCCCACGCCGTGGTTACTCCTACCTCAGTATCAGACTTCTCTCATACTGTTGTTACCGAAATCTCGGAATGAAGAACTTATCAACACCAATGTGATGTAGATAAGCAGACACTTCTTTATTGACGGCCGGGTGCGTGCGTGAGTCCTCTCACGATCAACGCACACCAAGCTTCAAAATCAGATATCATATATAGGACTTATTCATCCATATTCATTAAATATTCATGCATAATCATAATATTTCCCATAAATCATTAACATATTCTCCTCCCATATCCGATTCCGTGCAATAGAGCTTAGAAAGGTCCAGAAATGGATCTGGGGTACGATTTGGGTAGGTGGTATATGAGTCGGTGGTCGCGATCTCCCCCTGCCGGAATTACCTTTTACTAAAGTTAACGGTTTCTTGGCAGGCACCTACAAGCTGTTCCAGTCGACTCTTCCCAATTTCCATTAATCTCATATTTTGACATCTCAATACACTTTCTATATACAGAAGACTGGTCAGATACAAAGAAACCTTTCAAACCCTAAATTATTACTTAAGTTTCAACAATGATTCCAGCCCATTCTTCTGGCCTTAGTACAAGATGTACAGAGGGTCTCATAACAGCTTTTACTAAATAATCATAAGTTTCTTCAAAATATATTTTTATCCTTCTATATTTCTATTCTATAAAATAACTCTATGAAATCAAATAATCCAAGTCAATCAATCTTAACTTTTTAACAAATCGATAACACTGTTGTCGTATTAATTATCACGTATTTCAATTTAGTTTCCCAAAATATTTTCTGTTTATAATCCTCAAAAGAGCAGCCTCTCCCAGTTTCATATCTTCATTCAGAAGAAACACCTCGTGTCGGTCCCAGTTCATTTGGCATGGGCAGTTCCCTCTCAGTCTGTGGCAGAGGCAGTGTGGCTTAGGCCAGGTATCCCATTCTGCTCCCAGTTGCCATATTTCCTTGGGACTCTCAGACCACTCCCTGTGGTCTGACATTTGTATATTCACTCATGGGATGGAGGTACGGTGGGTGGAAGTAGCCTGATTGACAATAAAATAATATGTCTGAACCAGAGTGCTGTTCTTGTTTGCTGCAAAGATGCATTTGGAAGGAACAGTGCTTACTGCAGACTACGTGAGCATCCTGTTTCCAGTTTTCTCTCTTGGAAAGTCTAGGGGTGGGGAGAAGCTTAGTGATCTACCAGATATTTGTATAGAGCATCTCTGAGGAAATGGTAAAGCTTCAGGAAATGTTCAGTCATGGATAGACCACTTGTATTCCTTGTGCAAAGTATATCTGGGCAGACACTGAGGAGAAGTGTAGTACATTTCTCCCTCATCCAGCTGGAATATTAGAGTTGCAATCTGGTAGTTTTAAATCATAGACAGTTGATTAAAACAGATTTGTTAAAAAGAGTTTAAACCAGAATTTACTATAGGTAAAGTGTAAAAAAGGACAATTTTCCAACTGGTGATTTGGAGAAACTCTCTATATATTTTTAATCAGGAAGGCATTGTTGAACATCAGCAGGAAAGTAATGGCATGGGGTTTATTTTGGAACGGAAATTTGGTCTATTGCTTTGGTCTGTGTTGTGGACAACTAGAAAAAAGTGATACTCTAGAGGGTACAGTTGCAATATTTAAGGTAGAAGGAGGTGAAAACCTGTGAGTTGGCTCCTGCCACAGCTGAAGGCAAGGCAACAATATTATACCAGTTATTACTGAGGAATTTTGCTTATCCTCCTCAGATTAAATATTGCTAATGAATGAGCAAATAGCAAAGAAATGAAGAAATAGCAATTAATTAGGATGATGAGTAAGAAGGCACTAAGAATACACCAAAACTAATTAGGTAATAATTGGGAAGATAGCCTTCTTTCATAATGCTAACATGTCATATTGCAGCAGTAGTAATAATAATTATTATTATTATTTAAAAAAGAGCAGCATGGTTTTGTATTACTAGGTGACAGTCAACCTCATGTAATTTAACAAATGGGAAGAGAGAGATCCAGATCACTAGACACCTATTAATCTGATTTTAGTAGTCTTACTAAGCTTTTGAAGAATTGAACAGTAGAGTAATCGAATACCTGGAAATAAATGGAAGGTAAAGTGAAGCAGGCGTTTATCAACAGTCAATTGTTCAGGATTAACCTGATCTCCTTCTGATAAAAGCTCCGTAGTTTTTTCTCAGACAAGAAATACAATAGATTTCATTTGTTAGATATCAATAAAACATTTTATATACTGTAATGATGGAAATTACTAGCTAAACCAAGGAATAGGGGGTTTGAGAGAGGAATTGCAAAGTGAATGGTGAACTGGCAAGTGGAATTGCCTGCAGTTTGGGCTGGTGGAATAACAGCTGGCTGAGACATTAGAGTTGCTCAGAGACCAGTGCCAGAGATGATCCTGTTTAATGCTTCGACCTTGGCTCAAAATTGGGAATATCTTGATGAAATATGCTGACGATATAGATTCAGCCTAGAAAAATAAGCAGAAACATTGGAATGACACCATGGAAATTGTAGTACAGGGGGATGCTGTTGGTAACAAGAACAAGAACTTCTGTTAAAAGATGGAGCTTGTTGGTTGGAAGTGATTGGAAAGAAGGATGTACTGAAGGTATTTAATGTATTGAGTAATCTCAGAATGACATTGAGCCACTATTCTGACACAATCAGGAAAATGCTATATATCAAGCAAAATAATTTCAGTAAAGAGATACAAAAGTATTGATCAACTCTGAAACATTAGTAAGACCTCCTCCAGAAAACTCATTAGATCACAAATGCAAGGGGCAGCAGAGGTACAAGAAAGAACAATAGAAAACCTGTTTTCCAACAGGAGACTTGTTTTCATAAAAATACTGACTGAGAGAACTTATGACTGTTCTTTGCAAAATCAGAGGATGTAAATCCCAAAGAAAAACAAGTGTTTTGAAACACAACTCAGTGTTACCAAATAAAATACCAAACAAAACTCTCTATGGATAAATTTTGCCATGGAAATTAAAATAAAGTGTATAAAACTTGAAGGGCTGACGTTCTAGACCCGCCTTTCAGAAAAAGTCATAGAGCAAGAAAGTTCTCAAAATGGAGTCAGCAAGATTTCATAAACATCAGTTCTTAAAATCTAGGTGTTCACAATGGGAAGGAACACAACTCAGTGACTAGAAACGTGCTTCCACTTCTCTGTTTTCTGGCAGCTTCTAACTTCAAAGCCTTTTTCGGGAGGGAAGTGTCATTTAGGAGGTTGGGGGTTTGGTTTGATTTTTTTTAATGTAACGCAGCCTTATGTCTAAAAGGAGACTAAGGAATGGAATTGCCTAGAATCATAGTCTTTTAATCCAAATGAACTGCAAAAAGGGCATGTGTTGGGTTTGAGTGTGTACATTTTTGTGTATACTAAATGATAAGTGTGAAGTAGATCAACGATATGATTGCATAAGTTTAAATAATTTAAAAAATACGAATTTCTTCTGAAGATGTATATGGAAATACATAGGCAAGGTACCTTCTACCTTACCAGTATTCATATCTCACCATCACTCTATGGCAAGAAAAGTATTTGAAATATAATGGACTTTACAGTTAGGAATTTTATTCCTTCTGACACCTCTACTGAATTCAAAGGGGTTTTTCTTCTGTAATTTATATATTCCAGTTAAAATTTCCTGTAAACTCTATTATGGTGGGTAAGGTTTGTCCGGAAAGTGGACAGATGAGCAGCAGATAATGTTACAGGAGTTTGCTAATGGATTTAATAGAAAATAAATTTTATAATTTTATTTGATAAAATAAACTAACAGAAAATTGGGGATAGAGGGAGGACTTAAGGAAATGATCCTATATTCTGATTTAAACTCCAGTTAACACTAATATTAAGATATTGTTTAATCCCTTTCTCTGACTACATCATATTTAGAGCAGGGAAAAGCAGATGAGCAAAAAGAAATTTTGCAGATACAGGGTAAGCTTGCCCAACCTCCATACTAGAAGTGCAAAATTAAAATCAGGGAGTTTGCTGAATATCTCTGGGTTTAAGTCTTAATATGCTCCATTACTTTATACAGATAAACATCTGTTTTTCATATTTCCCTAGATCAAATCGTTTACCTCAGTTACATAGTCAATAGTGCAGTATCTCTACTAGTTATGCTACAATAGAAGTAAGTTATACCACACTAAAATGTGAAAGTAGTTGCTAGCATTCTGTGTGAGACTATATATAAATAGCTGGCAAAATTCACATAGAAAAATGTTTAGTTTGGTCACTGGAAAAATACTTTTAATGTAATATATGTTCAAATCTAAATGAAGAAAATATATCAAAAGCAGTTATTTTGCAAGGCTGTAAAGACACAAAACTATATTCAGATTTAGGAACTTTTGTAGATGTTTATTTCATTGAATAAAGTTACTTTTATGAGATTGCTTTTGAAATGCTGCTGCTTTCTGCTTTTCCTGCTCTTGTACCCACCAGCTATGGATTTATATAAATTGTTAAAGGTTTGGATGTTTAGAATCATGCTATTATATGCTCTTGTTTTTCTTCTGTGTTGTTGAGAACACAATGGAAAATCATCACCTATTAACCAAATAACAGTAAGCAGCTCAATCTGTTCATTTAGCCTGCCACACTTACAAAACTAAATGAATCCAATTAAACCATGTTGAAAACATATTTTATTGAACTGTGGTAATTGCCTCAGGTAGTTTCACTGTATTTTACTCCAAACCCAAAAATTTTAAATCCCTGTTTCTTGCTTTAGAAAAGCATTTCTTTAAGCACTGTTTTTAACCAAGCCAGTATTTTCTGATATTTTTAAATAAGAATGGGTAGCCTTGAATACTACAGGCTGCTATAGCATTTAAGACATCTATATTGTGTATATTCTGAGGTACTTGTACTGGCATGCATAAACCCCAAAACCTTTCTGAACCTGAGTATGCAATGTTCAGGTCTCAATTGCAGACCAGGATGTAGATTGCTCTTAGTAGCCGAGTCATGTGTACCGATGCTGTTGAAGCTTGAGGAGGTACAAGACCATAAGTTTATAAGGAGTTTACCCAGACACCTGGGTTTTCAATCAATTGCTACGTGGGAAGGGAAAGCTGTCCTTGACTGTTATTTAATAGAGTGTTGTTAAGTATCACAGGAATATGATTAACTTCAGATTTACCTTAGAGATAAGGATCCTTAATTTTTAACGCATTTATGAAAATATTCTGTTTGCCTATTAGGGAGTCTCCTAATTTTAATTGTTAATGTCATAATAACAAAAGATTAGTTTGTAAATTAAATTTGTTTAACTCAACATGAAAGAAAAGCTCCTTTAGTTCTTGATCAAAAATGCAAAGCTTGTACTGAGTCTAACAAATTTAGTAAGAAAAAGAAAAGATTCTTTGAAATGATATTTGAAAGCCTGTCAAAGAAAAGAAATGTAATAGTTTCAAAGGTGAATGTACATGGTAATTCCCATTTTTAACTACCTTTGATAGAAAAGAAACTGGCCAAACTCATAATCTTTGAAATCACATTTAGATAATATTTCAAACAGTAAATATATGTTCTACTATAACTTTGGGTTTTGCTGTTCCACTTTTTCTTTTTCTTTTTTTTTTTTTTTTCATTCCTTCTGCTCTCCAGCAACATTGTAGCTGGAGAAGAAAAGTAGGTGAGTGGGAGAAAGGTGAACAACACTTGCCACAAATCTCTGTGAAGGAAAAACTCTTACAACTCTTACAGTGAACATAGTGTTTGTTTTAATAATGCAGCATTAGTAATTTCCATCCCAGCTGGTAGGCAGTCTGCCTCCACTTTATCCAACTGCTGGCAGCAGAAAGATAAATACCAACTCGCTGGCATTCTTTCTTTAACTTCCAGTCAGTTGTGGGACTGAAGTCCTTGAGGCGTGACACCACCTGCACAGTGGGAGGAGGTGTGACTTGTGATGTTCTTTTTGTTTTGACAGCCAGGTACCAGTCACAGGAGGCTTAGAACCTGAATTTATGATGGTTGAATGTATTCCACCTTTACTGCGTTTTTTTGCTGTTTGTAAAAGGGCTGCAGCAGAGCCTCGATGAATCATCTCTTGTGCAATTGTGTGTTCAGATATAAATTCTGTTAATCTGCCTAAAATAATAAGGATTAATTACTAGACAAGGATATGATACACTGCTTGGGCAGCTTGCAATTTAGCTGGGTGTAAATCTTGATGCTCATTTAGTTTTTTCTTTCTGTCTTTGCATCTCATCCTGACAGGTGTGTGCCCAATCACTGTGAACACGGTGGCAAATGCACCCAGACGTGGGACAGCTTCAAGTGCACTTGCGATGGAACTGGATACAGTGGTGCCACTTGTCATAACTGTAAGCCATTCTGCAGTTTTTAAATTGCAGTGGAGCGGGGAAGACACGGATGTCTTTTGGTTGAAATGAAAAGTCAAAGTCTTCCTCTCTGGTTGTTAAAGATCCTAAAATGTTTGGGGTTTTTTTTAGAGGAGATGTTGGCTTAATCATGCTCCACCTTATCTACATAGGGATAGCACTGTGCTACGCCATGCAAGGGATCAAAGCAGTACAGCCCTCTTAGCTGGGTGTACTGAACACACACATTCTCACCAGTTGCACACTGGAGTTTCCAATGAACACAGTGAATCTGCCTGAAGCTGTTAGGGAGAGCTGCTGGCCACTGCTAGAGAGACACTGGCTCAGGTTGCTGTTCCTGAAGCATGTTTATATACTGATTATTGGCCATTCTGAAATCAAATTATTTATGCTGTGATGGATTTCTCAAATGAGAATATTTCCTATGAGTTCCACATGCCCTGCGTTATTAAAGACAGAGAAAACATAAAGGAAAGAAAGGAACACTTGCTCTTTTTGTAGGTTCTGAACAATGTATGCTGAGTCAGGAGTGTTTGTTTTCTTTGTCTTGTACCCTAAGTGTGGGATTTTCATCTGTGAAGTGTATTCTGCATCTTCTAGATAGATTAGAAAACTTATCCATTCCTTTCTTATCTCCCTTTTTTCTTTAGCAAACAACTTCTTAATATTAAGGAGAGAATAAAATGCTTCTGAAGGGGTGAAAAGTTGAAACAGAAGCCAGGATTTATAGAAATATAGATTTAGATTACCTTAACAACAATGTAAAATTTTATGAAAATAATAACAGAATTCTTTCATTTTTAACCAAAACTAAACAAACCAATGAAGCAATTTTGACAATTCACAGTTGTCTGGATTTCAACAAAAACTACTCTATTTTTTGAACATTTTCTTAATGGAATAGGGAATGCATTTGATATAAAAACTATTAATGCATGTATATGTGCACGTGTATGTATTGAATGCCAAAGTTCTCCATGGTCTGTCTACTGAACTGGTAAAGCTGAAAGTTAAATGGCAAGCTAACATTTATTAAAGAGAGATATTTAAAGTACCAATACCTGGATGAGAAATTTCATGGGCAGCCCTTTTTCCACCAAGAGTGATTGTGCATGGTGATGGCATGGTTGCATCTAATCTTGGAAAAGAAAACATGGAATTTACAGTGAGGTAATGTTTTTGGTGCAACAAAGAAAAAAATTCATATATTTTTCTGAAAGTATATTTCTTGATCTTTGGCTGATCTGTTACAGGCACTTGGAAAATAGGATTCCTGGGCATGTGATAGGCTGTTAAGATGTTTAACTGCAGAAATACACTGATGGAAGCTCTGTTAAGTATATTTTATCTGGTGAGCCTCTGAAAATAAGTATAATGTTAGAGGAAACACTATCATTTTGGATCCCACAGCCTACCAGCAGTGAGACTGCTGCAGCTGCATTCCCCTAGGTCCAACCAGTAGTGAGTCTGTAAATATATTCCCAGTAAGCATGCTCCTACAGAGTCCATATACAGCACATACACATATATATACATGGCTGGCTGTACAGCTCATAGAGTATACACATGAACACAGCACCAATGGCCCCATCCTGCTCATGTTTCTGGCTGACTGAGCCCACTAGTGAGAGCAGTGAACATGCATGCCCACACACAGTGGATCCCTCCAGCAGCTCAGCCCAGACACTCTCTCAACCCAGTGGCTCTCCCTGGATTCCAGACTCCACAGCTGCTGATGCCTGGACACTGGATGGCCTGGCAGGGTATTATTTGGCCTCCTTCTCCAGCCACTGTCTGTGCAAAAGTTTCTTAGATAGCTAAGCTTTTGTTTTGTTTCATCTTTGTGTTTAAAGAACCTAACTAGTTCTTACCATGTGTATTAATCCACCTTTAAAAGTCTTCTTTCTTACAAATGAGGGTGAGCAGAAAGTTATTCACCTGATAGTTATTCACCTGTCAGAATATGTGAAGTCTTATGCTTTTCTAAAGTATAGAATTTGATGGCACAGGAATGAGTGAAAACAAAAAATTATAGCATCAAAACCATATACTGAGACAACCTTAACTGCCTTTATTGAGCTGGCAATAGCTATCAATATTTACAAGTGCATGTTCCAGTATTAGATACAGCTGCAAATAATGAGAGGATTTGCTGATGCTTGCCAAAGGTTATAGTTACACTGTCCTGAGGTCCAGGGCCTCAGCTCTGCTGCGATGATACTGTCCCTACCAGTCCTTTCCTCCTTGTGCAGCATGCCTGGGGGTGCAGGCGTGCTCGTTGTGCTACTATTTGCTTTTGTGTTCTGATGTGTGTGGCAATAGCGGTACAAGAGAGATGCTGGTGGAGGCAGGAAGTTGAACTGATAACGGGTGTGTGGTATAAAAACAGCTGAAAGCAATTTTAAAAAGCATTGTGGGTTGTGTGAAAGGCTGTAAAATTTAGCAGATGCCATGACTCTATGGAGCAGGAAAGTGTTTAAATGCAGATAGCATTTGTTCAGTACCATTTAACTTAAATATATGATTACTTTACAAAACAAATGGTATCATACTCTGCAGTAAAATATGTATTTTCTCAATGTATGTTTGCGCAGTGGGTTTAACAGGGCATTTGTCAAAGAGGGTGGAGTCAAGACTATGTTAGTGGGAATGGTAACTCCATAGTTGGTGACTTTCATGAGTTGGGACTTTTGCTGAACTTCATGGAGTAAGCTAATTCTGTGTTACTGAAGGGTTTTTTTCAATGAATAGATTTTGCATTGGTCAGGGAATTCGATACGTTCCTGAGCTTTTTACATGAAACAAGGCAAGGCTTTGCAGCCTTGACTGAATTTGAGACTGCAGTTCTAGGTTACTTTGCAGTTGAAATTAAAGGACAAACTCAAGGAAAAAACTCAAGTAATGAAACAGAGAAAAATGTTTGCATAAAGTCCTTGTGAATCAAAATGGCTTTGCTTTACACAGGTCTGGTCATAATATATTTGTAGTATAGTAGTGAAAACAAAAATTAGTCTAGAGAGATAGAGAAATATGTATTCTGGAGCTGAGACATAATAGAAAGTATAAACCAAAACCAAAGGGCTATAAAAGGAAAAATTTCAAATCAATAATTCTGAAATAGAAACTTTAATTCATATTATCTCTCCAATTGCATAAATCATGTATGTACACGTGCCATTTAAGGATCATGAAATAATCTGCTTTTCAGAATAGGACATTGTTACAGTAAGGCTCTTCATCTTTCAAAGATACACCAAAATCTCCAAGCTCTGTGTGTCCACTTCCTTGTTATTTGTCAGTGGTTTAAGCAGCTATTCACAGAAAAAGATGTCTCTACTCCATTGTAAGTTTTTTCATCTAGCTACAGCTGTGTCCCTGGAGTCCAATGGTGAATGCACCAAAAATACTGGAAAGTTGTGTCTCTCATTACATGGTAAATACCCTAGAAATCTGCCAGGTTTCCTTTGGCGAACAGATATGCACTGCTCAAGGGAATACTGTGGCCTGGCAAATATCACTCTAGAGCGTCAGTTTTATCATTAGACAAGACTAAATGATAAATGAATGTATTTACGTAGAAATAATGACTTACAGTGATGAAACAGTTTTTCAAAATTAATTAAAAAATAATTATTAGGATTATAATTAAGTATCATTCTTACTAGCTTTATTGCATCAGCTATATTTTATTCCCTGACTAATTGACATTTACAGCCTACCAAAGGCTGACCTGCCATGCAGAGTTCTTCAAACAATATTTTTTTCAGAGTACACTAGTAAATTGTTCCTGGAGCCTTTGGAACAGGAAATCATTTTCCTTATTACGTCTCTTCTCTATCATGATCTACGGGTAACACCAGTCTGCTGCACCTTGCACAAGTTAATACATCTAGGTTTAGGTTCAAATGTGCTTCCTGCTGTTTACAACTGATTTAAAATGGAGTCATATAAATTTACAAATAATGTATGAAGATAAATAATGATCATTCAATCTCTTTGTGTCCAATCTTTAATATATAGCCTAATGCATATTTTCTCTAGAATCTGCATATAAGAGAAACACAGTAAAGGACTTGCAGACTTTACCATGACTATGATGTATCTACCTACTACCTTCTGCACAAACTCTGTTAGATTTAGGAAAAAGTCAAAACAACCTAGTTTGACAATATTTGCCTTCTCTTAATGATTTCCAGTAGCAAAAAGTCCAGTTTAAGATTAATCTTAATTATATCCGTTTTTACTCATATGAGAGACAAGTTCTATTCTTTAATTTCACCTTCAAACACACACTGTCCTTTCTTTTACATCTGTACAGCCCCCATTCCTTCAAGAATGTCGCAGGAAAGAGTTTGCTTATGAGTCTTCAGTTGTTGCATAAGAGGGACTAGCATCCTGCTCACAATCTGTTGCCTGTTAGTTCTGTAAAAGCAGTAGGAGCATTACTACCGTACACACATTGGTCCCTAGAGGCATTAATTGCATTGGAATAGACAAAGAACACAACTCCATTGAAAAATAACATACACATTTTTTACATTTTTATATATTGGCAATGTGCTGCCAGTTTGATGGTTGTGTTGTTTGGGGGTTTTTTGTTTGTTTGTTTTTTTTGTTTTTGTTTTTTTTTTACAAAATGAGTATTTGAGACAATGAAGTTATTCTTAGTTTCCATATAACAGACCTTGACCTCTGAATTTTCTGGCTTTGTCTTCACATAGCTGATTGTGAATAAATGTTACCCTATAATTTGGAATGTGTTTCAAAGTTAGAAAAGACTAAAGCACTAATGTCTTGAAATGATAAATACATTAAGTGTCACTGGCAGTCTAATGGGCATTGATATTTTTTGCTGGGAATATTGACCTTTCCCCTAAAATGAAATACTGCTTTAATAATGAGTTTAATAGTATCTAGAAATATATTTTGAGTAAGAATCATTTGTGATTCACATTGTAGAAGCTGTGATAATTTGGATTCCTGATTACTGCCAAAATCTAGAATTTGGCAGAAAAATTACAGAAACCCAAATGTAATCTTCATAGGCTGTGATCTTCAGCAAGACCTCAATCAATTGGTTTGTAATTTATTTTCCTGTATTTCCAAAAATGGGGAAACACCTGAAACAATAGACTGTCTACATTTAGAGTCTGGATAGGAAAGGATGGTATGGCAGTGATATTTTTCTGTCAGCAGTTTGGGAAATAGTTCCATAGCAAGAAAGAAAACACATAATTTGGGGGAAAAAAAAAAAATGCTCTAAGCTTTACTTTAGGAAAAAAAAAAAGAAAAGAAACTGTACAGATGTATAGTCATCCCAAAGAAGGAAAGTATAGTTTTGCACTTCACTGGAGGCTGGGGGACTTCTAAGAGAAACGTGGTTGTCTTTGTGATCTCAAACAAATTTGTTAGGAGACGTAAAGGCCTTGCAGTTTTACAAGCATATTAATGCATTATTTGATCAGGAAAAAAAGTTCTCTCAAGTCACAGATTATGTGTACGGAAGCATTTTCCTTTCTTACAGTTTAATGAAGGGGAAAGCATGAGTAAAGAATAGAAAAACACTAACAAAAAATGTGTCTGCTGCAATTAAAAATATGCAATGTCGCAGGGTTTCTTACTTGTTTAACCTAATCTGAGTGAAATAAGCCAGACTGTCCACTGAGGCTAAGGTTGTTTGGGTACTCGTGAATCAGCTTGTATAACTGTGGACACATAAATACACTAATTATTCTCAGGAGAATGTACAGGCAGCCAGAGTGCCTTCAGGCAGCAGCAGAATAATCATCGTCAGTAGGTAATCTGAATGTGGAGTGTCATTACAGACAAAACACAGAAAAAACCACTAATTTTTCTACTGTCTGACAAGATGGAAGTGGTGTGTATCATACTGGGTGCTATTGGAAGGCATTTGAAGGACAGTGCAACCATCAGGCACAGTCAACATTGGTTCACAAAAAGAAAGTCCTACCCAATTAATGTAATATCCTTCTACAAGAAGATCGTCTGCCTAGCAGATAAATAGATGGTGGTAGATGTAGTTTTTCTGAATTTAAGTAAGGCTTTTGATACTGTCCCTCACAGCATCCTTCTGGACTTCTCCAGCTGTGAGATGAAGAGGTAGTTGGTACCCTGGGTGAAGAACTGGCTGAATAGGAGTGTACCCTGACAGCCAAGAGCACAAACTCCATCCTGGGTTGCAACAAACATGTCCATTCAAAGAGGATCAAAGAATCAAACAAAAATGTATCAAAGATGATAAAAATGGAGAGAATTGTTATTATCTTTAAAACGTACTAAGAAAGTTTCTATTCTTTTCCTTACGACCCCTCCTTAAGATTGGAAGATTAAATTTATTCAATGAAAAGAAGAAAAAAGATAGGTGCAACTTCCTAAAGAAAGGTACTGAAGTGAAATTTGAACAGTCTTTCAGGAAGAGTTGAAGTTTCACAGGAAAAGTGAGAGGGACATCCCAGCTTGCTGGATAGTAAAAAGCTGAAGGATCTGTTTGCCTGCAAGAGGCCTAGAGAACGTTTACTAGCTCGTTGAAGAAGGAGTGAGTAAAAGAAAGGTGTTTCTGCTGGCTGGGCTTTCCTCATGTTAGTTTTTATTCAGACTGTCAAAGAAATATCCAGTTACTAATTTTCTTTCACATCTTTTGCTCCCAAGGAACTGACTGAAGTTTGGGTACATATTACCATGCCTGTCCTCTTGGTTAGACCACCTATCTAGTCTTCTGTGAGATGAAGGAACCAAACACAGTTTATAATTATTTTTTTTTCAGATAAAATAATGACAAATATCATAGTGGGCCATTTGATTTTTTGGCCCTCACTTCACATACATAATTCCCAGTATTGAAGAACAGAAGTTATGATCAGTACAATGATTTCTAAGGTATATAGAAGGTTATGTGGAATGTCCTTCAAAATGGTATTATAAATACTTTCTAAGTTAGGTTTTCAGAAATCCCCCATTTAAGATTTTATCCCCGTAAATGGTAACAGAAAAAAGATAAAACTATAGCCAAGTCTTGGTCCCATGTCTAACAACATTGAAATTAGTCTTGTTGCATTTGAAATGACTCTGTGCCTCAGCTGGATTGCTGCGTTAGTCTTGAATTTGGCTGTTTCCTCAGTATATCTCCTACCAGTCACTCGCCATGTGGTTTTTTAATAAACCTGGAGGTGAGTCACTGGGAAATGTCTCCTTTGATGCCTGGGATTTAAAGAAGCAGTGCTGGAAGGTCTGACTGGATGGGTCAGGCAGACGAGAAGTTTTTGTACAGCAGCGGCTGAGGACCCCGAGAGCACTGTTAGACCCTAACTGCCTGAGAGCACAGCAAGGTCCACTCGCCACCCCATGGGTCTGGACGCTCATCACCGCTGGAAATGGGGCACACTGCCCTGCCCTCTGCTCTCTTCTGGGCAGGCTCCTGCTGTCCTGGCTGGGCTTCCTGAATGGTCCCTGCACCTGGCCTGATTTTTCCTCCTGCCTGATGGTCTCCTGGGCTGTCAGCCCTGCTCAGACTTAGCCTGGGGACAGCAGGATGGTGGGATGGCACCCAGTCAGTGAGGGCACAGACTGTGCGGGGATTGTCCGCATCTTATGACTCGCCTTCCTTGCAGGACAGCTCTCGCTGCTTCTGAAATAGAAGTAATGTACAAATGTCCAAAGATTTGCTGCTTTTTTTTTCTTCTTCCCTTCCCTACCCCCCCGCCCCCCCCCCCCCCCCCCAGCTTTCTGATTAGATTCCAGAGAAGTGGAGGGAGCAATGTATTACAGCTACCACTTAAAAATGCACAGATATACTAGCTTTCAAGCATCGTTTCCTCTGCACATTGTTCCTGGATGCTGCAGTGAGTTACGCTGTGGCAGCCAACTGTTATGCTCGTACAAGCCCAGACTTACCCACATCGGGTTTGTGTGTACATCAACATTGTTCGCCACTTTTAATGCTTAATAAGAAGCAAACATTGTCTTAGTTTTCTCCTGCTACTTGCTTGTTTCCTTTGCAGAAAACACGCCTCACTCTTAAGCATTTCTCATCCTTGTATCTCCTGTGTGCACAACTTTTTGAAAGCAAATTAGATCTGTTGGTCTAGCTACTAATGAGACCACAGAGTGGATCTGCAGGTATGGTCACAGAACATAAGATCTTGTCACTAAGTCGCGGGAGGTTCATATTGTCCCTGGCAGCTCAGTTCTGTCTCAGGTGAACTTCCATGTCAGTACAATTTCTGACTTCTCCACTGCTATTTACATCTTGGCAGTTTATTTAAAACTAGCCATCCCAACAGGGGTCTTTACACATGACAGTATGCGTGCCTCCTTTTTAGAATATAAACTGAAACCCCTAACACCTCTTGCACAGCTCACTAAACACTTCATGGTGAGGAACGGCTTTTGTCCTCTATCAGGCAAGACTCTATTAGAGCAGAAACCTGGATAAGAAATGGGAGACTGTGACCCACCACCAAACCTGCTGTTCAGCTCTAATCTTATTTGTCAAGAGCTCTTGTTAACTTCCGTGGCAGTTTTATTACAGCCAGGCTAATGGCATTGAGTCCTGTCAGCACTGAGTCTTGTGAGCTTTATAAGGAAAAGCAGATTTTTATTAAAAACACCAATTAAAATCTATTTTGAATCAGTAAAGTAAAACCTGTTGCTTCCCTCTTCTTTCTTTAGTTCTCTGTTCTTTTTGCTTGGATGTTGGTAAGATAATGAGTGAGCCTTATAAATTTGTGTTTCATGTGTGAACTGTAGGAAAAAACCTCTGTCAGAATGACATAGAGGTCACAGATGGGATACCGTAGGAAATTATTTCTAATAAGATAAATCTCTGACTTGTGCATCTCTGTTCATAACTCTTATTGTTTTTACCATTGATGGCTTTCAGCCTTTGCATGCTCTGAGTTGCTTAGAAGTTTGTAAAAGTCAGTTTAAGTTGGTTGGTTTGGGTTTTTTCCCCTCAGTGAAATGGTATTAACTTTTAAAATCTTTTTCTAATGTTAAATTCAGGTTTTGATTTCTTGTGTAAAATATATAGGAAAAAAATATTTAGGAAAGATTTATCATTTCTGTCATACCTGGCTATCAGAAAAATTATGGGAACTTTTAATGTGATTAAATAATAACAATGATTTAATATAACTAAAGGGGGAAATGCCCAGTGTGACAGGGTTATGCACCCAGTATTAATAATGAAAGGACACTTTTAATTTTTGAAATAAAGTTCTCAATTGTTAAAAGTTGTGGGGAAGGGGGAAGGCAAAACATACTAACTTTTTTGAATAGGTAATAGATTTGCTATACTTACAACTTTGATAATTTGAGCTAAGTTGATGGGTAGTTCATATCTGAGTTGGTTTAGTACTGTGTTCCCTATGCAGCCCTTAAGACCAAAACAAATTCTTTTTTGGGCATTTAAATATTACATTGTCCTTTCGTGTCTGAGGGTTTACCAAATCCTTTCTCTGTAATCTTTCTAAGCTTAAGCATGTGAGCATATTTCTTATATGATTTTCTCCAATTTGAAGATATGGAAGAACCATAAATACTTTTGTGCTCAGAAACTGTACTACTCAAGGCATTCTTGTGAAAGAATATTCTATTCCAAAGACAGGAAGAATGCTGCTTTTTAATACACTTCAAGTGGAAGATACAGCCTAGTTGGAAACATCCTATATTTTGAGAAGGCTTGGCACAGAACTGTGTTCCCCTTCAGCTGCTCTGCAGGGATTTGTGTGCAAGGCTGCAACAAACTCTCACCTTGACATTTCTGAATGTTTGCCAGTGAAACATGATGTTTTAGTAAGCAGCATCTTGCACGAGCAAATCTTGGATTCCTGATCTGGGCCTTCTGCAGAAAGCAACATCACGATAAGTGCTGTAGGAGAGGAGCTGTACATGTGTAAGCATCTCGTTTGAGTGAGATTGAGTACAGGTCCAGCAGCCCATGGGACAGGGATTTACAGAAGGCTGCCAGCTCTTGCACTGAATTCCCAGTAACAAATTGAGAATTTCCATAAGTAAACTGGGCAACAATATGAACAACATACCGGGCTGAGGGTCTGCAGCAGAAAGCTGGCGTTTTAATGCATGTAATGCCCATTAACGTTGTTCATGGAAGACAGATGGTTTGAATTATATGAAAGAAAGAATGAGAAATAATACTGGAAACTCAAGCTGCTGGGTTTTGCAAATATGAGAGGAGCTTTCGGTAGGGCAAAACTTCAGTTGCTGCCCTTCCCCCCATCCTCAGATGTTAGAGGTGATTTGCCTCATTTGGGCTGATGGAGGGCAGCTGTGGTGGCCTGCACCAGTGCTTTTGAATTCAAAAGCTGCTGGCTTTTGAAATGCTCCCTGGGGACCCCTGCTTTAAAACTCTGTATTTGTGACCTGAGGTAAGTAAAGTAGATTCCAGGAGGTGAATAATGCTGTGTTCAAGCTCGGCAGTGTGGATGTGTGTCTGAGCAATGCTGATCTTGGAGTAATAGGGGGAAAAAAGTGAGGTGGAATTTCTGAAATCTCTAGAAAAAAGCGCTTGTCTCGTCTGCTCTTGATAACCTCTGAGAAAGTGCTTCCAACAGCGGGTTGTTCTCAGCCAGTGATGTTGGTATCAATTTATTCTTTTCCTATTTTCCCATACTCTGTGTCTGAACTAAACAAATGCTCAAAATTGCTGCATGTGCTGCAAACCCTCATTTCTGGGATATTTGTCTCTGCTGTTAAGAATGGATGTTCCCAAAGCCTGTTTATAAAGAGACTGCTTTTGTTTACAGAAGTTTATTAAAAGGATCATATAATCAATATGTTAGTTTCCTTAAGAGGCTAATCTCTTTTCCAATAACGCGTTTCGAAGGAAATGTCATCATAATTTATAATAGTCTTTGTGAATTCATCTTCTATTATTTATTACATGTTTTCAAAGGATTCAACATAATGCGTTTCTTTTCTAAGGTTGCAGACTATTATTAAATTACTTTTTTTATTAAAATGTAAATTTTAAAATGAGGGTGAAGTTGTTTGGTTTAGTCTGAGATCTTAATTTGATTTTTCATGTCAAACATAGAGGCCCCAACTCCTGCAAAATGGGGAAAAGAAAAGCTTTGTACTCTGTTAATATTTTATTCCTTTTTTTTATGTTTGAGGCTGTTGCAGTTTTGGGGTTTTGTACTTCAATACTTATTCTTTAAAAAATCATCTTGTTCTTAGTTTTGGTGTCATAAGTTATAGTTAATTCAGCTCTTACTAATTTATTATCTACTATAACTGAGAACTGCTCTGTACCAGGTGTTTATGAAACACAGGCTGTGTAATAAATTGGAAGCAACTTGCGTTTTTATTGTAAGTAAATGGATGGAGTCTGTCTTCAGGACAGAGAGGGCTGTAGCTCCAAAATGAGCAATAGCATCAGTACTGTTTGGTGAAGGTTAAGCGCAGAAAATGAGCATTAGGATGCAAAGCAGAATATGAATAGTCAACCAGCAGTAATTATGTTGAAATTAGAGTTATTTCCAGCTGATTTTTTTTTATCAGTTGAGGTGTGTGAGGCTGCAATTTGGTTTGGGGTTTTAGCTGTTCGTGCAGTTGGGCTGTTTATATGTAACTTTAGATTAGAATCAAGTGCCATCAGTTTTCAAGCCAATTTTCTACTAGGTGGGGGAAAAATATTTGGGATCCGGTGCAATAACAGTATGAAGTCAGGATCTAATTCAGAGCATTTTCAGTCCCTTAAGATGATGATTTAGTTAACACATTTAAAACTACCCAAGCAACGTGCCTGAATTGGAGCCTGTGTTTGGTAAAGCTTAGGTATTAGATAAGGGTTTTTTTGTGGGCAACTGTATCCTGTGCTCTATTGCTGTTCAGAATGCACAACCAAGTATTGTTTCCATTGTTAAAAGGGAACGTGTAATTACGACTAGATAACTTTAAAGCAGCTCATGTATGCTGTAAAATCAGAGTCAGAATTAACCATAACCCAAAAAGGACTCTGCATGTAAAGACCTGAAAATTAATCAGGTTTTTCTTAAACTTTTCCATTAAGACTATCTAGCATACTGCTTACTTGACTGTTAAAACACTTTAACTGGAAAAAAAAAAAAGCATTAAGGTGCTGATATTAAAATCCATTGATAGCCATTAGAAAGATGAAAAAAAGATTTGAAGTCACTCTGTAGTTCCAGGTTTCTCAGACATGTGAGAGAATGAAGTTGATGCGGAGTTCAACTGTAAAGGTGCACTGTAGTCAAAGTAATGAGAACTTCTTTGGATGTACATGCAGATATTTTTTATCTCACCACATATTTTTTTTAAAGATATATAAGAAACCTAAACTATGGGGACATACTGTATTTTTTTAGTTATGTTTGCCGTTATAATGGCAGTATGTAACAACAGATAGCCAGATGTTATCTAGGGCTTGTAGCATTCCCATGTAGATCACCTAGTGTAGAAAGATTTGATAAATTCTATGTTGTAATGAATTTTCCCATGTGTGAAAGGCAGTATGATCAATCTGATAGGACTGTGGATTGAGAATTAGCATACTTAAATTAGTCCTTTTTGTTAGCATTTCCCAGTGATGTAATTTGGGGACAAGTTATTTCTCTTTTTCACTTGTGTGGGTTTTTCTTCATTTGTGGGGTGTTTTTTTTTTCCCCCCTCATTTATACAATGGGAATAATGATGCTCTTTGTAAGTGCTTTGAGACTTAAGAAAAACACCACAAGCAGAAGAGCTATTTGAAAATATGAGAAGAAAGATTGCCAAAAAAGCCCCCAAACCCCATCTTTTCATTCCAAAAGTTTAATGAGAACAGTTGATCAGTGTAATATCAGACCCTCATTTATCATCTACCACACTGGGAACATGCTAGGTTGGTTGAGCTAATGTTTTAATTCAAAAACTCATTTTGAAAAAGCATACTCTTCCAAAACATTATGAAACTGTTCCTTGGTTTCCTGTAATCCCACAGTTTTTCCTGGAAGGGTGGATGATCTTTCAAAAGCTACTCACCACCTCCAGTTGCTGCCTCATAACAGTGTTGCGTTGTTTGATCCTGTAGGAATGTGTAAGCTACTCGGGCTACAGGTAGAAGTACAACAGGAAGAAAAGACACCCAAAGGGCTTTGTACTTCTCCCTGTGTATGTGAGAGGGGAAAGGGGCACAGTAAGGGCTTTGCCTGCCCTGGATAATCTGCTGGAGAAAGCAGAGACTTTGCAGTCAAATGTCATTATCGTAGGTATAAGACTGATGGCCAGTTACCCCAGTGTGCCTGAGAACTGAATTGCCAAGCCTGCCTATGCAGGAGCCACCCAGCTGTTCTGGAATGCCACCTTGAAAATGCAAAATTATATGGAGGCAGTTGGATTTAATCCTGAGGTGGAGGAGAAGCAGTGGAGCCCCTTTTCTGCAGTGGACTGCTTGGGGTAGAACCCGGAAGAGTCTTTTTAATCAGACTTCCCCTGCAAGGTACCATCACATCATTAGAGCTGACCCTTTTGGGTAGCTTCGTAGATTTTGTCCAGGGACAAAAGTGATTTCTTGAGGGATGTGCTTATGTTTTGTGCCTGATAGCAAGGGGAGATAGTATTGTATTGTACTTCTGCCGATGAGATTAAAGGCTGATCATCTCTCGGGCCTGGCTGGCAGCTCCGGCAGAGTGTAGCAGTAGTCTTTTGTCACAACCTGAAGCCATGAGGAGTGTTGCACTTGTAAGAGAAAATGGAGAACAAGGATAAGGAAAGCCAAAATACAGACATTCATGCAAAGGGTAACAAAACATGGCAGATCAGTTTCTTACTGCTTTCTTTGCTCTATAGCATTATTTCATGTGGTTCATATGGGATAAATGGGCATTTTTAAGTAGAGTGAAGCCCTGATATACTTTTTAGGCTTTGTATGCTATAATTTGCCTTAATACCTAGTATAACAATGCTTATCTTTACAACAGTTGGTGTGTGGCTCCAGTAGTAAATGAGCATAGAGAATAATTATTGGCAGTTCTCTTATGACACTTCTGTGTGGATGGCATATATTCCAGAGGGTATTTTTTTAATACAGCTTGGTTCTTGTTTATGAACACTGCTTTCCTCAAATATCATTATATTCATTTTTCCAGTATGCTCAATTTTCTTTACAGTGGAAGTTTTTTGCAGCTCTGCATGCCTGCCTTAGGAATCAATTGTCCACATTTGTCACAGCACTCTCAAACTATCAAGCTGCAACAAGGTCTTTTACCATCTCATGCCAGCACACTCTTCATGCAGTCCCTCTGCTGCCTTCTCCTCATCCAGGGCCCACTCTCACTTCTCTTGCTTCTTCCTCTCTCTGCTTCTTCCTTGGCTTCTCTCTCTTCACTGGCTCTCAACCACTTCACTTAACCAGCCACACCTGCACCTTATCTACATTGGCCAACCTGCTGCCCCCGAAGCCAGCCCACAGTTGTATATTATCAATGCTAATTAACCCAGTTTCATTCCACTACACACATTGACCTTTTCATGCAGGGGCAAGAACAGTTATTTATTTTTTTGCAGTTTTAATATGGTGGGGCTTTAAGCTTTACTCTCCTTTCCAATATGCTGTAATTTAAATGAAAGACAAAGCAGGGCAAGTTGTAGGACCAGAATCTGTTAGCAGAAGTAGGTGTTTGGTATCAGTCACACTTCATAACTGTGGCTTTACAATTTCACCTTAGGTTAGATGGCTAATAGTTATTGTGACTAATAGTTATCTTGGCTTGGCAAGTCTTCTGGAAGTAGTAATGACAGGTTATTATAACTCCTTAAATATTTTACTGAAGCCTGTGGAATCCTCTAGGTATGTTTACTTTTAGCTAAATTTACAATAACATGGAAGATGCTACTGTTCCATAAACATCAGGTTTGTGCTGATATTAGTAGAAGTACTTAAGTGTGTTGTAGTTTGTAGTCCTTTTTTCTCAGTAGAAGTCTTAGCCATACTACTTGCATGTACTTAGGTACTTAGCTGACATTTAGCACTATTCATTTTATTGTACTGGAACCATACAGTCTGTCTCTGAATCTCATCCCACAAAAATTTTTAAGCTGTGTATCCTTATGTAGCTTTTACATTAAGTCATTTATCACATCCATGTTCCCTAATCACTTGTTTAGAAAACTTGAGATTAAATTTTTTTGAGTCTGTGGTTGCTGTATTTTATATGACATGTTTTCAATATGCTTTTAGGTTCAGAAGGAGCTAGTAGATGATCTAAAGCAGAGAGGAAAACATAACATGGTGTTTGTCACTTTTTTTTATTTTTTTTATCTGCCACTGGTACTTCAGAGCATTACAAATATCACTGCATTTCTCAGATTCATGCACGGGCCAACTGAGCTACAAGGAGTTCTTTTAACTTTCTGAAATTCTTAACTATGCCTCTCGTTTTCAAACCCACTTGTTTTCTCCATTTTCATGTTTCTCAAATTCTTTGTTGTTGTCTATCAACTTCAACAGTTTGTTTCCTCCTTTTGTCATTCCTTCTCTAATCATCTGCTCTGATTTGTTTCCTCTTTTCCCAGTACTTGTATTTGTTTTCTTCCAGCAATTTTGATTGATGATGGATTGACCATCATCAAACACACTCTGCAGATTAGAAAGCTCTGCTGGACAGAAGCTGGGAGCTTCAGCCAGGTCTTGATCATTTGAACTACTTGTCAAGCTGTACGATAATAATCACAGAGAAGGTAGATGTGTGGAATATCAGTGTAGCTGAGTACAACCCACAGAATCAAGGCTCTGTTAGAAGTTAATTGCAACCATAAATAAAAGGAGAAATGGCCACAGAAGATAAGTCCTGTGTTCTGACCTACTATCATGTTTGAAATGTAAATGCTGTGCAGTATTTTCTGTTAGAAGAAAACCTGTCTTGCCAGACTGAGCAATCCAAAAGAGGTGATGCTGCTGCAGCTCAGATCCTGGAGCCTACCAATAGCAAGGCTAAAGATGTATTCCCAGCAGGGGCGCACACATGTGCTACATATATACATGGCCAGCCACACAGCTCGCAGACACTCAGTGCACCCACACAAACACAGACAGCACCAGCAGCCTCACCCTGCTTCCCACTCTGGCCGAGCAGGATGGAAGTCCATGAGAAGCAGTGTGTGTACTTACGTGTGCTTATATACAAGCAGAATCTCTCCAGCAGCGGGGATCAGGCACATAGGGGTTGTACATCCTGAGGACAGAAACTGGGGAGACTGGAATCAAAAGCCAGCTACTGGGAAAACTAAGGCAGCAGTTCTACTCCAGTTACTGGTAGGGCCAGTTGCATGCACCCCCCCTAGAGCGGGCCAGGGCTCCCCTGGCCCCTGCAGCTGACACTGCTGTGCTTTCACCCCTTTAGACACCAGGTGCTCTTATGTCCAGAGCTGACCCATAAAGACCCACTCACCCCTACTTGCTTCCAGGCCACTTGACTTGCTTGCTGGCTAGTCCAGCTTGATCTTGGCTAGTCATCACACACTCCTACACCTGCGCTTGCTCCAGTGCCTGGTGCTGTGGGCACAAGTGCCCTCTGACCTGGGTTCTGACCCCAGCTGCTGGCATCCACACCCACATACACGCAAGTGCACACAGGATCAAAAGCCCCTGGCCTAGGAAAGAGTTAGAAAGGAATTTAATGAGGAGGTGGGACAGACTGCACTGATCAGATGTAGGGCACAACCAGGCAAGCATACTGATCAGATGTTTACACTTACCCTTCCTTTTCTGCGCTTCTTCCTCCTCCAAATCACCTACCTCTCTTTTCCTGCCTTTGGTTCTGCCTCTAAATGTCCATTGTTCCAGTGAGATCCCACCCCTAGGCAGCAACCCTTTAGAACGGTATTGGGGAGAGCTGCTCCCAGTGACTCATGGTGATGGGTTCTGTGCCCGGACACTAGAGCCAAGGCTGTGCTGGGATAGCCCCAGGCAGGTTGGTTGTTGCTTGGGAGATCTTGATTTGGGTCCCTGTCTGGACTCGTGCAGATGGGCCTTTGATGGGCTGTTGGCTCCTGTGATGGACCTGGGAGAAGCCTGGCAGGGTGTTATTTGGGCTTCTTCCCTGCCACTGCATCTCTGAGCTCCTCTGTGGGTGTGCAGATGGGCTTATTTCACAGAACCTGACACTTTCCCCATATTCTCATCCCCTCGGTAAATAGTCTAAATTAATGCTCCACAGTGCTGCTGAACAAAGTGTGTGCCAAGCAGAGCAACCTCTAAGGTATCCATCTAACATGGTACTAATTTCACAGCTCATCCATTATGTGGAAAAGATGTGAAAATGATTTCCAGAAAGTTGCCAGGACACCATCATTCCCAATTGAAACTATTGGAGAGAAAACATGAAAAAAGGGACATAGAGCAGATGTTTCTGCTGATATTTTTATGGCAGTGTAAGAACTTGAATTCTGTTGGCATTCTGAGTTGCTTAGTGATTAATGGAAATGACAAAGATGATGCATTGGTTCTAAATTGGTGTCATGCTGATAGAGGACATTTTGATTGAGATAATGCAAGTACTGATATGAGCATTTGTTTTTGTAATGTTTTACTTTTTTTCTGTTGCTGGAAATTGGTGCTCAGCTCCTCTGGAAAACCCACCATTTAGTCTGTGTGTACAGCAGTTGTTTTCATAGGAAAGGTGCTGTTTGCTGGTGTTGTTTGGTTTTGTTCTTTTCAAACAAAAACTTTTAATGTGAGTTTTTAAGGAATCTTATTTTATATGACCAGTACTTTTGTTAATTACTTTTATTAACTTGAGAAGTTTTACTCCAGTAAAACTTGTATTGGGTAAGTACAGCCAAGCAAGTTACCGTATTTGCCTTCACAGGATTACTGATTGTGATGGGTTCAGATGTAAAAATGTCTGGGGAACTAGGGTGGGGAGGAGGGGGGACAGGGGAAAGAAATGGTGAGAACGACAACAACTGTGCAGGCCTGTAAAAATAAGACTTAATGACAGTCCTAGAAATGAGCAGGAGAGTCATGCATTTTGGGATTAATAATACTAATGACACTATAATCTCTTCTAAAGCTGTGTAATGAGAGCCTCTGTGCAGCTGAGCATTGCTCAGCATTGATGAGGAAGTTCAGGTCTTAAGACAGATAGAATGCTGTGATATCCAGAGCAGGGAAGAGGCAGCATGAACTCGGTGGGGAAAAATCCTTGGGTTTAATCTGTGTTTTTGCTATTTGTAGCCACTCACAGGCATCCTGTATTAAAATAAGACTCCAGGTATTTCTGTAACTTTGACCTAATTTTACCAGCGTTGCGTCCCTCACCTTGGCCCTTGTGTAAGTCACTGAGGTTTCCATTTGTGTATCTCTGTGCACTTCAGAGTGCAACCAAGCAGTTGTATTGCACAGCTGGGGAGGTGTAAATCCAGGGCTGTATCTTGTCTCCTCTGTTCCATTGCCCTGGCAATACAAATTCAGTGGGACTGGGAGTAGAAATCATATTTTTCCTTTAGGGGTATGGATTTATTAAACTTACATTTTTATACCAACCTTCAAGCCTTTCATGTGGGAGGGAGGCATAGGAGGGAAGAAAGGGGCAAGATGATATTGGCAGTGTTCCTGTTGTTTCTCAGCTGGAGAAGATTCAAACAAGCTGCAGGCAGCTCTGAAGCTTTCTGTGGCTGGGACCAGTGTGAGATCAGCACAAGCACAAGCGCGGTGAATATCTGACAGTTTCTTTGACCATCTTCCCCCTCAGGTGCCGTACCCAGTAATGCATTACAGCTATACAAATGTGCCAAACCATCCAGATTTCAAATGATAGCGTGCCATACCTGGAGATGTTTGGCATGACTTCTACTTGTGTATCCTTGAATGACTTAGTTCTCAAAAGCACCTCGTTAAAAATTGATGTCTAATAATACTTCTTTCTTGTGATGTCTGTAGGCTGACACTTACAAGAATGCTAATTGCCTAATCTATGGCTTATAATTTGAAATCACTGCTAAAATTGTTTAAAAATCCATCTTAGATCGGCCATTTCGATTTAAATTCATTTCTCTTTGCCCTGCCTCCCCCAGCCCAAAACAGAGAAAGAATGAAGTTGAGAAAGAAACAGAACCCCTTTTGGTTTTGCCATAAATGGGATGGTTTTCATCTGTATTCATAGCAAATACCTGGATTGCAATGCTGTGTGGTAACTGAAATTACAGTTTTCACCCCCATGGCAGTAATTTTCTTTGTTATCCCAGTGGCAAATAAAGTCATGCTCTATTTCTTATCCTGATGGCAACCCAGAATTCTGCTTTCTTCCTTTGTTACCACAATGGTAATTGTCTTGTTTGTCACTGACATGAGTGAGCCTAAAGTCAACTTGACACAAAACTGGCAAATTTCCACATATCTTATTATTTTTATTTTTTTCTTCTTTTTTAATTTCATTTCTGTTTCTACAGGGCATATGTGAATATTGCACTAATAATGAGATTCCTTTATAAGTTCATTAGCCCACAGTAGGAGGCAGAGGGAAAGCATGAGGCAGATATAGCAGCTGGGAAGGTGGCGATCCATAATTTCGGAGCTTTAAGAAGGCTGAAGCTTAGATCAATGGCAGCAGGGAGAAGGCTTATGCTCAGGCACAAAGGAGTTTTGCTGTGTTGGAAAGTTTTAGTGGCATGACAGCCAATGCAGCAGTGGACAGAAATGTACGTTAGTCCATCTGTAAAGCACTACAATACCTTCTGTAGGTTTACCTTCCCAATTAATTAAAAAAAGTGTGTATGTGTGTATTTATATAATTTTTTTATTTATATCAAATGCATATATTTATATATAATACATATACACAAAATTAAAGAATGATCTTTCTTTTGGAAGCTATTTTAAGGTTTTTGGGGTGCAGAGCAACTGAGGATTGGGAAGGGATCAGCTTAGGAGGGGTTAACCAACTGTAGAAGCAAACGTTGAGGACAACTGCTGGTTTAATTTTGTGACTTTTTTTTGTTTGTTTTAATTTAGCTTTGTAGAAGTGGGCTTTATTGCTGGCTTATTTATCTTGTAGTTCATTGCATATGCTTCTGTGAATAAGGAAGACTATTTTGGGATGGATTAGTAGAATCATAACTTGTGGGATGTGCAAATTAATACTGCTGTGCTGGGCATTGTCCATTTTCATATGCTGAGCTTCATGAGGAGATTGGAGAGTCCAGAGCAAAGCAAGAACAAGAATATAGCACCTAGAGAAAACAGCCTGTGGCCAGTATGAACAAACTTAACCTTTTTCTTGTGGAGAAGGCATTTGTATTACCAATAGAGAAAAGATGGCTGCAAAGAGGAGTACAATAAGCTATGGTCCAAATTAATTGTGGGTAGAAAGAGAAATTATGAGTTTAAGTTGCAGCAGAGCAGCTTCACAGTGTAGGGAGAGTGAGAGAAATACTGATGCTGAAGGACTGGTGGAGCTATAGGCTGTCCCGGCATGTTGAGGAATTTGTCATGGCAGATTTCAAACAGAAGTATGTCAAAAATGATACATGGATGTAGTTGAGTTTTTTTGTGGAGGGGGATTAGATTATCATTGAAGTTCGTCCCAGCCATTTGATTCTGCCATTACACTAATTATGATCATGAAAAAGATTTTGCTTTTTTCCTGGCACTTAATGCTCCAAATATAATTTAAGCAATTGAACAACCTTTTTCCCAAATAATCTTGTAGAATGATGTAATACTTAATGTGGTGCTAAGAGTAGCTGAACTAAACCCTTAGGCTTAATTTAACTTGTAGTTGAACTGCCAGAAAGTGAAATAATAGTGCAGTGTGTGATAGACTCTTAGTAATCTCACGTGGCCATAGTGAAAGAATGAAGTTTTGACCTCTTAGAATTCACGTGTTTGTCCTAGCCAACTAAGAGCAAACCCAGGGGCCCCTACGATGATTGTATTCCAGAAAAAAAACAATCAAATCACATTTTCACTCTGAAGGTGTGTGAAGATGCCAGGAGTTGTGCATGCTTGTGCTTTTGTGACTGCAATGGCTCGGTTCAGCTTCTGGCTGTGGGGGAGAAGTAGTACTTGATGTTCTACAACTGGAAAAATGATTGGCAAAAGCCATGTCATATGCAGCCATGATTTCTGGATTTGTTCATGGTACCTTCCAAGATTTACAAATTCTCTTATTTACAGTGAAAATTTCTAATTGCCTAATTGCATTTACATGTGAAAATTGCATTTTTACTGAGTGGATGTTTGTGTACAGCAACATTTCTTTAAACAGGAGAAAATAATGTTCTTGCAGATGCAACATGAGCACACCAATTATATTGCTCACAGGGCTTTAGAGGTTTTCGTTTACTGTATATTTGGCTATACATAAAGCCAGTAACTGCAGGTTTTCTGAGTTCCATTGTCATTGCTAATTAAGCAATATTGCACTGGCAAATGCATGTCATACTTGGTCACTTTTTTCTTGTTTTTTTCCCGAATACAAGTAATTTGGTTGTAACCAAATGTAGCATAAGTGAATCTAGAATTGTTATATTTCCTCAGAAAGAAATTTCTGGAATTTCTTTAGATCCATTTCCAAAACCAAACACCCAAAACAAAACCAAACCAAACAGACTTTCCCAAAGGAATTTTAAATCTCCAAGTGAATCTTTTTCTGTAGACATCATATGTAAGATGCGCGTAATGCTGTAGCTCATCAAGAAACTCTGTTTCCCTCTGGGACATAAACCTTATTGCTGTTACTGATATATTCAGGCACGATTTCCAGGTGCCCTTAGACTGGGCACAGAATCGCAGCACTGTGGCTAGCAGAGTGTGCTGGCATCTCCCTGCTGCCCTGGCCTCTCAGGGTGAGCGCATGACAAGCAGCCATGGCTGCTGCTTCCTGGCTTATGAAGGCTGGGAACCTGGAGGTCTGTAGCTTATTTAGATACAGTGTTATCTTATTAGAACCCTATCTTTTATTTAAAGTGCTATTTCCTGTGCTTTTTCTCATTGAGGTAGCCTAATTCTACAGGGGCATCCTAGCTGCAAGTACCTGAAATGTAGCGGTGGGGCTTGCGGTGAGCAGCTCTTGGCTGAAAATCCACTTTCTGGCCAGGCAGAAATTGATGTCTCTAGAAGCCCACTGGACATTTAGTTTGAAAAACTCTTTGTGCTGTTGCAAGATGTTTTTCTCTAGTTAGGATTTTATCTTGTGATTCCCACTACCACCTTCTTTTGCTCAGAGGAGGGTGCTATTTTCGCAAATATTTTGAAGATATTTTTAAATCATGAAGGATTATTGAAAAAGGGTCTTTGGACGTTTACAGGAACTGAAACAGGTATTTTATTGTATTTTTAACATTAACATAATTACATAGTAGGCACAAATAGCAAGAAAAAGTCCTGAAACAAAAGTCCTGGTTACATAAGAATCTTCTCTCTGCAGGATGAGATTGTGTTTGATGATTTTAATGCTTTGAAGGTCTTTTTAGGTGAGTGTGCCCACATTTAGATAAGTGGAAGTGTGTTGAAACAGTTCAAAACATTTTTAGGTATGTGTGCATTCTGTATCAGAATGGTGACGGTTTCTCCTTCAGCTTTAGTTTCCTCCCACTGTCACTGATTGATGAGTTGTTTTAGATGCTGCTGGTGGGTGGTTCTCCTCGATTTTTGAGTTGTAATTAATTTTAAGTTTCAGCTGTCACTGCTGAGGGCATTGGGAGCTTCTGTAAACTGGCAAAAAGGTGGAAGGGGAAAACCCAGGAATGTTCAGCAGAAGTTTCCAATGACATTGCTTTGCCAACAGAAAATGAATAAGGGTACCCTTAACCTTCGGAAAAGTGGCAAAAGCTACTCTGGAAAACATCTCAAGCTCATGATAATCAAGATCATATTAAGTTACGGTTCTCCTAATGAGTAAAGACATTTTAGTTAAATTTTCGTCTCTTTTGTAGGAAGGATAAGTACAGTAATAACAATTACAAACAGAAGAATTGTTTAGTAAGGAATGTGTGTGTGCATGCACACAAGAAACTGTGGAGGAATTTACATGCTAAAAATATACTTGTTATAACAGTGTTATATACATGTAGCTATGTTTTACTATAAATTGGATATAACTTTGCAATGCAGAGCATTTTTGAGAGTGTATTACTACAGTATGGATTTCTAGCAATACTTCCATCTCATTGTCATATCTGAAAGTGTTACTTCACTTTTCAAATGTAAGATGTAAAAGTAAAAGCTTATTAACACTTATTATTTTGTCTGATTTTAACAACGCTTGTGTACTTATTCTAAGTTTAACTATCACCAGGGACTCAAGTTTTTACTTTAGTTTACTTTTCCTGTTCTTAGGCATTATGAGTTTCAAACTACAGAATTTTTACATCCAAACTTTAAAAGACTGACAGGTTTGTTCTGGCCATTGCAGCAATAGTCCTTTGGAATAACAAGAACTTTGAAGTAGTGTTGCATCAGGTTGGCTTTTTAAAAACTTTAATAGACATGAAGTAGTAGATCAAATCAGAGATCAAATCAGCAGCTTCATATGTTCTTACTGCCAGAATACAGATCTCAAATTCAGAAGGGTTTTTGTTCGCATGTGTGACTTGCTTTGAGTTATGGTGAGATTTCCAGTTCACTTAACCTGTTCTAAAAAAGTTGTAACACACATTTCTCCACCATAAAGCACTGGAATAAATAAGGGTTGGGATATGTTTGTTGTAATATTGCACAGAAAGAAACTTGATAGAACAGAAACTTATGGTGTATATGTAGTTATATTAAAAATATTTTAAACATTTTTGCTTTTTAGGTGATATATCTTGTAATAAATAAAAATAAACCCTTTCTTTTAAAATAAATTGCTGGTATGCCATTTCAGATGCAACTATTTCTTGAGTAGGTTGGGGATTTTTTCTCCCTTTTCTGTTTCTTTCTGCTTTCAGCCCTTTTTCAGGGGCTCAAGAGTTGAAACCAGCTTGAGTGACATAAACCCAAGCACCTCACAGTCTATTTAGCTTTCATTATTTTTCTGAAAAGTTGAAAGTGATGGAAAGGCATAGCTGGACTTCCTGTAGTTAATGCACTGCCTACTTTTGTCACCTCTACTGTCATTTAATTCCATCACATCCTGTGAATCTGCACCTTTCCTATGCCCCCATAAAGCTGAGATTTACTCCTGCATTAGCAGCAGTTTGAAGGAATTTATCCCCTGCAGCAGCCGTATTCACTGACAGAAACAATGTATTGTAAGACACTCGTGTCACGCAGTGCAGACTATCCTGCTAGGTCTTCTTTTTATAAAGATCTTTGCACTATTTTTCAGCCCTAAAATTAAACCTGCCTTTTTTACATAGTGATGCAGGAGCTGTAGTTTTCCAAGATGCTACGGAAACTCTAAGGGAGCAGCATATAGGGAGACAGAGTTGCTAAATCCTTTTTGTCATTTAGCTCTTCTGCTTTCCAGAGATAGCCAGCAGCTGTGCCACCAGTGTGAGATAACTCTCTCCTGATCTTTATGCCACTCAGAAAGTAAAACAGGAGTGAGAACATCTGCTTCCTTCAATCAGTAAAGAGCCATTGAAATCTAAGAGAAGTTGACTTTTCCCAACTTCCGGCTGATAGTCTGAAGCTGGAAAAAGCTATTCTGTGAATTGGTTTTCTAAACTATTTGTTGTTCCTCAAATGTTTAAAATAGAGGATCCTAAAAAAATTGGAAATGTTCTCTTCCCCTGTCCATCAGCATCTCCTCCTTGGAATTCAGGTCAGCAGTCCTGGGGGTGGAAAAGAACCCATGAAGAAATGCATCAATGGAAACAGTATTAACGTCTGTGTGGCTACAAGGTTTTTGCTCCGTCTGCTTCCCTAGTCAAACTTTTCTAAGAGAAACATTTCCCCTCATGCTATGCTCAAGCCTGCTGTTGTGAATATTAGCTTAGTCAATGGTGAACTTCAAAATGCATTTGTAGTTGCTGTTGTCAGCTCATTAAAATGGCTGGATTTTCTGCCTAGACTAAGAAGCTTAAAGAAGCTTGATGTTTCACACCAAAAGTTGAAATGCGATTCTTTAATTATTATTTTTTAGATTTCTTTTTACTTCTTGTCAGAACACAGCCAAGCCTTTTCAGATTTTAGTGTGGAATGGATTTGGTGGTCTCAGTTTGATGTCTCAGTTTGATCTGTATTATTGAGGTGATTAAACTTTTAAAAGACTATAGTTTGTTGCTCTTTCCGATTTTCATTCTCATTGTACATGCTTTTTAGCTGGCTCTGAGATGTAGGATCACTGTTCTGATCAGGTTTTCACCTCTTATTGCTTGTGGACAGTTTTTGATGCAATATAAAAGCATGTCAAGTTAAGAGTGAGGAAGCCATTTGCAAGGTGGGTTTCTCCCCTCCTTCTTCTCAGAAAGAATACAAGTAACATTTGAGGGGAAAAAAAAATATCCAGACAGCTGGAAACAGCTTATTTTGTCATCAGGGCACATGTGAGTTTTAGCTTGGAAGATTGTGAAATTTAATACTCTCCTGAAGTCCCTTAAGAATATATATGCTGTGTGCTTGGACCAACTACCAAGAAAGCAAATACACTTCTTGGCATTTTTACTTCTGATGGCTTGAAGAGCAGAAATCTATTGTGCTTGTGCCTTCAGTTCTCGCTCGCTCTCTCTCCTATTCCCTGTATGTAGATATATGCAACCATTTCTCCTTATTTGCATAGACTTCATATCTGAATCTTGCATTTTTCTGACTTGTCCTCTCTTGGTTCTGTTAAATTTTTTGCTTCTTTATTGTAATCTTTATCAATTTTCTAATTTAAGCTATTTTGATTCTGCCATGCTCTCTTCCTTGTTGTATTGTGTTCTGTGTTTTAATGTACTCAGGTGGCTTCTAAAATGATGTTCCTTAAGTGTTTGCCCTTTCATCTATTCTAGGTGTTCTTGGAGTTTCTTAATTTCTATTTTCACCTGTTCTTCTGTCTTACTAACAACCTTTTTGTGCAGCATTTCAAAAACCCATTTAAAAGAGGTACTGAATTATAGAATGATCCTGTATTGTCTTCCTTTCTACGTCATCTTCTACTTTGACATCTTGGTATGATGTCTTACTTTCCTCCCCTTCACAGTTGCCTTCTCTGCCTGGCGCTTGCCACTTTTGTTCTGGTGTTTGCATTAGTGCCTACCCTTTGCCATCTGAAGTCAACAAAACGGTCTATTTCTGTCATCAAGCATATTCATACACCACAACATGATAGTTTGCTGTTTCCTATTGCATCTTAATAACCAGTTATTCTATCAGTATACTAACTTCACTTACCCCTTTGCTGTGTTTCTGTACACCTGTTAAGTGATTTGTATGTTAGTGTTCCTTGCACGAGAACCTACCCTTTCAGTTTTGTTTATTCCCTTGAAGGTCTTTAAGTATGATTTACATATGGATAAAACCTGCCAAAACCTATCACACACTCATAAAACCACTTTTCACAAGGTGAATTTATCTCTAAAACCTCATTCTTTTGTCTTTATTTGAAGAATGATCTTAATTTCTGCCATTTGGTGTTCAACGTAATGTTGAAGCTTAACAAATGCTGAAACGTTCAAAAGCAGCCTTTTTTCAAAAGTCCCGTGTTGTAATACTAGTAACTACCTACCACTCACTCTATTTCTCCTGTTCCAGAAGAACAGAAGGAGTGGTGTATCTAAACCCTTTAGTTTCTGTAAAAATATTCAGCAGGGATAAATGAGTGTCTGATTAAACAGTGACTTGGTTTTGTCTTCCATATAATGCTCTTCAGTATTTTTTCCTGAATTGTAGTAGTATCTCTGTACAAAGATTGGCCTGCCTTTTTGAAAGGAGCAGACTTAGGGAAAAACGTCATATGGCCCTGTGTGAAATCTGCATACTACAAAGACAAAACTTCCTTGATTTTCTGTAAGGTTTAGAAACTGAAAACGCCAAACTTCTGGAAGATCATTAAACAGTCAGTATTTGTCATCCTCTTGACTTGACCTGGAATGAGTCTATTAATATTTGTGACTTTGTTTTACAATAACTATACATTAATGCAGTTGGTATTTTATGATTACATTTAGGTAGCATGTAGAGAGTTAGAAAAATACTTGAAGAAAATTGTTTATGAATTCCTTATGAAATCTTCATGAAGTGTCTGAAAACAGACACAGTCTCCTTGATAACGAGAAATTCTGTTGGCTTTAGTTTGGGGAGAAAGGGGAAATTACTTGGAATATCTCACAATTTAATTAAAATGTCTACTTCTTGTATCAAATTAACTTTAGACCTTGTAACGAACACATAAAACTTTCCAGAAAAGTCTTTCTTTTTTAACATCAACAAGGTCTCTCTCTTTATACAGTAGAGCTATCAGTCTTTAGCTTTGTGTTTATGCCACGTCCAAATTGGAGACTTTTTTTTTTTTAGCTTTGCTTTCCTTCCTGTGTCTTGATGATTGGTTAGAGGCCTTTAAATGTGTGTGTGAGATCAGTCCGTCACTGCCAAAGCCCAGGGAAACATCTTGTCCTCGTTAGACTTTTGAAATAAACCCAGTCTTAGCAAGGAGATAGATTGGAAGAATTGCCAACAAATTAGATGAATGTTTAGAGTGGATGTGAAGTCTGGTTAAACAAACATTTCATTTCTTTTAGTAGCTGATTGATTGATTCCAAACAAAAATGCTGTACCATCTGGTCCTTGGAAAACAAAGAAACATTACACATTCCTTTTGAAAAAAATTGCATAGAAAAATACTTAACAGTTTTCTATAAAGACACACCAATTTATATAAATTACCAGTTTTACTTGTTCTATGCATAAAATGATCTGATTTATTCGTGTATACTACGTATAACTTTGTGATAGTCATACCTTTCACAGAAAATGGGGGAATTACTAGAAAAGCTCCTATCTACAATGCTTATTATTCTGTCTGAGCTATTCACCATAACAGAATTTGACAAGCGGTTTTATGACTTGAAATAGAAAGCAGTATAAAGAGGTCAAGGACAAATTGAAACAACTGCCCTGCCAAATCAATTAAACGTTTTGCAGTAAATATGGTGAAATTTTAGGCCTTTCTGGAACAGTATTAGTTACGTAGCTATATAGAGTAACTGCAGAGCTGTGTAGAGACAGATATTACATGTAGTGAGAAATTCCACAATTTTGAAACCTGATGTTATTCTGGGTGGTAATAAAACCTAAAAATTTCTAAAATTTACAGAGAGAAAACTCATAAGCTTTTTGGTGTATCTCTTGAAAAGAGGGAAAACGAAAGGAAAAAAGTATGTTGCATTAATAGGAGTGTTTCCATTTATGATGTAAAACTTCAGCCTGTGTATAAACAAAGTTCTGAACAAAAACATTGTCAAAAATGGTTTAAAGAGACTTGAAAAAGTCGGTTTGGTTGGTTGTCCCCCTGCACCCCCCAGCTCTGGCATTCCTCCACATGCTAAAAAATTATGTGTCTCAAACTTCTAATCACTTCTGTATCTTTTGGAAAGATGCTTTGTTTCCTGTGAATGTCAGTCACATTATTGTAATCTCAAAGGTGTGGTTCTTGATGTATAAATAAAATCAATTTATTGTCATTAGGGGGTTTTTGCTTCAGGATATGAGGCTATGAAGATCCTTATTGCTGTGTTTTATTTCATTCCAGCTATTCATGAGCTCTCCTGCGAAGCATACAAACACTTGGGCAAAACTTCAAATTACTACTGGATAGATCCAGATGGCAGTGGGGCACTGGGACCTTTGAAAGTTTACTGCAACATGACAGGTAACAGCATTGTGTTTGCTATTTTTTTTATTATTTTTTTGCGTAGTTGGGAAAAAGTCTATTCATAATTTGTATTTCTTGGCAAAAGAAAAATAACTGCTAAGCGCTTTTCAAGAGAAGGGTCATCAAATTTGTAATCACCAGTCAGTATACTCTGAGCAAGGCAGTAGTTAATCCATTTCATAAACTTTTTGAATCACAGCTATTAATTAGCCTTAACAGGCCTTTGCATTCCCAGTGGTGCATAATTTTTAAAAAGAAAAAAAGTGTACATATATGTCTATTTACTAGAACTATTTTATATCAACATATTGATAGTTGAGTAATATCTGTGATTTATGAGGTACCGTATAAGGCAGCTTTTCAGAAATGTCAGACTTTTATTTCTGTGTAGGTGTCGTTGACTTTTACCACAGACAGGGAATAGAAATTCTTTACAAGAGAAACAAAACATTTGATTTGTGTTAGAAGGACATACTTTGTTTAACTTCTGAGACCATATGTATAACTGCATTCACTTCTTTTGGTTTTGTTGTGTGGGGTTTTTCCTGCCTGTAACAGTAGTTCTGTATGGGTAACTTCCTATCTGGGCATTCTCGCAGCAGCTGTCCTTAAGTCGTTTGCATTGCCGTGCTGTGGCAGAAAAATATGCTAAAGAAAAAAGGGGGCAGTTTCTTGCACCAGGAGTGTATGATGTGTTTGGTTGGTTAATGCATGACAATTGTCTCACCACTTTTTTCTGATATGAAATACTGGGTAGCTGATACAACAGACACATCCCCTGCCTTTCCTCCATTATCTGCGTGTAAGTTTGAATTTCAGTCTGTTTTCATTTGAAATCTGGCATATGTCCGAGTCATCAGGCTTTAGCATCAGCAAGTTGACCCACGCTATCGTAAGTTGAAACAGTAACTCTGTCTCTGTAGAAATATCAGTTGCTGAAGCTCATGTAGCTCTTCCTGGTGGAAGAAACCTGTACATGCCTGGACCTGTGGGGTGGGTTTTATCCAACTTGGATGGGAGAAATTAGGGGGGAGGGGGGTAGCTGACATGAAGGGGGATGTATGGCACGTGCAGCAGACCCCAGATCAAGTGCTCCTAGGTAGACAGCTTGTCTAGGCAGGAGAACAGCAAAATACCAGCTTCGTTTTGCCATTAATGTCTGCATTTGTCTAATAAAGCATACCTAAGGAGGAGCCTGATCCAAGCTCTGGGAGTGCCATCAGTCCTCCTGGGGCTGGAGAGGCAGGCCAGCCAGTCTGTTCGGAGATACGGCTGTAAGGGCAATCTTTCACATAAGTGGATCCTGACCCATTTAGGGCTTTTAAAATCATAACTAGCACCTTGAACTGTATCAGTAACTAATCAGGCAGGCACTGCAGGGAACAGTGCCAAGAATTGCTGATGTATTACAGCAATTTCTGCTATTCAGAAGAAGAACCGCTGTGTTCAGCACCTAGCTATGGCTTTTGGGTACTCTTCAAGGGTAACTTTGTAAATTAAAAATATACTACCCTAGTGGTGTCAGGCACAAAAAACGTGCACCTATCCAGTACTAGAGTGTTGCTCATTCATGTTAAATATAAACATACAGCAGAAGGTCCTAGTAGCTTGTCCAACACTGGCTGGAAAAAGTTAAGAAAAGTAAAAGTAACCATTTCATTTTACTAATGTTTCTCATCTACAAAACAATTTCCAGAGTAATAAAATGTGGCCTTCTCCTAACCAGTGCAAGGAGAACATAAACACTAGGATGGATGATTTAGTGCTCATTCCTTTCATTTGGATATGATGTGTGCTGTGGGAAAATGCAGTTTTCTGTTTTGACTGGATCATTCTCATCAGCAGGTCTTTCCTACAAGAAGGTGTTTTGCACTAGTATTCATGTAACTATTCAAATTTTAAAAATAAGAACCAAAGAGAAGTATTTCTTCATTAAAATGCAAATGACTGGAAGAAATACGTGGAAGTCCATGGGAAGCAATTTTAATCTCTGCTTCTAAAACTGGAAGGCCACACTGATAATCGTTCCTGGATAGCTTAGTAAAGCACATCACCTATGTATGTACTCTGTAGTACCTATACATTGCAGCTGTTACAGCTTTCATTTTCTTTTAGTTAGTGGTTATCTTAAGCAGTGAAGACTGTGGAGGGCTAAGAGCAGGGGTCCTCAAGCTTTTTAAACAGGGGCTGGTGCGTGGATGAAGTGGCAGGCAGTCATCTGCGGCTGCTTGGTTTCCCCACCCAACCCCCGGTGAGGGGGGGGAGTGTGTGGGTTCTGTAAATACCGGGGGCTGGATTGAGGACCCTGGGGGGGGCTATATCTGGCCCACGGGCCATAGTTTGAGGACCCCTGGTTAAGAGCTATGTTTTTAAGAGATAATTCACAACATCCTAAACCTTTTTCTGAATTGATAGCATATTATCAGTAATATACATACTAGAAAAGGGACAGGGTGAGATGGAGGGCTTCACTTTGCTTCATCAATAGCACATTTCTGAAGAACTCTGTAGCAATGATGCATTGCTCTTTCATGTTAAATATACATTCTCATATATGTATATACTTCTCATATAGATATACTTCTCATATAACAAAAGGCACTGTAGCATATTAGAACAAAAGCAGAATTTTCAAATTTTAGTATTGAAGTCGTGCAGGTTTATGGTATTACTAGCACTATATTTGAAAAAAGAACTTAAATTAGCCAAATTACAAATTTTTTTTTCTTTGTGAACATGAAACTAAGTAACCTACAGGTCTAGCTTTACTGAATAGTATATGGAGTGTAGTAAAATAAAAAACCTCTACTTCTTCATATGGCAGGATAGTGATATTTTATTTTAATAGCGACATCCTGTAGTTTCCCTCTCTAGCCTGAGAGACAAATCTAAGTGTCCCTATTAACCCATATGTTAAACAGACATCTTTGTATTAAATTACTACTCAAGATGCTAATAGACATTTTTAAATATGCTTGTTCCATTCAGGTAGAACTAGCAAGTAAGAACACCTTACTGACTAGAAAGGTAATATAAAATGTGACTTGTTAGTTTGCTTTCTAGAGGAAACAAGTCCACAAGGTTAGGGTTATTAGAAAAGCAGGCATCTATCTTCCTAAAACAAGGTGGCTTGACTGTTAATGTACTACTTTCATGCTTACTGTAGTGTATAGTTTTACAAGTACAAATGTTGGAGAGTAAGCTGCACTCTCACTTGACAATAAACCTTCAGGGGCAAGGGAAGTATCCTGAAATGCCACTGAAATTGTATATTTAGAAATTGTATCTTTAGCCCTTGAAGGTACTGTAGCACAAATATTGAATCACAAATTTCATTATTTCATCATTATGTCAGCATTTCACCTACAGTGAAATAGTATAGTCAGAAAGTGTCAGGGTTCCTAAATGTGGCAAAAAGTTGTGTGTTTTGTTTTTTTGATTTTTTTTTAAATGAAAATTGTGGCTTAGTAGACTGCTCTCTGGGCATATTTCTGGGCGTAGTCCTTATACATCTTTAGCGTGTCTTAATTTAATAAACTGGAGAATTTCATGATCAGTCCTGCCCTTCAGGGATGTCACTGTAGTAACTAAAAATTATTCTCATTTCTAAGTTGTCCTGGCAATTCAATAGTGCAGTCAAATTCAGAAATACGTATGTGCTTGTGCTCCCCACAGCAGTTCATGATCTCTACAAACTACGCTGTACTGTCAAAGAAACCCCAGAGCCCCCTCGTTCGCTTGTCCTTGTCTCCTCCAAATAAATATTGTACTCACAGGGCTGTGTTTTGATAGTGAAGAGGAACCCAAGCACTTACATTTTATGTCTTCATAGTGGAATTAAAATGTTTGAGATATCATGTTTAAGTACTTATTCCTGCTGGAGTAACACAGCTTTTCAAAACCTAGAGCACTGCAATAGGTGTTCAGCAGTTTTCCAAATACTTATCAGTAGGAACTATCTAAATTTTAGGAAGTTGTTTTTTTTGTTTTTTTTTTTTTTTTTTTTTTTAATAAGAAAAACAGTATTGAAAATGTTTAGAGTTGGAAAGTTGCAACTTTTCAAATTAATGCACTTAGGGAAAGTTATTGCTTGAAGCTGTGATGTGGCATAATTTTTAACCATTAGACTGCTTTTCAGTTTAACTTGTGATCTTAGGCTGAAAGGGAACTCTTCCAAAGCTCTGTCATCTTCAGGCCAAGACCTTACTGTCTTTCAGAGGCAGATCTACAAAGCAGAGCTAGATTCTGCATTCCAGCAGATTTTTACGGAGATGGAGGCTTCCTATTTCAGTATCCAGATTAACGCCTTTCCTGTTGTCTCTTTAATTGTTATTAGAACAGTAGCTGCAGTGGAAGGAACTATCTTTTAAGAAGTTTGTGGGAAGATGTAAACTTGAGCATTTTACAGCTTCACCCCATGCTCATTGTGATATTTTGTATTTCTGAATCTTTAAGCTTGATTCAGTTTCCTCTGGCAGTTTTTATTTCAATCCCATTGAGAAAGACCAAAGAAATAAGTTAAAATTACTCCCTATTTTTTTCTATTTCTTTTTTTCCCCTCAGCCTGAGGAGGATGGGGGAAAGGCGTCAGATCAGTAAGTTTACCCTGATCTTGTGCATTTGTTCCGCAAAAATTTTCAGAGTGCAGGGTGAGGGATAAGCAGAGGAACAGTGCGCAGGGGCTGTAAAGGTTTGCTGCTTTATCCTGCTGGCTGTGTGGCAGGTCAGCAGGAGAGGCAGACCAGCACTTCTGTTGTTCCTCAAGGCTTATGCTGAGGGTGAGGAAATCATAGTCTTTCTGTTGTTTCTTCTACTTCATCATTTAGTCTACTGATGCAAAGCAGAACTGGAAGGTTTCATAATCTATTTTACCAGAAGATACGTCGGTTAATTCTTTCTGTTGGTCCTGAAGTCATTACGCCTCTGTGATGTGGCTTTTATCTCATTTCAGGATCCAAATAGCTGCAAGCTTAATGTTAACATTTGAGTGGTACTTACCCTATCCCCCTTTCTAGTACAGTTCTTTTGCCTAAAGCTGCACATCTTCAAACGTTTTGAGAAATCATTATACATATTCACAGCCTGCCTCATTAAGGTCAAACGTACAGGGTGGCTTCTCTAGCCACTCTCCCCTTTCCTCTGTTCTCTCTCCCTTTGCTTATTTTAACCGAAGTGGCACATGTAATAATTACTGCAATGACTTTGTGAGTAGACATTAAACAACCATAACTGTCATATCCTGTGATTTTTCTATCTTCTTTTTGTAAATAGTGGGTCACTGGAGTGCTTTTTACTATGACATATGTAGAAACATATGGCATGAATATAAATATGCCATCCATCACTCATACTGATGAAAAGTGCCCCAGCAGTGGTAAATGTTTAATTCTATTGCACATATCTGTATAATTAGTTTTTCAGATGAGACATTTTGCCTGATAACTGAACTTTCGAGGTACCAAAACTTTTATTCATACAGATATATTTAAGTGCATGTGAAACAAAATTGTGAGCAGTTTAATTCAATAAATAAAAGTAAAGACCTCTTCTTTATGTAGATCCTTCTGTTTGATAGAGAAAAGAATTAGTGGGGTTTTTTTAGTTATTAACTCAAATAGAATAGGTTGGCATACATTTAAAAGCAGTAAACAGAATTTTGTCGTTGGGCAATGGTTAGCTTTGCATGTAAACTAAAGTATAGAAACCTCACCCAGTGCAATCCCATTGCAGGCGGCTTCTAATACAGTATTGGAAGTCTGTTACCTAAAATACAGGAAGGAAAAATGGCTTCAGTGTTTCAAATATGGCATGTGACCTGAAGTTTTTATTTTTCTAACAGCATCTCTGACACACTTTTCCTTCAGTTGTAGAGCTTTGTTTTTAATGAGTCTGTCAGACACATTTGCAAATTAAAGCGGTTTTCAGAGGTAAAAAGAGGAACAAATAGTTAAGAAGGATTGAGACTGTTGTTTCAGAGTTGAGGGTGTGGGGGGAAGAGCAAAAGCACCAAGCCATTTAAGACACTGGTTTTGGCCAGTTGGCTTATCAAGGTAGATTCTCAGTATACAGAAGGGAGAAAAGATACTGAGGGATAAGGAAAATGCTAGTCATTGAAGAGTCAGGGGATCATGTCTGGAGAAGCATCTCTGATGGCAGACTTTCTTCCTAAGGCGAGTTCATCCATCTGGTGTCAGGATAAAATAACAGACCCGTGAGAGTTCTGGAGACAGAGCAGTCTATGTTTATGTCTCAGCCTGCCAAGTAGGCTGAAACATCCTGCATCTCAGTTTTAGTTCATTGATTATCTTTCTCATCTGTTCTTATTTACAATGCACGCCCTTGGTATTCCAGGTTTCACTGGTACATCATTTGGTTTTGCATTCAGCTTTTTTATTATTTTTAATTTATGTCAAATTTGGCTTTCTTGCGAAAAGGATTTTTGTGGTACTTAACTGTATATCAACAAATTTGGCTAGTGCCTTTCCTTTCCATGCTGTGGAGCACAGTGCTGACTGCTGGTGAAGACATGATCATGATTGTTTTTCCAGCTGGACGTAAACTTTCCGCTCAGCCTCAATCAGTTCCCAGACTATAATCACCAGCCTTTCTCTGGGTTCATCTTGAACTTGCTTTCTGGAATCCTTCTGAAATAAATCAGGATGGTTTTCTTTTTAACACTGAAAAATGGTAGGCACTCCTGTGCTTGGCAGTTACTTGGATTATCTGGATGTGAGGGATGACAGAGTCTAGGTAGTGGCTGTGTTCTGTGACTGCATGTTGAGTTTGCCATATTGCCAGACTGTTAAGGATGGAAGAGGAAAGGACTATAGGCTACTCAGCTCTACTGGTAAAACGACACGTGAGTCCCATGTGATTGTGAGGTTGTTTTTTATTACTTCAGTGTTCAGAACTGAAAAATACACTGCCCCAGAAAAAGTCTCCACATAGACATGAAGGCTTTATTAATCTCAGGGCTCATTGTAATATAAAAAAGGTAGAATTTGTTGGGAAAACAGAGTATGAATCAACATCTAATGACTTCACTAAACAAAAACGTGTCCTAACAAAAATGTGGTGTCATAATGTCAGGGTTTGCAGTGAATAATGTTGGAATTACATGATTCTAAATCATGTTAGAATATCTCTAGGTATTTTCTCCATTTGCCCTTGGGTGTGTAGAAAGTGAAAAGCTAGCCCAGTGTGCAACTGCAAAGAAAATATCTAAACCATAAAATAAGAAATAATTTGTGAAATCTGCCCCCAGGAGAAGGTTCTTGATTTGCTCTGTTCAGTAGAGGACAAACTTCATCATTGGCATCTAAGGTATCTTCTCAAGTTGCCGAGTAATAGAAACACTTCCTACTGTCTGAGTACTTTCATTTGTTTCTTTCCCTTCTCCTTTCCTGTCCCGCCTCTAACTGTGGAGTGTCATATAAGTGAATATAGGAATAAAAGTCTCTATCATGTTGCCCTCTTAATGTATTCCAAGGCCTCATAACTGGAGCATGAGCATCACAGAACATCCGTATATTAGGGGCATAAGGCAACCGAATATGCACTGACCTCAAAGAATAAGAACAAATTAGCATTTGAGAGTGATAGTAGTTGAAAATAAAGCAGATTTTTTTTTTTTTTGGCAAATTATTTAGTCTAGAAGGAGGAAAAAGTCCTGACATCATCTGCAATCAGAAAATATTCCTCATTTGTTGGAAATTGAGCTCTTTTGAGCCGAACAGAAATTAGAAAACAACAAATCTTTTTAGAACTCCTTGTGCATTGCAGGACCCAACAAAACTGTATTTCAAGAAATATGTCTATAACTGGAGAAGAAAAAAGGGATGGAAATAGGATGATGAAGGGTACCATCTGCCTTAAAATGTTCCTGTGAATGTTAGAAGCAAGCATTTAGCTTTGGATTCAGTCCCCTACATATGGCCTACTGGAGATGTGAGGAACTCAACACAAGCTGCTCCAGGCCAGTAATATGCTTCAGTTATCCCTAGAAAATAGCTCCTGTAGAAAACATTATTGAAAGCCCAAACAAAGTCTGTGTTTTCTGTAAAACTTTTATTTCTGCTTTTGGTCACTTAATTGACTTAAGGATAGGCAGTTATTTTACATATGAAATGATAGGAAAAGTTTTTGGGTTTTTTTAAAAAAATTATTTGTATGGTAATATTTTCCATGGGGTTCTTCTGTTGTTTGGGTGGATAGTCATGTTGAGGGATGTATGTATGTTTCTGCCTATGCCCTACATCACTGGGAAAGCTTGTCTGTGCTTCTTTGGACTTTGAGAAGTAAGCTCAGTGATCCAGCTGTACTGTGTCAAAGCCTGGAAGATGCGAGTTACTAGCTTCAGGTGGGGATTTCTGGTACACAGCAATACTTTCTCATATGTTTTTAAACAATACTTAAAAGAATGGCTTCTTAGCAAGTCCTGTTCAGAGCTGGTTGTTTCTAACTGCTAGTGCTGTCTTGTCTTGTTGACAGACAGTGAGACTAGGAAGAAAACCACTTACCTGTTCTAAGTATTCTTTCTCACATCATTTTCTTTGAAACTCAAATCAATGTAACTAGAAGATCACAGAGCAGATTAGTTTAAAGGACACATTTAAAGTCCTGTTCAGATAGCAAATGGTGTATTAAGTTCACTTATTACTGAGATAATCAAGTGATTAAAAGATTACAGACACATTTAAAAAGGGAGAAGAGGGACACATTCCACTCTAGAATTCCCAACCAGTATTTAGGGTGCTGTGCCGCACACTGATGCGTAATTCTCTAAATTAATTTACCTAGAAGGGTAGGTTTGCTTTGTTGTCACTACTGCTGTTAGGAAGCCAGGCCTTCTTGCTTCCTCCTGTAATCTTCTGCAAACAGAAGGGTTTTTTGGGCAATGAATAAATTGCAGTAGACATCCATTTTGATCTGCACATACATAAAAACTGCTGATGCAGTTTCCCCACACTGGCAGGAGGTGTCCAGTATGACTCTCCCAGGACTTACTAACAAGTTAGTGCAGATTGTGTAGGTGTGTCAGTCTGCAATTTTCTGGAGAGTTTGTGTGAAGACTGTCTTTGAACATTCCTACTAAATCCCAAGATTCTGTACAGGTGTGCATTTTATCACTTAGAAATTATCACTTAGTGCTTTTCCACAAAAGAAAACAAACATGCAATAACTGTGACGTGGATTTACAGACAATATTTTTATTAACTTCCAGAAAGGGTGGTTAGTACAGGTTTTAGGATAGCATCAGAATATACTGTAACCTCATACATAAACTTCTGCCTCTGTTCTGCGTGGTAGAAGACAGATAGAACTGGGGAAACAGACTCTAGGGTGAGGGCAATAAGGGCAAAAAGGACTTAAATCTGGGATCATCTGGGAATTGGCCATTTTTTATCTCCAAGGCCACAGAAAGCAGCACTTCATCTGCAAATATGGCAGTCAGAAGATGCTATGAAGAATCTGCTTACATCCATGAAAATCAAGGAAGGATTTTCTCAGAACCAGATTTAGTTGCAGCCTACTGAGATTCTCACTTGCTCTGTAGCATCAGAAAGCGAAGAATGATTGAAATAAATTTGTTACAACTTAAAAGCAAACTAATAGTATTGCACATGGTTTAATGAGCAGAGTTAAGCCAATGGGCAAAAGATAAGGAGGAGTCCATGAGACCTTGTGCAGCGAGTAGGGAACAACTACAGCCAGGGAACTTCCACAGAGCAAACTTTCTTGTTTGGAACAGAAACCTGCGGGTTATGCAGAGCAGGTCTCTTGTTTAGAGAGTCTCAACTGCAAAGCGTAAGGATCTCCCTCCACTCATGTACTGGAAGCCAAGTATTCCCACGTCATGTTAAGGGTCTGTGTCTGCTTCTCGTGTGTTTAGAGTTCATGTTTATGATCCAGAATTAATGTCCTTTTTATGCTTCCTGCTTTAGAGGTTTTTCTATTTGCTAAGCCCAAGCTTTCTTATTTTCAGGGAGCTGAAAATATTGGCTTTATCTAGTATGTGTCAGGACATGCTTCCCTGAGTGGGAACTATTGAGGTAATGATCTTACATTAACCTAGATGAGATTTATGAGGCTAACTGACGCATTCAATAGTAAGCAATTTAAGAAAATCAGTGAGAATAAATTACTCCCTTCCAAAAATTATTATTGTGGTTTTTGCCAAAGCAGTATCCTAAACCTCGAGATATTTCTAAGTAACTAGCTTTTTTTCTCCACTTTGGGATGCATTTGTGCATCACAAATGAAAATCTCCGTAGATTTTCTTTCAGGCCAGCATTGTCTGACTACAGTGGAATAAACCTGTCAGTAGTCATAAAAGAAAATTGAATAGGTTTGTCACTGGTAATAGGAAAAAATACTGTTACAAAACAACTGCAAGTGGCAATGGTGTAAATTACTGTATCAGAGATCTAGGACCATTGCTACTCAGCTGGATTCCCTTTTTCCTAGCAATAGTCTGTGGAGAGGAATTTGTGATCTCATGGAGATGTGGGTATTCCACAGAAACTGCTTGGCAGGCAGCTGGGGGGAGTTAAAATGCAAAGCTGATTAGCTCTCCGAAGCCAGAGCATGCAGAGTTCTCCCCCTTGCACTTCCTACTCATGGGTCCAGACCAAATCTGTTTCTGTCAGAAGCATTGGCTTGTACCTGAAGATGCTGCATTGCTAATATTGTTCTGGTAATTGCCACAGAACTATGCGGTAATGATTACTCTGACTTGTGCTGTACAGTAAGTGTCTAATGAACAAACAGCAGAGCCAGCTGGATGCTGACCAAGAGCTGTGCCGACGCAATTGAGATGACTGACATCTGCTAGACAGAGCAGGTACGATAGGGCAGGCTCACAAGAATTTCTGATCAAGAGTTGTTACTAGCAAAAGGCCTTGCTCAGGAGCTGGCTTTGTGCGCTGGCATACATCTACTGCTTGCTTGGCTGTCTCACTGCATAACCGACGTTCCTTAGAAATATTCAGAGGGGTCTTCTGACACTGATTTCAGCAATCTTTACCACTGTGTACTGGAGTTCTGAGTAGTTGTTTTATCTCTGCCTGACACTTTTGCCATAATGGTCACGCATTTTTGGTACAACAGTCATTTTAATACTAGAACCATGTAACTTGATGCCCAGCTGTTTTGCAGGCTACACTTTCAAATGCTTTGCAGGGCTTTGTGGCATCTGCAGTGGAAGAGAAGTGCTGCAGATGCCAGGGACCAGCAACCACATTTTTCATTAAATTGGAGACAGAAGAATCAAATTAAAGGAACTGCTGTTTCAGCCTTCTTGCTAGGCAGAAGTTACTAATCAATCTTAGGGCTTTTAGTGGTAAACTAAGTGCCAAACCTAGACAATTTTTCAAGATTAGATCTTAATATTTTCATATCAAATAATATTTTTTGAAGATGTAGCTAGAACAAAGATATTATCTAATATCCCATGGAATTACTTCCTTGCCTCCCCTGCCCTTTTGTTTCCAGTCCGTGTCAGCCTGGGAAACGTCTGCTATTAACTTAGTTGCTAACACTTTGCTCAATTGTATTTTGAACTAATGTTTTAAAACTGACACCAATATTAAGCCTTTTCACTTTCCACTTTTCAATAATTCTGCTTCATATGGTCTGTAAGTTTATTCTTCAGATTCACAAATGAGATTACATGTGGAGCAACCATCAGTATTGCCTGTGTTCTTTTTGAGCAATAAAAAAAGTAACCCTAATTCCTGGACCAACTCCCTGCATTTCTTGAGGTACTCTGTTCTCTCAGAATGGTCTTTCTTTTGGGATCTTGAAAAAATGTTGGGGTTTATATAATTTTTTGTTTCTTGTAGGTAGTTGTTTTTCTGGGGTTTTTTTGTTTGGTTGGTTGGTGCTTTTTTCTTTTTTAAAGAAAATAGAAGGATCCTTACTTTTTATTTATTTACACCACATCCTTATGCATGAGCAATATTTCCCAAGTGACTGGAATAAAAAGATTTTTTTAAAAAACAGACAGTTGAATGTATGCATTGCAAAGATTTTCCGTTATTAGTGAAATCTTAGAGTTATTAATTTTTTGACCTTTTTTTTTTTTGGCAAATTTAGTGCTCATTGAATTTATGTATTGGCCATGTGTATGCCAGTTGTGCAAAGAACTTTTTCTACATGGCTTTAATTTTGGGAAAGGATCTTCTTTTCAAGGTATAAAAAATGCTATAAATCAAAGCCACCTTTCTGTCTAGAAACTTGTATTAGTGTTAATTCTTGAATTGATAATGGAAGATAGTTATCTTATAATCAGTTTCCTCAAATATCCAGTTTCAATATTTAGTGAAATTTAACTCATTAAGAAGATATTCATGGATTACAGTGAGGCGAAAACTGCAGCTCTACTGAAATGCATAAGTTTTACCTTCTCTGAAACAGTTCTGTAAGAACTAAAAATTACAATTATTATCAGCACTTTTATTCATAGTATGTACTCCTTTTCTCTTTGGGTAATTTGTGTGTGTTTGTTTCTGGAATAGTTCAACTGGCAGGATTGTACAATGGGTAATGCTGGGCACAGGGGCTGCCTCGGGGCTGGCAGCCCAAAGCCCTTCCTCCCAGGGGTGCTAGGCAGGAGATTGGGAGGAATCAGGGGGGCTGTGTCATCCCTGTGTCACAGTGCCATAACCTGGCAAGGCAGCAGTCACAGTACCCCAGGAGAGTATAAAAGGGGCATTATTCCGTATCCCCTGGTCAGAGCTGGCCGGGAACCGGCCTGAAGACACCCGAGAGGAAGGCCTGGAGGGGCCGGTGGGATTCCCTGGGGGCTGAGGGAGGAAGACCGGGGGACGCTGAATGAGGCTGCTGGAGATGAGAAGAACCACCAATACCGGGAGGTGCCCAAGGCTATCAGGTGTTTTCAGCTGGACAGCCATGGCACCACCAAGGGAATGCTTTCTTGAGGAGTGCTGCAGAGCTCACCGGCTTCATCCCTGTGGAGCCAGGAGCAGTGTCCGTGAGTTATGGGATGCAGAGATATTGCCAGGGGTCCCAGAGCTTTGGAGCACCCACTGGTGCCCTGCCAGGCACAGGAAGGATTCTTGTCCCCCCAGGTCGATCAGGCCAGGGGTGTTTGGTCACTCTTGGAAGCCCCTGAGGTGGCTCCGGGCTGAGGGAGGAGAGGGCTGGGGCATCTCCCGGGAGGCGTGCCCAGCCTGTGGGACGAGGAGGCCGGTCTCGCTCCCGTGCTCAGGGAACAGCCGATCGCCAGCGCTGCCTGGGGTCAGGAAGGAATTTTCCCCCGGGGCACATTGGCACTGGCCCCCGGGGGTTTTTTGCCTTCCTCTGCAGCACTGAGCGCGACCACTTGCCAGGGCTCCTGCGGTCCCTTGGGCCAGGTCACCGCCTGCCGCTGGTGCCCCACGAAGGTGGCCTCTCGTGCCCTGCAGCTGGGGGGAGGAAGGCTTTTTTCCCCCCGCGGTGGGCGAGCAAGTGTCCCTGCCCGGGGTTTTTTGCCTGCCTCTGCAGCACCGCGCAGGGCCCCTGGCCAGGGCTCCTTTGGGCCATTCTGGCCAGGTGCCTGCTGCTGGTGCCCCACGAAGGTGGCCTCGTGCCCCGCATCCGGGGGGAGGAAGCTTTTGAGGCTCCCAGGGGGCCCCCAGCGTGGCCCCCGCGGGTTGCTGCTTTTCCTCGGTAGCACTGAGCACAGCCCCTGGCCAGGGCTCCTCGGGGCCCTTTCGGCCAGGTTCTTGCCCGCTGCCCTCGCACCCCCGAGGCACCCCCGTGCCCTGGCGCTCTGGCTCTCTTGCCCATCGCAAGCCTTGGCAGGAGCCAGCTCTGCTCTGCCCTCGGCTCCCTTTCCCCTGGGCTTCTGCCTGGTGCCAAACAGCCTCCGCTTGGCCGGGCTCCAGGCTCGCTGCCCCATCAGGAGCTGCCACTCTCCAGCTCTCCCCATGTGCAAGGCAAGCGCAGGGCAGGCACGAGAGCGCTTTCCATGCATCCCTGGCCAAGAACAGTGGTGAATGTTTCCAATGGAAAGAAGTGTGCTTTTCATCAATATATGCTATACCTGGAAAATACTTCATGGCTCCTCAGACTGCATTCTTCTTCTTCCCCTTCTTTTGTGCATGGTCGGTCCTGGGGCTCATTCATGAAGCTCTCACTCTTCAGCAAGCAGGCACTGCTTGGCCTGTGTCCCTGCTGCTCCTCTCTGTGGCTCTGTGCCTTTCCCATGCCAGGCTGCAAGGGATGGGTTTTCCAGCTGAACTGAGGGATGCACCAGCTTGCTCCTGGCTACACATGTGCGTTGTCTTAATGCTTGTGAACATGTGCTTCAAAGCAGATTCAGAAGAATAAAGTCCTGTTTCTACTTGTAACCTTTCTGATTTGTGTCCTTGAAAGTGTTTTTGGAGCCAAGAAACCCCTGGCATTTTAGGGAACTAACAGTCTCATTGTTATTGAACTCATGGTGAGAGCAAGGAATGGAATGGAATGGGAGTAGACTAGCTGTGTTGCAAGGTACCTACAATAGCCATCTCATTGAACTGCCTGATGACTTCAGGGATGAGTAAAAGCAAAGCATGGTGTTATATAATGGTATTATATATTAATGGGCATTATCCAAATACTTCCTAATAACTGATAGGAATGGGGTAATGTCCACTTGGCCAGGACGCCTGTTCAAGGGTTTAACCACCCTCTTTGTGTTGTCAACATAGCTTTGAGCCATTTGCAGGCATCCTGGCACCAGGTGCCAGGTGGAGCAGCTCAGCACCTCCCTCTCCATGTCCCCTCCTCAGGCAGTAGAGAGCAGTGAGGTCGCCCCTCAGCTGCTTTCCCTCCAAACTAGACAAACGCAGAGTCCTCAGCCGTTCCACAGAGGACATGGGACATGACTTCCAGCCCTTCACCAGCTTTGATGCCCTACTTTGGGCACATGCAAGGACCTTAACAGCCTTCCTAAATGGGGGGGGACCCTGCACACAATGCTCAAGGTGAGTTCACCCCAGTACTAAATGCAGCGGGATGATCACCCTTTGGACGGGCCGGTGATGCTGTGCTTGGTGCACCCCAGGGTGGGGTTTGCCCCCGTGGCTGCCAGGGCACACTGCTGACTGCTGCTGAGCCTCCTGTCAGCCAGCACCCCCAGAGCCCTTCCTGCAGGGCTGCTCTCCCGCCACTCCTCTCCCAACCTGTACTTGTGGCCGGCTTTACTCCCTCCCAGGTGCAGGATCTGGCATTTGGTCTTGTTATATTTCATGCCACTGATGATTGCCCATTGCTCCAGTCTATCCAGAGCCCTCTGCAAATCCTGCATCCACATCACTGATACAAATATTGAAGAGAACTGGCCCTAGAACTGAGCCCCGAGAAACCGGAGACTGGTCACCAGTCAGGTATTGCCCCATGCACTACTAACTCTTTGAGCCATTCATCCAGCCTTTCACCCCATGCACTGTGTACCTTGTTGTTGAGGTTTTTTTGTCCCTTTTTTGCTCTTTCTTTTTCCTTTTTTTCTTCTTCTCCTCCTCCTTCTCTCCTCTCCTCCATTCCCTTTTCCTTTCCTTGTCTTCTCCTGTCTTCTTATTGTGCTTCTTAATTAGTGGACAAGTTTGTTGAAGAAGTACAATGAAACCTTTGGTCCATTGAATTAATTGGGGAATTTTTTGTGCGTTCACTGGTTTCTTTCTGCATGTAATTTTTTATGTGTACATGTTTGGAATTGTTCAGATAGTATAGAAGAAATAAATATACGTTGTTGTGCAAGTTTCAGAGCTGCATTTGGAAGTCTGCAAGCAGGTGGATTTCTGTAGCTACACAGTATGCAGTGAAGTCCGTAGTCTTCATAAATTTTCAGTGTTTGGTTAATGGATTTTATCTTCTATAGTGGATAATATTTGAAGTTAAACAATGAGGATAATTTGTCATAGTGTAGGAAATTCTAAAACTGAATGTTGAAGTGTAAATAAATACATGTCTGTTAGGCAAGAAAAACTTCAGAGACCTCTTGGATGTCATTAGTTTAATTTGATCCATAGATAATTTAATATTCTTGTGTTTACAGAGATCTCTAGAAATCAGAAGGTTGCCTGATTATAAAAGATGGTATCATTTGTTTTTCTTGCTCAAGGAAGTCAACTTTCTATTTGCTAAATATGGGGAAAGCTAATAAAATAAATAGGAAACTTGTTAATATTTAGATGGTTTCTATTACAGTCAGTACTTCCACTTGAGACTTACGTATTTTATTCCAGATGTCATCTTTTTATATTATGATGGAGAAATCCTTTAAAGCGCTATGTAAAATGTAGTCAAACAGCTAAATGTCCAGCAAAGCTGCATGAAATGCGAGTGTACTTGCCTAGAGAAAAGATGATGTATGTGTAAAGAAGAGTCATGGAGGGAGGCCAAAGTGCAGGCCCAGACCGAATATGCTGGAGCATTTGGGGAAGCTTTTGCAGTAATCCACTTGATCACATGTGGGAACTTGTCTGATGCAGCATAGTATTCTCTATAACCTCTAAATATCAGGCTGTCTCTTGTGAATTGAGGTGTTTCATTGCAAATAAAATTTCTCATTGCTCTGGAAAGCAGTTAGCTGTTGTCATGGATGGCTTCTGTCTATACTTGAAACCTCAGTAGGAGCAGAGATGGTGTAATGAATCTTTTCCCTGATAAGGATGGAACAAAACCACTTAGCCATTCAGTTCCCATGGAGCCAAGCTACGAAGTCCAACTATGCACAGTCACAATTGTTTTGGCTTCTCAGAAATAGTAATTTAAAATATATCATCTCTGCATAATGAAATATATGTTTAATATGTTAATAGGTAGTGTTTTAGTTCTGAGTATTATTGGAGTAGATGGGACAATATTTATAAGCCTTCAATGAAAAGGAAAGCAGTATTAGACTTAGTAAAGCATCTTTATTTTCATATATTCCTCCCTCTTCTCCAAATTCTGTGGTCGTTTCTGTGCATGATCTGACTTCTTTATGAATGCATAAAAAGAGTAAGCAGAAGAAACAGGTTTATGGAAATACACATTTCTCTGCTTTTCTTCTCATGAATCCTATGCCTGCTGATGCTAGAAAGAATCTGTTGGATATCTGCTAGCAGGAAGCCATGAGGCAGCTGGTACAACACTGGGGTTTCTTGGAGTGTTTCTGCACAGCACTGTTGGAGGTATATGACACTTCAGGTACTACTTTCACAGGATGCAGACTGCAAGGATAGTTGGAGTTTCTGAGGATGCTGATTTGTGTTTCCTTAACAGAACCACTTGTATAAAAGCACTCTGTCCCTTCAGGTAGAAGTGGTGTCCCCTGCAATGAGTTAGGGTGTGTTTAATGATGGTTGTGTAGCTCCTGAGATGAGAGGGAAAGAGGTCACATGGTTTGGTTATGTGGAAGTGAAAAATTTCACATTCAAGAATCTCTGGAGGTTGAAAGTTTCTTGTCAGTCTAGTGTGATCTTTATTCCTCACTCTTATAGTAATTTTAATTTTTTCATTAAAAGAATTAAACTTGTGACCTTTACTATTCATATGTGGGACTTTTGTCTTAGGACCAAGCTATGCCTTTTTCTGTAATTTGGCATAATAAATTGTGAGTTCTCTCTTCTACCTTATGAGTTGACTGAGATAGAACCAGATCACAATATCCACACAAGGAAAAACTTTTAAACTGGCTTCATTAAAGATGCTTACTTTAACATGAAGTCTAATTAGATTTTTTCTTTCCTCATAATGTCATGTTTCAAACCACAGGTTTGCTAAAAAGCTATATATAGAATGTGTTTTAAAATAATGCATGGGTTTTTTATGATAAATGAAATCACTGAAGTACTGTGATGTACTGTGGAGTTCTGTGTTATGCTTCATTTGAGAGATTAGTAACAGAGACAATCAAGACATCAAAATTGCCTGTCACAGCGTAACTAAACTGCATTCTTCTATCTTGGAGCATCTAATGGCAGTGGGGTTTGAATTTCCTAATGAACAAGTGCTGAAATGTCAAAACCACAAGAAACATGATATTACACTAAACTGCGTATGATAGCAGTGTTTGTTATGTAGTTAGGCAGTGCCTCAGGAAAACATGCTTAAGTTTACATGGCAGTCTTCAAATGGGATTCCTAAATGTAAGTGTGGCTGATGTGATTTGGGATAATGATGAAATTTTTTAAAATTATCAGAAGTGTTCATTATAACTTTGAACTGTAACTTCTCCAATCCGGAGACACCTTCTGAAAGCAAAATGAAAAAGAATATTGGTTAGGAATGCAATTGTCCAGATTTATCTTTCCAAGTGTTCAGTTGCAAATGGCCAAAAAGCCATTATCAAAAAGAAGCTACGTTCTTGAAAATGAAGTAGGGTACTTAATGAAAACATGTCTTTTTTTTAATGCTTCACACCAATATTATTATTTTTTTATTATGAAATAATTCCAAAGGCTACCTCAGTGCACTATATTCCTTTTCCTGTCTTTCCAAGGAGAGGAGTTAGCAAGATGTGAGAGTGGAGGACATTGTTCTTGAGAGAATTAAGTTGGATCAGTGAAGACTATGTCAAGGATTCAAGCACTCAAAAGCTGATGAGAGAAAAAAAAGGTGAAGTTTGTTTAGTGGTAACAGTTGAGACCTGCGTTAGTCTTCTTTCTGCCTCTTCAGGAGAATAGAAATTAAAACTGATGTAATTTTTTTAGTCAAGATAGTTCAGGAAATGGTTTATTAATGTTCAAGCTAATGCAGTGAAAGCTTTGAAGACCCCTTTATTTCAAGATAGCCTTTAAATATTTTTTTTAAACTGTGGTACCTTTTTTCAGTGATTCTAGGAAGTGCTGTTTAGAATCATAGCTAAAGAGTTGTGCTATGTTGTTTTGTAAAAGAAAAAAAATCAGGCACTAACTGTTTTGTTTTAAGTTCATATGCTGCCATAATATGATAAAATGAGCTGAAAGACACTTTAAGGCAGACGCGCGCATTTGATTTTTCCAGTTGTATAATACCAGGTTATAGATTAGTCTAGTCCTCAGAAGGTAGAATTAGTTGTCGATTCTTCAGTTATTGAACTGGAAAAAAAAAAAAATTCCAACCCTTGCCCATATTCTGTTCACTATGCTGAAAACAACCGTACTGTTAATTCCTTTATGTCCTTTGTTCTTGACTTTAATGTTCCTTAATCTAAACTGAACTGCAATTGCCGTCTGTTAGACTAGGCCCTTAAATGATCCGAGTCCTCCTTCATATGGCTGTACTGTGTCTCATTATTTATTGTTCCTTTCAATATGTAATCATTTTTTAAATTCTTCTTTCTATTAACACTCATATGAGGTAATTTTGTTCATTAGGGCCCAAATCTGATTTAAGCTTTTCCCCCCAGGCACTGTTTTTAGCATAACAATGTTTTGTGTTGCTACAGTCTTTTTTTTAATTTTTTTATTTGAATGCAGGAGTGATCTGTGTTCTGTTTCTTGAGATACTCTTGGCATTAGCTTTTACATACCTACAACTGGTTGAATGGCTGGAAATCATCTCTAGTAATCCAGAGAAGTCAAGTTCTGCCTCATTAATACCCTGTCAGATTTCTGACGAGTTGTGTTGGAACAGCCATTTGATTGTCACTTTGATAAGAGTTGGTTCCCTGAATACGTTATTTTGGTCACTTCTTTCCACTGTATCTTGTAAAGCATCTGATTCATCTATTACATATGTTTTAAAATATTGTCAGCTTATGTCATTCAATATCACGGTTTGTCCAGAAAATAAGAGTTTTCCTTTTGCTAAATTGTTACAAACGAGACTACATAAATACAAGGGGAAGTGTACAGCTTCATTGTCTCAGAAGACAATGTCTGTAAGTAAAAAGGAAAATATGCAATCAATAGTTGGTAATTAAATTTGAAGATTCATTATTATCTTGATGAAGAAACAATGAAAGGAACAGTAGAAGGAGAAAATTACTGCAGGAGTGGTTGAATTACATTTTGGGATTGATGCTATTCCCTACCTAAATAGATTAAGAAACTCACTGACTTTTATTTCTATAGAATTCAGTCCATAAGAACACTCTTAATTTACTTTTCTTTTTCTTCAGGATATTGGATTTTTCTGATCTAAACCCAGTTTTCTACATTAGTGAGATGAGAGCAATAGAGCTCATATCACCAGAGTAACTTTACTGCAAAATTGACATTTGCCAATATCAGACGAGATTGTCAAAATACTCATTAACTTCAATTGAACCTACATTTTTCATTTTTATAAACCAACTGCAGCTCCTTTGAAGTCCATAGCAGAATTAGTTTCAAATTACTATATATAGTTTTAAACTTTTATATATATATACACATTAGAGAGAAAAAAAAAAGGGGGGATGGAAGGTGCTCTCTACTGTAATTTTCCTCCACATCAATTGTATACACCAGGTCTTGTACCTAGAACATTGCTGCAAAAAATGCTTAGTTTAATCACATTACTAATGACTGTTGTGGTACCATCCCACACAATTCAAGAGAAACTGAAATACCAACTATGTTCTTACCAGAAAATACAATTGGAAATCTCATAAAATGAGATGACTATGATTGTAATTTTTATCCTCTTTAGAAGGCAGTCCACTTTTAAATGGGCTTTCTTGTATAGTTTTCTAAGTGATTTGCAGTGTAGCATTTTGTAGAACACATTACGGTAATCTGAAGTGACAAATGGACTGATGATGGTAAAAATCATGATGTCCAGTAAAGAGCTATCTCCAGGAATTAGCTTTTAACTTCCTGTTAATATGTCTGCAATAAAGAAATATGAGAATGCTATAGTTATCCTTAAATTATTAGTAACTACTCTCAACATCAATTCATTTTTATATACTTTTTAATTCAATAACAAAGGTTATAAGCACATAGAATATTTTATAGATGATGCTACTTAACAGCATTATCATTCTTAATTGATGTCTGCTCTTTGTAAGTGTGTTTGTGCAGAAGTCTTATATGCAGCTCTGACAGACAAATTGTCTCTAAGCACTTGTGTTTAGAAATAGCCACATTATGATTTCTTAAAATAATTGCCAGTGTATTAGGGGAATACTCCTACCAATATTGTGGTGGCTCTAATTGCCAGGAATATATATCAAATTACAGTTAACTAGGACAGATTTTTCACTTCCATGTACCTTACATGAGATTTCTGTGTGCTATTGACAGAAAATGAGGGGTAGCTTCTCTTGCAGATTTTGGTATGACTATCACGTTCTGTTCTCAGCTACATAGGAATGATTCCATAAATGGTGATGATACAGGTATTTGAGATGGTACAAATTATCTTCATTACCGTCTCTGCAAGGGAGGCTGGCTGCAAGCAGGTCACGGATTCAGTCTTTCTGAAGAATGGTCTCCACTAACAAGCAGTGTCTGAGAAACTGGAACCATCCGTGAAGAAGCTGGAGTTATTTCCAAGCTATAAATGTCTGGTTGATTTCCATGGGACATACTATCACATTAACAAATAGTTAAGAGTAAAAGGGAAAAAGCAGTTTGTAACCAGCATGCAATACATAATGTTGAGATTCCTGCCTGGCAACTTTCTCCTTGTGCCTTCCCAGACACCTTAAGGCCATCCCAGCAGGATAACTGTATGACTGAGATGCAGGCACCTGCTCTTGAGGGGCAGGGAAGATGGATTTTTGGCTGTGTCCATGGTATACTGTCAATGTGTTTTTCCAGCTGAGGAGAGACCCTGTCGTTCTGGACTGTCTCAGTCCGTGCCTCATGACAGAGCTTTTTAGTTAAATCCAAAAAATGTGTGAAGTGTCAAATCCCTCACCCAGAGAAGGAGCTTCCTTCCTGCACACCAGCCACAACTTGCGCCCCACAATCCTGTGGGCACAGATCTTTCCACTTCCAGATTTTGGACAAGCCAGCTTGCTGAATTTCAAGGGATTGTCAGCCTCCGCACATCCCTTGCTTCTATCCTACATGCCCTGTGCGTTAGTAAGCCAGTAATTTTTTCCTTACTACAACCAAGTGCTCATTAGTCATTTGAGCCAGTCTATCAATATGTTACAGGTGAAATGGGAGCTAAATTTCCTTCCAGACATACCCTAATCAATCTCCCATCATCTTCTAGACTGCAGGGAGAGTCTGAGATGCTTTTCTAGAGATGGTTATTGTCTTTATGGACATCTGTGTATTTATAAATAGACAGAGTACAAGGTGCAACAAACTTTTATCTGTTAGTGGTACTTGTAATTCAACAGAAGGATCCTGAAGTGGTTCAGAGGATACATTTGACTGACATAAAGGCAACCTAGATCCATCTGCACGTATGTTTCTGTCTTGTTTCGTACAGTGTCCCACTGTAAAGCCTGAAGCAGCCTCACCAGGAGAGGAAGCGTCAGGGCTGCATTGGTCAGAATCCAGTATCAAAAAGGAGCGCCCTTCACAGATGTAATACCTAATGCAGCTCTTCTTGCTAACAACATTCCTATGGCATCCGAATGGCTAGTCTAGGAGTCTTTGCTGGCTCGGAAGTCCAAAATGAGGCTCTAACTGGCCAAATACATGCTTTACTAACACGTCACAGCTCTTACATGTACAGCGTTTTCTGCCAAAAATGAGACACTGCTGTGAGTGAACATATAAACTATAGCAATCCTTTCTTGGAAAGGAACCTGCAGTAAGCTTCCATCCCAGGCTCTCAACAAAACTGTGTTATATTGTCTATACAACTTGACAGGTGACAATTACAATTTTTTTCCTTGGTACCTGGCAGTGGGATTAAAGCAATACAGAAATAAGAACTACTCTTCTTCCTTTCCCCTGCCTTTTTTTTCTTTTTTCTTTTTTTTCTTTTTATCTTGGTGCAGGAATAGTATTTTGTTTGATGTAGAGCTTTAGACTAAGGTTATGAATATTAAAGTCATAACCATCTTGCATCACTTGCTGAATTTTATCTCATTTGGGTAGTGATGCATGCTCCCTATGGAGGATCCGTCTGCTTTGTTTACCTTATCTCCGAACATTTGATTAGAAAGACTTGCACCATATCGGTTAGAAACACATGGGTCCACATGACTCCATGTAATCCAAAATAGCCTGACACTATGCAGTGAAAATTTAGAGCGGAGAAGAAGGTGGAGTACAGAGTCCTGGAGACAGGAATAATGGAAACATGGATGACATGGAAAGATGACTGCTCTGGGTCACACCCAAAACTCATCAGTGTATGTAAGCACATTTCTGTGAACTTGATGAGGAAGTTCTGAAGCACATTTGAGTATGCCTCAGTTTATCAAAGTCTTTTCGTGTAGTTAAAATACCGAAAAGCAATATCAGGACATAAGTTTTGGAATGACTCAGAGATTTGTGTTAACAGGTATGAGATTTACATAGATGAATTGAAAACATACTGCTATGTACTACATTTTATGGGGTTTATTGCTGTAAGGCACATCTGTCAGGTGAATTAGTATTCTCTGAAACTGACGGATGATCTCCCTGGAGAATCTGTTTTTGTGATAAATACAGCAAAGTTAGCAGCATGGCATATTTTCACCTCTCCACCACTGGAAGGACAGCTGTGGTCAGTGGTGTTGCTCTACAGAAACAGCTGAACCACCTGGGTCAAAGGCCTGGCCAGCTTGCCCAGGGAACAAGGCTTCTGTGCAAGCCAGCTCAAGACACCAGGATAGATTCTTACAGATCTATTTAAAGTTCCACATTTTCTGTTCCAAGTCCCAGGCTTGTTTCTTTGACTTGGCTGTCAGTAGTAGAATCTGAGTATCTATGGAGTTTTATACTCTAGTATAAAACAGCAGAAAGAAAATCTAAAAAAAAAACAAACAGGAAAACTTAGAATGTTAAAGAACTACACATGATAAATAGTAGTGACAAAACCTGATGCACTTCTTAGGAAGCTTTGTGGTATTATGCTAAAGGGTAGTCTGTAGAAAAAAAAAAAAGAGAATTTTCTAGATTTTATTTGCAGGAGAGGATTGACCTGTTTCAGTCCTTGGCTATTTGGGATGGACGATGTGAGTAGTATCAGCTGAGATGTTGTTTTTCACACTGAGCTAGTCAACTTGAATTTAAAAGTTCTTCACACCTAAGTGATAGAATAGTATTCTTATAGGAAGACAGTGTCACTAATACTAACCAAACCTTCATTGTTTTAATTCTGAAACCCTGTGTCTTTCTCACTCTTTTTATTTTCATTTATTTATTTTTCCTGTGGAATGCCCCTCTAAGAAAAAGTAATAGTTGGTCTGTAACAGGAGTAGTTCTGTGCCTTTTCTTTATTTCCTTTCTAAACTAACTCCCAACTTCCACAAATCTTCCAGCAAGAGGAGTGTGGAGTGTGTTGTTCATTATTATGATATCTCATCTTAAATCTCCTCTGGTAACTGCTGACAAATGGAACACAGTGACACTTCCATTGACTTGCTATTTAGTAGTTTAAAGCAATGTAATGCATACAGTCTGCTGTAGGCGGCATATTACACACCTCCTGCATGCGCACTATGCATGAGATTCAGCCAATGCTGCTATATTCCTCATCCCCAAGATGAGGTTGTCCTTCCCCCTTCTTTTTGTCTTTTCACAGCTAAACAGAAGCTTTTGCTTTTCCATTGTCTCCTACTTCTGTTATTTCTTACACTGATATCCGTACCATAACCACAATTGATGAGGCCGTATGGTACTGCTATTGTAAAATAGTCAAGTCTCAATAAGCAGTAATTTTGGCTTACCCAAGGAGCACAGCTTGGGTAAAAAAATGTGATGAACTTGATGAACTACAATGTTTTCAGTATTAATCACTAAATGATGTAATCACATGAGAATCTGGTGCATCCCTTTTGTTACAGTACTGCAAAGCAGCATTGCTTTCCAGCCCACACAGCAATTTACCATGGACAGTGAATTTTCCTCACATAGAAACCTTGAATCTCTAGTGCATCAGCCTTGTGTCCTTCTACTCAATGTCTGATCAAAGTTAATCCTTATTAGTTCCATATGTCACTATTAGCACCAGTTGTACAAGGAAGTCTCTTCACACGGTATATTGGTTATCAAAACTACAAGGGCAATCAGGGTTTCTTATTTTCATTGGCTCATGGTGGTTGGAACTGTGCTCTCACACGGTAACTTTTCCTGTGCAGTGCCCTTCATCCACACTACCCCCTAAAAAGACATCTTGCGGAATATTTTTATCTTTTGTCAAAGGCCTAGATTTATTTTAACTCAGTTCCACTGTCTGTCTTCTACCAATTTTTGTCTTTTTCCCCTCTCTTTCAGAGGACAAAGTATGGACAACTGTGTACCATGATCTGCAAATGCAGACTTCTGTGGGAGGCAACAGCCTGGAGAAGTTATCTGTGCTGCAGCTCAACTACAGTGCAACAATGGACCAGATTTCTGCCATTACCAGCAGCGCTGAATACTGCGAGCAGTTTGTCTCCTATTCTTGCAAGATGTCCCGGCTGCTGAACACACCAGGTAGGCTGAGAATGGCATATCAATTAAACGCGGTGTTAAAGGCATTCATCTGAACAATTCAGCAGGTATTGCTGTTAGACCAGTCCATTCAGTAAACATACGTCTTTGCTCTCCTTCATAAAGTTCACAAAGAGGGAAATAATTGAATATGCAGAAGAAATTGTTTTCTTGGGAAATTTTGCTGTTTGCTTAGTACTGAAATGAATTTTGTTGCAACGCAAATCTGTGTTCTTCTCTCAGATCTGTTGCTCCTTCAAGAAGGGTGCTTTTGGTAAATAAGGGTAACTTTGAAAGTTTAATCAATAGAGGCATAGAAAAATTGCTTTGAATTTTATCCTGGTTTTCCGGTTGTCAGGTTTTGTATGCTACAGTCAGCAAGGGCACTGGCTGAGTGAGGGTTGGAATTTTCCAACTAATATTTCTGAAACAGTTTCTCAGACGCTGAGTATTTGTGGGTTGCCTTACACATTGCAGAGATTGGCATGGTCAGTAATGTGGTTGTGTGAGACATATGATGTGCTGTTGCCTACAAGTAGATTGGTTTTTAGTTTCTCCTTTTGTTGTGTAACTCTACTGGAAGAGAACAGTCCTAAAACTAATCCTCGCTTGCTGGATGCGCCTCCTCAACAACTCTTACCTCTAACTGATAAAGACAAAAGTATTAGTTGTTCCAGAATCAGTAAAACAGCACATAAAGATGGAATTCAGTTTTAGAAAATCTTTTAATATGCACTCAGTATTTCTTCTATGCTCTAATTGTGTATGATAGCATTTGATGTTATATAAATCCTTAATGGTACTGAACAAAGACTGGGTTATAAGTGGAAACATAGAACACATTTTCATGGTTGTGAAATGAGTTCATTGTGATAGGAGCAATTAGAATGCATTTCAGATGAAACTAATGGCTGGGTGCTTACAGTCTTATACTTTAAACTGCTTCCCCTCATGAATTTATTTTGGTATATTTTCTTATGGTGCTATAGATAAGGATTCATTTGGCATGCATGTGCATCTTATCCCTATTTCCATAAGCATTCCGTTAGTTAATAGATACTGTAATGCTTGTTACTCCTCTCCCTCCTCCCTGCTGTTTATGGACTATTTCTAATGCATGGTTTGTCTCTGTTGCTATTATTTTGCTTAATTTAGCGTAGCACAGAGACTCTGCAAGTGGAAAATTATTTCTTCTTTCTTGGGCCTTAACATATAGGATCCTGAATCATGTTAATAAACTAGAAGTATTGTGATTAGATTCTGCTGATGGATACAAGCTCCCCTCTTGCATATGTTTCAAAAAGGTAGTATATGGATGTATCTTTGGCAGGTATTTAGAAGTTGAATTCACCTGGGAACAGAGCTGGAGATAATTTTCACAGAAAGCTCATGGTTTGCACAGACTACAGGGTTAGATTCTAGATTCTCCTCTAAATGTATAAGACTATTATTTCAGGACCAAATTGTACTTGTTAGTATGTATTTATATTATAATAAAAGAAATACATACTGTAACTGCAGGTGTTTGCCCTAGCTTCTAGATTTAAAAGACCAATTAAGCAGCACACAAAATAATAACTTACTGAAGATTTCTTTAAGGAATAGTCAGTTCAGATATTTGCATTTTTAAGCTTCTTAGAAATGGTTGGGTGTATTTTGCAGATACCTTTCCACGTTTTCACCTTTTATATGGAAAGATAAATTGTCTTAGAAACTCCTTCTAAGCCAGCTTTTTGGTCTGGAAAGTAGGTTTCTGAAGATATTCTGAGATGGGTTGTTTGGGGGGGGGGAGGGGGGGTTGGGTGTTTTTTTGTATTTTCTTTTTTTTTTTCCTTTAAGTGAGAGAAAGAAACAACAAAACATTTTTTAAGCTAGACAGTAACAAAAAAATTGCACCGTAGTGTTTGCATAACACCTGTAATAGTTTGTACATATAGTATAGCAATGACTTGTGTGTTCATAGGGAAGAGACCGATACATTTTTTTTCTAAGCTATGTATTCTTGGTTTCAGCTATGCTTCTAAGCTAAGGAACTAATTTTTCATACCTTTCTGGTTTTGGTTTTGTTTTTTTTCCCCACCCCGGAGGATTGCCTTATTTGCTAAATATGACACCTTATTCATCTCACAGCACCAGTCCAAGTGCTCGTACGGCTTCTTCCACCACAGGGCTTTCTATATAAATTTTTGCATTATGGTGCCCACAAAAGCAAATGAAAAAAAAATATTTAAAAAATATACATTTCTGTATTCCTCAGGAAGCGGAATCCTGGTTGTATTGAAGCCAGTGGTAAAACCTCTATAGATTTCCTGGGATCAGGATAACATTTGTGGCCTTGACCACCGGTGCTTTTCTAGGTTGAAACATTTCTGTTACAACTTTCAGATGTTCAATCAACCACTTAGAATAGACTAGCCCTTTTGTATAAAATTGCATCAGAGAGAACAGAAAATTCAGCGAATAGTGCAGCAACTCAACTTTTTGCAAATTTTTCTCTCTTGGGGATCATGGCATTTTGCAAAATCATCTCTGCTCAGGGAGAAATTGCTCAATTAACATATTCAAACAAATCAGAATTCAAAGCTGTTTATTGATCTATTCATAGCAAGTAATTAAGTAGCAATCTGAACTATAGCTTTTGCTGCTTTTAGTTATGCATTTCCTGATAAGGTAAAGTCATATACAGTTGCACTAATATATGTTCTGCTGCTAATAATAGCTTAAATAACCTTTTTGTATACAGTGTAAACTGCTTCAAAATGCAGTGTTTGAGGGTAGTCTTCATATTAATAAACCTGTTTTGTTGTGGGTTTTTTTTGGCTTCAGGCACAGTGGTTAAAGAATTCTCATTGCCATGTACTTTGAGAGCCACACACAAAGAGTAGTTTGTACAGGCTAAGAATTCTCATTCTTCTATTACGAGTTTTAGACTTTGAGTTTTTATTCCTCCAGGTCCATGTCCTTTTTTTTTTTTTTTTTTTTTCTTAATCATGGGCTTTTATCCAAGAAAAATAAGATGTAAATCCCAGAGAACTGATTAAAATAATTTCCAACAATACATTGAGAGTGATTTTACAGGTCACAAAGCCATTGGCTTTCCACTCAGTCTGAAGGAAGCCAGTAATAAGATATTCCATGTAAATTAAATCATAAGGGACTTCTGAAAACATACCCAAAACCAAGAATCTTGTAAGACTATAGGATAATTCAGGTTTGAAGGAACTGCAGTAGGTCGTCTACTCCACTATTCTGCTCAAAGCTGGATGAACAGTCCTTGTCTAGTAGTAAGTAAAGACTATCTGAAATTCAATTTTCCTTCCTTACAGTTTTGAGTTTTTTGGGGTTTTTTTGTGTTTTATTATTATTATTTTGAATTTGCAGCCCAATATATTTAAATTATGTTTGGAGCTAGGGATCTGTTTACAAGCCTTTACAAAGGATGATTAGAAAAACAAAATTAGTCGAAATAGTTTGGAGACTTTCTTAAGAAAGTACAAACCCAGACACCTCTTTGAAAATACACTATGTTATCACAATAAACAATAAAGCTATAGGTACACTGTAAATTTCTGGGGAAGCTGTTTTCAAGCAGGGAGGGACCCTGCAGTTCGTGCAGTTGTCTCACAGTCTTTATGCCAGTTAACTACAGTCTAAGGAGATCTGTGTCCTGTTCCTGACTGATACAAATTTTGTCTATGATTTTAACAATTTGTTTGATATTGTTATCTTTTTCAGTTAGGTCAATATGGGGCTTATGCTTCTTATTGTCTATATTGTCTATTTAGAATCATGGAATCATTTAGGTTGGAAAAGACCTTTGAGATCATGAAGCCCAACCATTAACCCAGCACTGCCAAGCCCACCACTAACCATGTTGCTTAAGCGCAGCATCTATGTGTTTTCTAAACGCCTCCAGGGATGGTGATTCCACCACCTCCCTGGGCAGCCTGTTCCAATGCTTGGGCATCCTTTCAGTGAAGAAATGTCTCCTAACATCCAATCTAAACTTTCTCTAGTGAAACTTGAGGCCATTTGCTCTTGTAGTGTTGCTTGTTACCTGGGAGAAGAGAACAACCCCCCCTGCCCACAGCCTCTGTCAGGCAGCTGTAGGGAGTGAGAAGGTCCTCCCTGAGCAACTCCCCAGACTCAACACCCCCAGTGCCCTCAGATGCTCCCCATCAGCCTTGTGCCCCACCCCCTACTCGTCTCTGGACACACTCCAGCCCCTTTGTGGCTTCCTTGCAGTGAGGGGCTGCAAGCTGAACATGGGATTCCAGGTGCGGCCCCACCAGTGCCAGGTATAGAAGGACAGTCACTGACCTAGTCCTGCTGGCCACACTGTTCCTGATACAGGCCAGGCTGCTGCTGGCCGCCTTGGCCACCTGGGCACAGTGGGGGCTCATGGCCAGCCGGCCACTGGCCACCCCCCAGGCCCTTTCCCACCAGCAGCTCCCCTGCCCCTGCCCCCCGCCTGCTGTGACCCAGGGCAGGGCCCGGCACAGAGCCCTGTTGAATCCCATCCAAGTGGCCTCGGCCCCTCGGCCTGGCCTGCCCAGCCCCTGCAGAGCCCCCTACCCCCGGCAGATCAACGCTCCTGCCCAGCTTGGTGTCCTCTGCCAACTGATGGAGGGTGCGCCCCATCTCCTCGTACGCACCGTCGGTGAAGATGTTGATCAGGACTGGCCCTGCCACCGAGCCCTGGGGACACCCCCTGTGCCCGGCGCCAGTGGGATGTAGCTCCATTCCCCGCTGCGCTCTGGGCTCGGCCCTCCAGGCAGCTCCTAACCCCGTGCAGAGTGCCCTGGCCTGGCCAGGAGCAGCCAGGTTCTCCAGGAGATGCTGTGGGAGATGGTGTCAGTGTCCAGGTAGACACCGCCCACAGCATTTCTCTTTTCCACTGGGTGGGTCATCTTGTCGTAGAAGGAGATTTATTTAAATTTATTTATTTAGATAATACATCTTGTAGAACAGGAATTCCTCTGTGAATAGGCAGTTGTTAGCATGACTGAAGCTTGATCTTAGTAATCCAAGTAGCTGTTACTGTCAAGAAATGAATGAAATGATAAGCCTATGGATCATAATTGCAATTTAGTAAGTGTACATGTATATGTAAATTAAAAAATAATATCTTTTTTTATTATTTTTTGCTCTTTCACATTTACATTTCTCATATCCTCTTTTCTTCTTGTTTCCTTGGAAACTTCCATTTTGAGAAGATAATGATATGTTCAGTATTAAGTATATGCAGAAAGCTGGCTGTTTTCTGCATTCTCGATGCCCATACAGTTTCCAGTTGGTATGGGAGATGATGGGACATTTCCCTCATTTGCAGAAAGGAACTTGGAGAACTTTCATGCCCACTGGTTAGTAAGAGGGAAAAGGCAATGCAGGATATAGAATCACTTTGCTTTTATAGGAAGGATCTTCTTCCCTTCTTTGCTGTAAGAAACGAAGTGATATAGAGGACAGTAATACAATATACTAATAGAATGCCAAAAGTTAGTTGACAAAATTATGTATCTTCATCCACTGTTGTCATTCAACTTCCTAGTAACTCCTGCCTGTGACCTCCTTGGTATGAAATTTTCCATGGGCCACTGATCTCAGCCTCTGAAGTGAGAAGGGAACGGCATGCTGGTTCTGCAATTCTTCCCTTCACCCTGAGAACGAGACCCTGAAGGGAGGAGGGCTGCTGTTTTCAGCATATTTGTGAGTCTGTCATTTCCCAGAGCTGTAGGAGCTGTAACAAATAATCAGAATGTGGGAGCTAAAAGCATAGATACAGAGAACAGAACAAGATCTGTTGGTGTTGTGTTCCAATTTTTATCCCTATTCACTGTGCCTGCAGGCAGCATATGAAAAGCATAAAGCAGAGTTACTACAGTACATGAATTACTGTTTCAAGCCTGTTTGTCTTTGGAGGAAATCAGACAGCAGCTTCATGAATTCAGGAGTTTAACAAGTGAAATAGAAAACTTTATTTGCTGTTTGGTTGGTTTAGTTACAATAAAGCAATTATAATACCAGTAGTAAACAATATTTATGAGTAGATGGAGAAAAAACAAAGTTAAACATTGCAATATGGAAATATGCTATTTTTCCTAAGTAGCTATCCAAATCAGAACTTAATATATAAACTTTCACATTGCTATACAGTAACAGATCAAGAATGTTAGTTGCAGTTAAAATTCCTACTTAATAAGAATTTTTCAGAAAGAGTCTGAGAGGAGTGGGTTTTCTGCAGTCCTACACAGACAAATAGAAGTTGCTCCAAAACTTGCTCAAGCTTCAGCATTCTATTCTGTTCTTTCACAAAACATGCCCATAAGCTTTCATGTATCTTGTCCAGCCTTAAGAAATTTATTGATCAATCCTTTCTTCTCTGTCAGTGTTCTAGAAAAGCTGATTTCAACTTCTAGTGATTTTTCAAGCAGAAGGGTAGCAGGAACAATGTACCTGCTCTGCTCTGATCTACATCCCCATGTCCTAGAAGTGGAAACCAACAGCTTTTTGAAATATCTTTTTTCCTTAGTCGTCATCATGTTGCCATAGAACGGAAGCAGGCATTAATTAATAGGTTAAATGTTTCTCATGAAATCAGTATCAGTCTCCTAGGTAAATGTTAGGTAGGTAAATGGTTAGTTAATAGGCCATTTTTTCTTGTCCATTGTTAATACACCCTTTAATCATGTCTTTGTTTCACTCTGCACCTTCGCTTGTCTTTTAGCAATTCGTTTGAGGTTTTTTGATACTGTGATCAGTGTCTCTTAGTTTCACCTTATCTTCATCATTCTTTGAGCTGGTGAACTGTATGTGGTGATTTTGCCAATTATCTTTGCTGTTGTGTAGGAATTAGACTTAATCCATTATCACTAAGTGAAAAAGGCTACATGATGCTTTGGTGTTTGTTAGAAATAATAGTAGCTGGTAAGAGCTTTGTGGGTATTAGAAATCCTGTACGGAAAATGTAACTGCAGTGCTGTAAGCCCTAGTTTCTTTCCTATGCTTTTTAAAGAAAAACTAGTGCATTTGTGTTTTAATTTTGCAGTTATAGCAGAATGTTCCAAACTGGCTGTTTCTCAGTCCCACTCTGAAAATGTGCTTTACCTATTACAGGATAAGATTGACTATCTTTATTTTTTAAAAGACAGATAGAGGAAGGCAATAATTACTCCACTGTTTGTGCTGAATCCTCTTTTATAAAAACTGTGTAAAACTATTCATGGTTATTGTTTTCACAGAAAGAGTCACAGACATTGCTTCTTCAAAAACCCAGGTTGTCTTGGGGAAAAGTCATCTTTCTTGCTGAATAACCAAAACAGATTTGTTTATTAATTTCTTAGACAAAATTAATCTAGATGTTATGTCACTGCACATCTTGACAAGAATTTCTCTTTCGCCCATATCCTAAATACATTACACTTGAGTATTTTTTCTTAAGCAAATTTGCAGTATAAATATCCGGTGTTTCTTTTTCCATTCCCATTCCTGAGATGAATGTTTGTCATAAACAACTGTATGAAGAATCAAGCTAAATGTATGCAATTAGAAGAAGATGGTGCTTTCCAATGCATAGAACAAAAGAATCACAACAAACCTCATTCCCTCCTGTGTCAGGGACTTCCTTGGCCTTTCCTTCATTGCTCTGTGTTGCCTTAGGAGACAAGTGTTCAGCTACTATTGAAGCATTGCCTGCCCTGTTTGCATTGATGAGATGATTCTGTTCATTTCTTGAAGCTGGGATTTTTACCGATTATCTGAAGGTTATGGTTAGGCTTTCCTGAACTCTGACCTGAGCTTTCCCAGCTGACAGCGTGGGGCATTGAGCTGTATCTTCTATATTAGATTTTACATCTGGAAAGAATTTCTGCTTCTCAGGAGCCTCTTTAAACGGTCTTTAGTTAACGTTTGGAGCTCAGAAGTACTGGAACTGCTTTGTAAGAACTACTTTTTGTTTTTAGTAATGTTATCAGATCCCAGCCCCTATATGATACCTTTTTTTCATAGTGAGTTCATCAGATAAACCTCCAAAACACAGCAGAATGTGTATGAACTTGAGAATGCATATGTAATTACTAATGTATGTGTGGCTGTTTGAGGTATGAACAGTCCAAAATACATCTTCTTCCAGGAGTATGTTTGAGTATGTTTTTTTAGTGTGCTTTTTATGCGTGTATGCTTGATGTTATTTATCAAATCAGACTGTTAAAATATTTCTCTGAATTGTCTCTGAAATGGAGTGCCTGAAATAGCTTCCCCTTTTCACCTTGTGAATAATTCTGCATGTTTCCCCTACTTCTCCACATTTTCTGTATAGTATAGCCCATTCTTTCCTTGAATCCCCTTCATTAATTTCATACTCTGCCTGTATATGTTTGCTAATATTAAACTATGTCGCTTAGAGCAGCCAACATTGCCTAAGCGTGTACGAGGATGGAGTTTTATGAAAAGTTAGAGTATGCAGGAAGTATAACATATTTAGAATCAGGTTCACTACCATCATTGCCATTATAATCTGGGGGACTGCATTGTCCCCTTGAACTTTTGTGCCTATATGTGCTTGTGACATAAGCCATATGTACCTGTAGATTTCTTTGTGGAAATATATATGTGTGTGTGTCATATATATGTATATATTCCACATATATATATATGTGGAAATCTATATAGGTATTTCTATAAAGAGGGTGGCCTCCAGGTAATGATCACTTCCTCCTGGAAGGGATTACTTCAACAAGATCCTATTGCAATGTACCTCTTTAAATATTTTGTTATGTGGGATATGCTCAATGTGAGAGGATGAAAAAGATTAATTTCCTATTTTCTGTAAGGGAGACATATTTTACTGCAAAGGCATATGGACAGTAACTTCTGTTTTCAAGGAATGTGTGTTGCCAGCAAAAATTAATCATGATCACTTCCTTAAATTGTTGGAATAAGGAGTGGGAAAGATATTTCACTTGATTAATAGGATTAGGAATAAAAAAATCAAGAATGGTATTTTCTGGAAAAATGGATCTGCAGATTTAAAAAAGAAAAAGAAAGGATACTTCGCACATCTACTAGTGGAAATTAAACTTTGTATCTGGGCATTTGTTGGCCTGTGCCATGATGAAGATGGAGCTGCTAACAAGATGCAAAAGATTGAAATGCAGTTCAGCATTTCAGAAGCAGCAGCTAAAGATTTGGAATCAGTTACCAATGTAGCTGTTAAACTATAATGAGTTTCAGAAAGTGGCAGCTGATTAATACACACTGCTCTCTCTGTTACCCTAGAAAATACCCATTATGCTGGTTTCTGTTGGAAGCGTACCCCAACACTGCTTTGCAGAAATAGCTGGGATGTTTGGGTAGTCAGCATGGACTCCGTAAAGCAAACATAAACTCCACAACTCATCCTGGGTTTTCACTTGCAGCTTGTTAAGGTCCTATGCATTGCCCCAACAGCAATGATGAGGCTTGGTTTAAACTACAGGTATGCAATTAGGTATACGTAACTTATAGGATAGATCTTACTAACTCATAGGTTCAAGATATATTTAATATCTATCAAGCTTTTTTTAAAATTACGTGGCTCACAAAGCCCTTACTAGATGAACAAATAGCTCTAATGAATCTATTTTACCGAGTTTAAATTGTAGCCACAAAAATATTTCTGTTTTGGAACATGCTATACTACTAAACAGAATCTTTTCTCCCACCACCTTAAGAACTACTAATCTGCTTTGTGCTAACATTAGTCTATCTCAAAAGTTCTTTTTACATTTATCTCTTTCCCTTTTTCTCATTGCTCTTTGATGTTTTATTGTGTCTCTACCTCTGATATTTGTAACATATTCTGATTTCATATAGACTTTTGTAAAATCTTAGTAGTATTTACAGTGGTATTACTCTTGAATGACACAGAAGTAACAGATCAAAGCTTCTTTTCTTTTTAATCATCTGTCCCCTGTGGCATAGACTGTGTTTTCATCATTCTTGGCAAAGCACTGTGTCAAGTAGCAAGAATGTTTGGAAGAGATACTGAACCAATTTCCTTTCTGGAAAATCTGAAATTGCAAGCAGAGAAAAAAAAAAATAAAAAAAAAAAATCAGACATATAAGATAATTCATCTGTGATGACGCTCTGCGCCACTGTGCCAATTTTTCACTCACAGATCTAAAAATATCTTAACACAATCTCCAGACATTGGGGAGTTGGAACTGATGAAAGTTTTGTTTTGTTTGGATTGGACATTTTGGTTTTTTTTTGTTTGAAGATTTCTGCACAAAGTCTGTTTGAATGTAGCGGTCCTGAGGAATTGAGAGGATTGCTGGACACAACTTGATGATCGATGCAGATCAACATTTACCATGCTAAGCAAAGAGCAAGCTTAATCTGACTGAACCAACATCAACTTGACTCTTGCTCTGATTAGTACTGCCTATTGATTTGTGGCCTGATGGCCAGCTCTTGTTCACAATCATGTTCAAGTACAAAAAATCTGTAACATCAGCCAGGCTTTGGGAACACAGAAAAAACAAAGGATAAGGAGTGGTAACTAAAAGTCTGCCAAGTTAGGTCCCTCCTGGTAAATTTAAGGTTTTATCTGGAGAAATTCTTCCTGACATGCACTTAGCTCGTTATTGAAGTGGAACAACTGAATATGCAGCATCCCAACATCAATGTCTGCTGTTCTTTGGACTCACATGCAAATTTTGTATTGTACAGTAACACCTGGATAAAGATAGATAAAGCAGTTACTCATTATGTCAAATCACTTGGCATCCTCTGTGGTCTGACTGTTAGTGTTTTGTATTATATACGGATTCCAGTGAACACAAGAAAAATAATAAGGATTTCCAGTGTTTATAGCATTACTATTGTCAAGATTCATTTTTATTCAAAGTAGTGCAACTATATGAACTAATGCTTAGAGAAAGAGAAAAGAGTTTGATTGTTTTTTGAATGTCATGCTAACTTTGGTAATCCTTTTATTATATGCCTTTTCATCAGACATTCACTGTATATCTATATTTTAAGAGAAAACATACATACAAAAAATCCTGTCAATTCAGTCTATTAAAGGATTTTTTTCTCTCCCAAACTTTGTAATCCTTGCTTGGAGTTCTGACAGAGGAATGGTAATAGGAGAGCTCCGCTTTGTCAAAGACTGAAAAACAGCAATGCTTGCTTGCTGACAAAATCTTGAATAAATAAGTTGAGCATAATCAAAACAAACTTTAAAATAATTTCTCTTCTACTGCAGGATATTATTTGAGATTTCTCTCAAATTAATTGCAGTGCAACACTATTGACAGCAGCATGGGACTTGCTGAAGTCCTATCTCCTGTATTAAGACTGATTATTAATGACATTTCACTGGAGTGGGATGGTCAGCATCTTTTTAGCTGCTCTTGTATTCCTAGCGCCTTTGTGTTTCATCAGTAAAAACAGTGGCATCTTCAAGTTGTCTTTTTCTCATGTTCATAAACCTGCCCACTCTCCTACTCATTCATTTTAAGGTGTGCATCGATTCATAAAATATTTTGCTTTCAATCAAAATGAATACTTTTCAAACACTAGGCACATGGCACTGGGTTTGATCTGTTTGGGAGCAAAGGGAAGGTAACACTGAGTATTCAGCTGAAGGCATGAACATTTGCATCGCTTGTCAGGGACTTGACCTCCACGTACAGCCTGGACGTGTCCTGAGGAATCTGATCACCCTGTTTCCTTCAAGTCTGGGTATCCTTCCAGGGTAAATGGATGGACATGGGTAGGCAATGAGGCATAGTAATTATGATAGAATCTCTGGCGGGAATTAGAGAAGGGCCAGAGTGAAAGAGCACTCCAGAAAGTATCCTTCCTTTGCAGTCAGAGCTCCTGAGACTTGCATGCCCTAGGATCAAGACTGTGGGGGACACTGGAAGCCCTTAGCTCCCTTCAGCGCTGCTGAAGAGTGATATGAGCCCTCTTTAAAGCCACAGAAGATGTCCTTGCATTGTGCAACAGGAGTAACAGAGAAAATGACATGCATGGTTGAGTGTATCCTCACTTTCACATGCAAGTGGCTTAGAATGGAAATAAAGGCATAATTCTTGTAGGAAGAATATATTTCGTTTTACAGGAGCTTTTAGTAAATCACTCATGATTCTACAGACTAAAGGAGTAGCAGGTTTGCAAGTCACAGAACATCTTGCAACTGTATTCCTCATACAATCATTTATCCCAGCGAGGAAGCAATAGCTTGCTTAGGTCTGTATCAAAAGGAAAAATCTGTAATTAGTAAGAAATATGTTTCTGGAATGCAGTTAAAGGGGAGTTACAGTAAGCAACCTTTTCTGTCTCTCTCTGGCTTTTAAATAATCCACTTTAAGGGATTATTTATTATTTAAAGAAGAATTTAAGAAACAGTAATGACTGGGATTACTGTCATTCTGGAAAAACTAGGCCTCGTTCTGTTGTGCAAAAATAATGTGACAAAACGCTGAAAAAATATATCAAACTTGGTATTGTCACTGATGGCCAGAGGGGTAGTAAGGCTTGTACCTGCCTGTGCACAGGGCTGCAGTAACAAGTCACACTTGGCCAGAGTCTAAGGCGAAGAGTTTTATAATAAATTCTGCACAGGAACTTCCCCACATTCCTCCTATATTAATGAATAACCTTGTCATTGCTGTAATTTTAAGTTTTACTGTGTTTTAATCAAAATGCAACATTATTAATCTATAATAAAATCCTAACCTACAAAAAACGGGTATCAAATTTAAATACAGATTACAATCCCTGGATTAGTGACACCACAAATTCTTGTTTCTTTCTGATCGACTGAGTTTTATTGTGAAAGAGATATTAACACAAATAGCTCATTTTAACATTTAAGGGAAGTGCTTTGTCTGTTGTCTTATTGTGTGATGTTCTTTCTAGAAATGAACTTAACCTAACATTTATTTCATGCTTTTCCCCTCGTACTTTGTTACTATGCTTTACTCATATGTTCTATTATCACTAGGACTTGCAAGCAGGTCAGCGTACTTCTTTGTATATACAATTTGCTAGTAAAACTTGTTCAAATATTTCTAAGAGCTATTTCTTCCCCAAAAGGGGCATTTCAGGAGGTCAGAAGGATTCAAAATGTTTACAATATACACTATACATTTTCAACTGTAGCTGAGTATTTAAATAGTAACTTTGTAAAGAAAAAATGCAAAGGGAAAAATATCCTTCTTAGTACAATTGCTTTTAATTTAATTAATTTTTAACTTTTTAATTTCTCTGCTTTTATTCCTTCATTCTCTTTTAAGTCTATTCTTTCATGTTTTTGAATACTTCTTTCTTCCTCTGTTGCTTTCTTTTTAACTGACCTGTTCTCATTGATACATGTGGAAGGCTTGTTGTTTCCACTGATCATTTTTTCAAGCTATGAAAATGTCTTTTGAGATGCCTCTTCTCTCTGTTTACATCCCTCTTCTTCAAATCATTTTCATACTCTTCAGGAGAAGATGGGCAAGGGTTTAAAGGATTCTGTGGGCATTGAGACAATCAGAGTTTAGCAGGTGCAGATAAAGGAATGATATACCAGCAGGGCTGTGGAGAGATTGTGGAATTGGAAAGCTGCTTGGGAAGCGGGTAACATAATAGTGCAATTTTTAGCAGATGATGGAGAATGCAAACCACTCTGTATATGGTAGCTGAAAGGCTTATGGCAGCCTTACGGCAACCCTTGAGCTTAATTAATTCACTGTCAAATTGGAGTTGGTTTAATTTAAACTAATGTGCTAATATTAACTAGGTTTGGGAAATTCAGATAAAAGTGCTATGGAAGGCTTCTGGAAAGTTTGGAGGTGGTGCAGAATAATAAAATGTGAAATATTTAAAATGGTTGAACAGCTTTATGCAGTTTGAAAAATTAGACAGTACTTCAGAGTTCCAAGTTGAATAAAGTCACATCTCATGTAACTTCCTTGAAATCAGTAGAGTAATGAAAAGTCAATTTGCCACATAAGCTGTTTTCAGGTTTTGGTTAGTTTTAATGGGATTTGCTCTGTCTTAAAAAAGTGAAGCCTTTTAAAAATACAGAGCAAGCTGTAGGTGAAGCAAGGAACAAAATGGCTTTTAGTATCTGGATATGTCCTAGACTATAGGGTAAAAAAAGAGCTGCTGTAGCTTTCATACGACAGTATTTTAGAGCTAAATGCTTTACAGTTTCATTGAAAACACCACAGGACTTCTACGGTACAGTAAGCCCACGTTCGCTTTGATCCGCATAGAAATCCATGCCACCACATGCCACTTGTAGAAATACGTCCTAAACTAAAGTGGTTTTGAAATTGGACTCGCCACTTACCCAGCTATGAACTCCTGAGTTCTGCTTTGGGGTGCAATGAAAAATCTTTTCATATGCTATCGGGGACCGGTACTCTTTTCACTCTCCGACATGAAATTATCCAAATAAAACAGTTAAAAAGCTAGCACACAGAAGTGACTTTCCTAGAGCTTCCCTGAAGGATTCAACCAAGGACAGCTGATCTATTTAAGTATTAACTCTAATTTAAATGCATGTACCAATTTAATTCAAAGTTTGTGACAGAAAGAGATAAAAAGTTTGAACGTTTGTAGTACCATTGCTTTTATTAATTGAAAACTAGCATACAAAGGAAATTTTCAAAATGTTGGAATGCTGAGTTCTTCATCCAAGTCTGACTACTTCAGATCCCACACAAAACAGTAGCGCCTGAGATTTTTTTATTGTGTGGCTGCTCAGCTATCAAGATAAAATGGATAGTCTCAGTCTCCTTCCTGCTGGGCATAAGCTGCATGTCATCTAACCATCATCATTCCTGGCACTTTCCAGGCTGCCTTATCTAAGGCTACCAACTGGCCAGCCCACTAGTATCCTACAACAGCAGCTGATACGGGGCTGTGTGAGCAATTTAATTTTTGTTGGCTGAAAGTGGCAGGAAAATAATTGAAGAAACATAGAACAAATGTTTTAAAAATCTGATTTTAAAAAGTCAGCTTCTTCAGATCGAATTATGATATGTTTCAGCTAATACAGCTAATCAATATGCATTAATAAATTATTGTTTTGCAAAATATAAAACAATAAATTAAAATTTTCATAATTTTTTTCACCTCAGTTGTTTTTGGTTTAACAGTGTGCTGAGTTTGACAATGAACAGTTTCTTCACCTAAACCCCATGTTTTCAGAAAGGAAAGATGTTTTGACACCAAAATTAATTAGGTCCAAGTTGCATTACATTGCAGTGGTCAGACTCATGCCAAGTTAGCACATGTGCATAGTTGCTACTTGATTTGTATTTATTTCTAAAATGGACAACATTTATTGGAATTGTTAATGCATCTAGCAAATATTATTGGCATTTATTTTTAATGAAGGAATGAGCAGGTGAAATGGGTACAGTTATACTTTACAATATACTTTTATATAGCATGTTTCTGTCTGTAGGACATACTATATTATACCACATTTCAGAAGAAAACGGTTTCCCATAGTGAACAAGCACAGCCATCCTCATCCTGCAGTCACCCAGAAATGTTACTGTCATTTGGTAACATTATGCTTTTTACACTAAGTAACAAAGTACAGATCTTGTTTATTTGCCAGTTATTTTACTGTCCTTTCATCAACTCTGATGGGAACTTACCTGGATTTTAGGGACCAGGAACTACGTTTTCCTCTTGGCTTATTTTTCAAGTTTGGAGACGGAAGTGCTGTCATATCTTAACACACGTGATGACAGGGATGGATAGTAACCTGTTATCTTAATTGCTGTGATGTTTGGTGGTTTTACAAAAATATTTCTGTCACCAGGAGATAATATTTTCCAATCTCTCAGTACAATAACTAAGTGTATGATAGTCAACATGATTCTTTCATATGTACAGGCATTTCAGTGTCTGTGTTACACAGTCTTTCCTTCCAATTTATTTGATATCAATGTTTTAGTTTGTTATTTGAATTTGATGCTGGACCAGAGTCATGGGTCAGCATACTTTGGCTGGAAAATGTTTTTTAAAAAGTATGAAGTATGGAGATTTAAATCAGAAATTACTCTATACATGGCTAATTCCTCCATCCTGTCATCTGTAAATAAGAACTGGTATTAGAAAGGTTGTAATTTATGTTAATGATAGTGCCAAAAGCATTGGTACGATGCTCTTTGTATGGGTTCATGCAAATGGTTGATTGCTACTGTAGTGTGCATTAACATAGAGCACAGCCACAGGTAATTTATGGGAAAATGAAAATATATGAAATACTAAGTGAAGCAGTGATCAGTGAGCAATATCCTTGCCTCAGATCAGTACATATTTTCAGAATCATGTTCATCATTGCTTCGGAGAATAAAAAAGCATACTGTACGAAAAACAACATGATGCACAGAATAATGCTTAGAGATATGACGCAGTATAAAATCATGTGATATACCTTTCCGTATGCACTGTGAGTTTGGGAAGTTTTGGGGGTTTTTAAGATATATTTATAAAAATATCAATTAAAGAATTGAAACCAAATAGAAAAGATGTGATGGGAAGAAGTAAATATTCATGGAATCATGGAAGGGATCTCTGGAGCTCATCTGGTCCAGCCCTCATGCTCAAGTAAGGCTGCCTAGAGCCAGTTGCCCAGGATCGTTTTCGGACAGCTTTTTGGAAGTATCCAGGGTGGGAGACTCCACAACTGCTCTGGGCAACCTGCACCAGTGCTTGGTCACCCTCACAGTAAAACAGCATTTTATGACATTCAGAGGGAACTTCCTGTGCTTCAATTTGTGCCCAATGCCTCTCATCCTCCCTCTGGGCATCACTGCAAAGACCCTGGCTCTCTTCTTTATGTCCTTCCTTCAGGTATTTGTATACATTGAAATGTATACCTGAAATGACCAAAGGCATATTCTGTACCATATAACATCATGCATAAAAATTGAGGTAGAGGAAGAAAGAGCGGAGTTTGACTTCCCAGTTAGCAGTTGCTTGGGGCATGGCTGGGCAATGGTCTGCTTGAGAGGGGTCATGAGTGAGTGATTGCCTCTTTTTTTATTATTTTTTATTTCTTTCTCTTTTCTTCACTTACTAAACTGACCTTTTTCTTAAGCCATTAAGAGCCTTAATCTTACTCTTGCTCTTCCTATTCTCTCACCTGGTTCGTCACAGGGGAGTGAGTGAGCAGCGATGTGGGTGCTTAGAGGCCAGGTCAATCCACAGGGCTTTGAATCTGGGAATTTGAAATCAACGCATAACTGCTGCTAAATGGTGCAAAATTATTTTTGTTTCAATACAAGTGAAGTGCTGAGGAATTTCAAACAGTAGTTAATCGAGGAGGAGAAATCTGTAGGTTTTATTTGCCAAGAAATTGTTTGCCAACAGAGGACTGATTTGTCTGATTGTAGTATTTGAGCAGATACTCAATAAGAAGAAATAGTATTTGGTCAAAGCCAAAAACATAGCTGAAGAGTATATGTGGTGCAATGGCTACAATTGCAGCAGAGCATTAGTCAGGAAATCATTAACAATGATTAGTCAACCCTATAACCCTACAAAACGAATCATATTCTCCATTTATTTTCATATCTAATAACTTGCTAATGCCATCATTATGAATTTTGAAAAAAATCTCTTCATATGAACCATCCACTTTAATTAAATCCATGCAGTAGAATTCCAGTTCTTCTGTGGTCATAATTATAGCTTGCATTTCCCTTTTGCATATAGGCAATTTGATAAGTAAAACTATCTTAAAACAATCACAAATTAAATTTTCAGAAATATTTACTTTCCCATGTTGTAAGACGATGCAAGACTATGCCAAAAGCTTTCTGGTTTAGGATGCATTTATTTTTATTTCTTTCAAGGATTAAGATAGTTTGCTGCTTCTGTTTCAGTCTATTTTTAAAAATTGAGTTGATGACCATACTGCGGACCCATTTCAGCTATGCCATTTTTCCGTATTCCTGTTTTTAGTAATGAGCTCTGGTATCGCAAAAGACTAAGCCAGGATGAAGTGATAACTGCAGTCTGTTGCACGATTTGAGGTGGCTGAGTAGCTGGTATCATGTGGTAGCAGTGGAAAGGAGCAGCCCTTCCCTCTCGGCACTGCTCATCCCTCCACCGGGATGCTGGCAGCACTGGCCGTGTGGAGGAGATGAGGCGTATAGTGGGGGCTTGGTCAGGTTTCAAAGGCTACCCAGAAAGATGCTTGCTCACCTCCTAGCCATTTGGCTTCTAGAGTGTAGTTAAGGAAACATTCAGCTGAAGCAGTGTGCAGTATTTTGGCTAAATTTGCGCATATATATAAAAATAAAGAAAGAAATAATGCTGCATTTGTAGGCATCAGATAGTCAAATAGGATTAGGTGAGCGCCCTGGGGAGTTTGCTGCCAGTCTGGAGGCAGGTATTTTTCTCCTATTTGCATGAATTCCAAAATTCACCGAGTATTGTGTTGGTGCTCAGATCGGTGTTTTCAGCAGCTTTTCTGTTTAGATTCGGTATGGTAATGCTGTACTACTTTATATTCTTCCATTCCTAAATAAATTATATTGAAAAACAGAGTCTTTAATTATTCTGTCCAATTGGTTGTGAGAATAGAAAATCTAAGGGGCAAAAAATCTGTGAAAATGCCTAAACTTCAATTTTAAATTACTTTATTCCTCGCTTTCTTTGAAAAGACTGACGGCCTCTACATGTTAATTGTGAAAACAGTATCATGATATCTTTCTGTAACATCTTTAATTGATTTTACTTGGAAGACCCCAAGTGTGTGGTAGCACAATATGCTAATTTTGGGGGAGTGCAAATACAAGGTATCAGAGTTATTCAAAGTAGCCTTGACTTAATCTTTTGTACAAAGAGTTGTTATTACAACATTTGCTGTTGTTGCCTTAGACATACCTCATTAAAACTAGGAAGTGTGCAGATCTTCTAGTAAATGAGTTAGTACCTGTTTAATGTATGAGTTAATAACTTACACGGCTTTTAGTTATTTTTTGGGACACTCTCAAGGATAAATTAAAAACAAAACACCCTTTCTAATTTGCAAAGCAATAGTACTGGGATTTAAGATGAAAGGGAGATTGGTAATGTCATGAAAGATTATTCTTCAAATAAAACTTGAAAATGCACTAAAATAATTGGAATTATAGATAGGGAAAAAAATCTGGTGATGTTATTGGTTCTATTCTCAGAACACAGCCAGGCAAGTAAAAGAGATATCCCAACAGTAGAGTCTTTCATTATTATGTTTTGTTCATATTTAAATGATCCATTCCTGCTGGAAAACTATTCTAATTAGTATTGTAATTATATTCTGCCTTAATTTTTGTTGACTTAATTTGTCCTTTTTCTTTTTCTTGTTTTTTACACCACACCAACTAATTTTTTTCATCCCTAACGTAAGAATTCCTTAAACACTCAAGAGATGGTTATACCCTCATATGTTTGCCCTGGAGAGGTGAAAAGGAGAGAACAGGTACTCACCAGCCTCAGCCTAGGAGAAGGTGTAGCTGTGGACAGTGCAGTGAAACACAACAGACCTTAACTATGAAACACTGAGGCATTACACAGAGGTTAAAGGAAAAGAACAGTGACTTTTCAGTGAGTGAGCATGTGGAAGTCCTATGGAACCGCCTCTCCAACATTCAACATTAATACATTTTCAGCTCAGTATGTTGAATTACATGATTTTAACTTTCCAGTTGTGTTTTCAATTTAGTGCAAGGAATGCTTGAACCTGTCATACATAAAACATACTGATTATTTTGCCTTTTTGATTCATAGCCCAAGCTTACTTCACCCATGGTAGTGACACTGAAGTGAGAAGCTATGTTAAAGGCAGAAGGAAAACAACTCCTGGCTAGGGCATCCACTACCAAAAAATGACTTCAGGTTTGCATGATTCCTTCTATGCATAGGCTTCTTCTGCTGAGCGTTATCCATGGATGGTTACTAATAGGGGACATTGATTCAATTGGCTGGAGGTTAAACGGTTGCTTCGTGAACATCTGTTTAGTGAGAAGGGAAGAAATTCATAATTGTTATTTTTTCTTCTTTCCTTGTTGCAGTTCTTGCTGTCTGACTTGGCTGCTGATCTGTTATTACTGTAACTGCCTTTAATCCTTTATTTCTTTTGCTTCCACCACAACTTGCAACATCTGCCATTGCCTCTAATAATTTTGCCTTCATGTTGCTTTTGGCACTTGTAACAAACAACCTAGAAGGGAGTATTTCAACACTAAAATATTGGTAACAAGGAAATGCATTTTTCTGCCAGAATTACTGTATTCGAGTTCTTCCAAAACTGGTGCTCACCTATGACTTTACTGTCACTGTATGACTTCTGGCATTGTTAGTGATAGTACTAGTCTCTTCAAACAGTTTTATAGCAAAGCTAAAAACAAGTTGATCTGGGATAAAAATGCCACAAGAAGATCTTAATTATCTGTGACTGGCCACCACAACTGCACTTAGGTGGAAAGAGCAAACAGGCAGAGAGGATGCTCCCTGTGGATGCTGATTGTAACCAGTCTGATCCGGAAAGTTCCTCCCAACTGGGCCAAATCTGAACTAACCCCTCAGCTGGCAAGAACAGGGTGATGGCAGGGAAGAGCATGAGTATTTCAGTAGGGAAGTTTTTAAAGAGATCTCAGGAAGTGGGTGAAACAGAAAACACACTGTGCATTGTAAGAAATAATTCATTATTTTTTTTACTGCGTAAATGATCGGAACTTTGTTCTCATTGGGGTTTCTGTATAATTTTCTCAGTCATGTGAGAGATTAGTGTAATTTATGCACATGATATAGATTAATAAACAACATACCGGTTAGGATCACAAACTTCTTTTCACAACATAAATGATCCTGGTGCTGCCTTTCTTATACATCTGGGATGTAAGTTGATGACTAGTTCCATATGGAATTTTGCCGAGTTTTAAATACCCCCTTTTAGCTTGACAGATTGAATTTAAACATCAAGAAAAATATAATAAAGTATCTGAAATGTTTCCTTGTTCATGTTTCTATTCACATCATTCAAACATAGAATGGTACACTTCAGTTTTGGATTGCTGTAATAAGAAAGCCCACAGCATAGAAGACACAGGAGAGGTTGACTGACTAAAGGAGGCGGGTAGTTCTAGTGTCCTTCTTCCATTTAACAGCATCGTAATCAAAGTGATCACCAAAGGTGCAGGGTCCATTGTGACCCTCTAGGAACCTGAGTTCTATACCTTGCTGAAAGTTACTTTAGAGAGGTGTTGTAGAGAATTTTCCTTAATATTTCATGTTCCATTTAACATTTAATGTGTGAGTATCCACTGGGGCAGAGTTTTGTCTCCCATGCAAGTCATCACTAAGCTCATAGAGCTGTAACCAGTGAGGTGTTGCAGAGAAGCCAGTTCCAAAAGGACAGGTAAATAAAGAAAATTAATAAAGACTTTTACTAAATATAATACAGCATCATCATTTAGGAAGGCTTCTGAAAAGAGAAATCCAACTAAAAGTCCCCAGTTCAAGTCAAGGCTGACCGAGACCTTGTCAAAGACTCCTCTTAGAGATTCTCCAATGTGTATAACATTTTGTATGAAGTCATAACAGAGATGAAAAAAAAATTTATGGCAGTTGGACATCTGGAGGTGGGACAGATGGGATCCAGACCCTACTTTAATGAGCAGCATTGGGAAAAGAGAGTGATTGACTCATCCAAGCATATTTTCTAGTAGAGGTCTCTGCTCATAACTGAATTTCCAGAGCAGTTCAGCAGCTTGTTCAGTCTGTGGCCTTTTCCTTGCATGCACCCAGATGTAGGAGTTCTTCCTTTCTATTTGGCAAGGATGAGCCAGGTGGGGGGACTTGAACCCATATCCAGGCAAGTGCCTTAAAGCACAAACCCTCCTGTGACTTCTTGAAACTGGCCTCAGCTCTCACCACCTGTGATCATCCAGTGAAATCATGGAGTCATTTCAGATGGCCATGCTATGCCTTTCAGAGAGAAATGTGTTCCTTGAAAACAGCCCACATAGGTCAGGTTCAGTGTCTGTTCTGAGACCTTGACTAGTACCAAATTCTTTGGAGATAATAGAAAAAATTGCGCAGTGGAATAACTTGGCAAGGAGGAAATTAATCTTGCATATGTGTTAGCTGTAGAATAAAATACTCCATCTAAATGTAATGTAGATGCTGTATAAATGTCTGCTCTTTTTCTGAATTCTCTTTGGTTTTCAGAAAGTATTATCTTGTGATAATGCTTCCTGTTTATGCTTCTGCGTGTGCATAAACAAATATATGGGTAAAATTTATTTCCCTATTTATATCAGACATATGTTTCTGAAATACTATTTATAAAGTTGCACTTTAGAGTTAATGAGTAGGATGCCAACTACTTCTGTTTGAATGGTACACAGTGCTATTGAGTTACTTTGGACTTAATTTTCAGAAGCTGATTGAGAGCTGTAGCCTGAGTGCACAAAATGGGCAGCTGAAACTATAGATCATGGAAAAAAATGGCCTTAACTTTGTAGATCCATCAATTGCACGTGTACAAAATGTAGTAGTATTTATCTGCAAACAGATCAGGTTTTTTTTTTTATTGGGATATTCACAGCAAAATGAAAAAATATTAGCAGTGTTATTTTATCTGGACTTAGCACTCTCAATGAAAAGTCAAAGGTGATTTTCTTCATCTAGCATCCTTTGTAACTTTGGCATTGATGTATGAGTAGTAAGTTATGATCATGCTACTTTCCTACTCTTCTGTGTGCTTTCTGTGACAGAAGATAAACAAATTCCATAGATGTACTCTTTATAAAAAAGTGCTTCAAAATCAATGATTATAGCTTCATGGGTAGTTCAATCCCCATCACCCTACCTTCCAGCTGGCTAATTTTTTAAAACAAATACCTATCACTCTGTGAACTATAAAGGGGAGGCAGTGGGGGTTGTTTGATAGCACAGTGTTTTCATGTCAAAACTCAAGCAGATTGTCAGGAATGTAGCATATATAATTATGGATTTGATATTTATGAAGAATTTATGGTACTTCAACATTTAGATGAAAGCCTATAATAATGATAGCTAACAATGCAAGGGCGGTGCAGCTGAACCTGTTCAGGAACACCAACAGTGTGGATTTCCTTTTAATTCCTGTATTCTTTATGAATTTAAAAATCTGTTTGGAGGCTGCATGTCATCGAAATTCCTTTGATAAATGAACTGTCACTTTGTTTTAGGCATTTTAAAAACATTTATTTGAGCATATTGATTAGTCATTAGGACTCTACATCACCAAGTATGTGGAAACATTATTAAATTCCTAATAAAATTAAAAGTGTATCACAACTGTTTGAGGCAATACAGATAGCTTTCAAGTATTTAGGCTTGGGATGCATATTGCTGGCAACATTAACTCCTTAAAGGACTAGGTTGTCTGTCAGTAGAGGACAGTGCCTCAGCAGGAGGTGGGTGCCCCAGAGGGCAGTATGTTCTATGCAGTGTGGCGGGGGAGCCAGGGGTGCTTATATTTCCCAAGGAGATCAGGCTTCACCTGTCACCACGCGCAGTTGAGTTTATTCAGCTGAGCCACCTAGAGTTTTCAAAGGAAGCCAAAGAGGCACTCAAGTTTGGCTCAGTTGTTTAGACAGTGAAGGCAGCACTTAATTGATTTTCATTCATCTCTCTCCTTCAAAGCAAAGATGTAAGGCTGTGCAGAGGTGGTTCTGTGCATGTTTCAGCCTTGATGCTCAACACACAGGTCAAGTCACAAACAGATCTTTAATGACCTTTGTGAAATTAAAAGTATGATTGAAATTAATCTCTGGTTAACATAGCCTACTGTTTCCAATGTATGCAGAGTGAAATATTATTTCTGTTTTCTTCAGAATTTTTTTTTGCTTTTATGTACCCAAAAGTACAGAATTCCCTACAACATCTAGAAGTGCCTGGTTTTCGTGAAAGGAAACAAAACCAAAAAAAATAAAGCCTCAGCTAAGTAGAACACTTGAATGTATTACTAACATGACTAGACTTACTTTGATGAAGTAGATAATACTAATAAGTAAACCACTGCTGGTAATTATGTGTGCAATTTTTTTAATATTTTTCCCTAGCCAATAAGAAGTAACCCACACACACCTTAATCTTAGATAAATCAAGGAATAAAATTAGATACCAAGTCCAGAGGAGGAACCAAAGTGCAAAGAGGACAGGAAGACAGAGTTTTGATTACTTATGCTTGTTGATGAGCAGAAACACCTCTTTAAAGTATTTATCTATTAGCAGCTGAAGCCAACAGCATTTGCATACCGATTAGGAATCTTTATACTGTTTAGTTTCTCCTTTGAGAGGGTATTTTGTTTGGTGGTTTAAAGGAAATTACAGTTTAAATAAGGAGCATGATTTCATTTGCAATCTGTTATCATAATTTGTCTGTGAAATTGTTTAAACCTTTCATATAAGAAAAGATAGGGTTTCTTTTGTAAAGAGACCTTCCTTTTTCTGTAATCTAAAGGATTGCTTACACCCTGTCTAGAGAGCTTGAGAGTATAATGATTATAGAATAAATGCAGGAATTGGATGACTGGGATTTCTGCTTTCAACACTGCCATTGATTCATGGTATGTTATCGAGTACCCGTTGTGGTTCTGTACTTCTTTTTTTCCATCTACAAGGCTGGAAATGGTGAGACCATATCCCTTAGAAATACATTTTGATATCTGTTAAAAGAAAAAACAAAAAAACCAAACCACCAACATGCAAGTGCTAATTAGTTTCATCAACATCATTGCAGTGTGATTTCTATTATTGTGCTTATACTTCTGTTCTGTGTTTGCCATCATTACAGATCAAGCAAGAAATTTCTAGTTGGCTGAGGGTGGATTCGCTGTCTGTTGTTGCTTTCTCACAAGAATCTCTTTCTCTGCTTGCATCTGATTAGATATGCCAGGTTTCTACCCAGCAGGCAGGTTACAGAAGTGCCCTGCAGCACCTGGGGACATCCTACCTCACACCCCTTATCTTGTTTCTGGGCTATGATGCTCTGTCAAGGTGCAGGGCAATCCTGTCATGCAGACTCATTTGCTCACTCTTATCAGGGAAGCATCATATGTTGTGCACCATCCTAAGCTTACAGTTCCTAAACAGGGCAAGAGTGGGCTGATAACAGAGACAGTTTGTATACACCTGTCTGCACTTTTTGTGATTTTCATAGAATCATAGAATTATTTAGGTGGGAAAAGACCCTTAAGATCATTGCGCCCGACTGATGTAACATTTTAAACGTTACCACAAAGGCTTTGTCCTCCCTGGTGCCCTGTCTGGCTAGCACAGGTATGCAGAATTTTGTTGCGTGACATTAAGCTGCACTCAACCGAAACTCCTCAAGTTCCATTCAGATAGAGCAGTTATGAAAACCCAGGTGTTAGAGGAAAAGCAGAAACAGCTTTGGAAGAAAGTCATTTATCTTTTCTCCAAACTGTCAACTAGCAGTGGAATTTTCATACAAAGCATTTTGGACACTTACTGGATCAATGTTATTGTTCCTTAGGCTTCACCTCTTAGACGAATACGTGAAAGAGCCTTAATCTCCATTTGGAAGGTGTAGTAAGATTCTAATTATTAAATCCATTGTATCTGCTTATAAACCAGATTAACAGCATGAGTCAGACCTTGAGCAATTCTGTGATTCTGATGATGGGCATGAGTTAATTGAAAGTTTTAGAGGCACTGTCCATATCTGTATTGACATCTCCCAGAACAATGAGTCTTGGAGACTTCATTACCGCTCTTTGACAGCAGCTATTTCTCTTCAGGCAGAAGAGGAGCCAGTAACACACTGGTGGTCTTTGTGTGTTTCTGTGTGTAACTTCAGTCTCCTTGGATTGTTACATCTGTTGTATCTGTGCATTTATACATGTCATTTCACTTCTTTTTGTTTAAAATGGAGTGTCTTCAGCTTGACTAATGTCTGGTTCAGCTTTGTGAGGCTTTTGTTGTCCCCAGTATTGCCATTTGTTTTGTTAGGCTAGTGGCAGAGTGAGTTTACTATGACAAATCTTGGTGATATTTTTAACTTCGTCATGTGAGCTTCATTTGTTCCTCTATATAGAAGAAAAAGAAATAGTGCATGTGTCATGATAATATGATATTTCCCAGAAAACATGTTACTGTCTTGTAGTGAAACAGACCTTGAGTTCATACCAAAGCAGCATGAGAGAACTTCTACTCTCTCTCAGGAGAACTTCTACAATGAGACAGTGATTCAGTCATTTAAATAGCATGAATAAAAACTGTTGGCAATTGTACTAGCTAGAGTAAAAATTACAATCTGCCACATTATCTTGTAAATTAGTGCAAGTATCATCTGCACTGTGGTATATAAATACATACACCACTGTGGTATATAAATACAAGATCACTTTTTATCACTTTCCACCATTTCTTCTAAAACATCTGGTGTCAGTGACTGTTATAGACTGGTAGTGCAGCCCATAGGAGACCATTGGGGTGTGGGTGTGTGTGCATGTAACATAGCAGCTTCTGTGCTGCAGAAGGTCACATACAGTATTCCATGCAGCTAGCCAGCCATATGTAAGGCATTTGAATGTTGCTAACCTTATTGTTCTAAATCTGCAGGAAAAATGTTTCTTGTATGGGTCTGGAGTCCTTCCAGAGCTGAGCAGGTGAACTGTTGGGTGGTACATACTGTTTTGTGGGGGTTTTTTCACCCTCTTCCATTGTTACAGATATCATAGGTAGCTCGTGGTTTGATGATGGAACATGTATGCAAAGAAGGCTTCAGAAGGAAACAAGGGGGTTGTTTGACAGTAACGTCATCTTTATTCAACATACCTTTCAGCTGAGCCGAAGGGGAGGGTGAAAGATAGTCAGGAGGAGGATTTGGCTGTCTTCAGGCAGTTAAGTAGAAATGATTTCTTCTTAATTCTCGTATGCATGTTACAATTTGCATTTCAATTTTAATATTTTGAAGTGTAAAAGCATAGTTAGGGAAATAGGCTGATTATATCTCAGTAAACAGCCATATGTTGCCATTTTTATTAAATTGAAAGGGTGATTAGAATGATAATGATTTTATTACTTGTAAGAAAAAGGAACAAGTGCCCATCTGTAAATTTTATGCAATTTTTCTTTTACAATATCTTCAGATGTAGTTGTTCCTAAGCTAGTTTTGAAAAAGAAAGAAGAAAAGAGAAATTGCCCACAATTTAATTCAGTATTTGCTCTTAGAAGGCAATGAATACAACATAAATGACTACCTGGAGCCAGGTTTTCTTCTTCTTACTTATAATTGAAAGCACAAATAATTTTTGGCAGGAACACTGGAAGACCATTTTAAGCAGTGCTGGCTCACTTCTGGGAGCGCTGGAAGCCAGTGTGCAGCAAGTGGTCCCTGGGGTGGCGGCTGTAACAGCTCCCTCGTTACTTTGCATTTGAGCCTGTGTTAGCACAGCCTGTGTACTCACTGTACTTAGGCTACACATACGGCCATTCCTCTGGAAGGGTAACTTGTGTTCATTGAAGTTGAAAGGCAGAAGAAAGGGTACCTGATCTCAAACTTGAGTTGTCATGCATCAAACACGACCTTTTTATCCCTTTACCAAAAATACATTTGTATTTAACTGTGCTGCACATCCAGGAGGGATTACCTGGACTATTCCTGAGTGTGCTCAGGAAGCATGCCCAGGGGGAACAACCAACAATGTGGAACTGTGTGACCCAGGGCAGCTTTTACAGAATGGGAAAGCAGTGCAAGCTCACACTTATGTCTGATGACTGTATGCAAGAGTAACTGAATGTCTGGAGCTGCATGCCATGCTCTTTTTCTGAAATGAAAATGAGGTTTATCATTGGGAAGCTAGTACTGATGAGTTTACAGAGATGGCTCCACCAGCTGGCTCAATGAAATTCATTCAGACTACAGAATGGTGCTGCATCTCTGTAGTAACCTTGAACTTAACTATTGTCTTAAAAGTTCATGGATATATACTTTTTTTTTCAAAATCCAGCTACCAGTAGCTATAACTCCTCAATAAAATACTGAGAGAGGCATAAGTGACCCATTTGCCTTGTCATTCATTATTTTATGAGATACTCATTTTGAGCGAGCATGCTATAAAGATTTACTTACAAGACTGTTATGATCTGTCAAAATGTTTTCTATTGAAATGGAAATGAAAAAGACATGCTAAAAAAAAATAATCACTTTTACCATTTCTGACCTAGAAGAAAGAATGAAAATAATTTCAGGCAGGGCCTCTAATTTTTAGGGGATCCAATTTACAGTGTGCTTTTAAGTTAAGGGGGAGTTAGAGCAATCAGTAAACAACACAGCAAACCATACAAAACCCAAGATTCTTCCTCTCTTCTTTGGTGTCTGCAGCACTGTTTCTGGCTGTTCAATCTTATCTGTATGATACCATTCTGTAGGTGTCTGTAAAGCCTGTTAATTTTTTTATCATCTTCGGTCTCTTAATTAATAGGAGACTTTTACAAACATGAGATAGATGGAACCAATTAGAAAAAGGTATTTACTCCTTGGGTATGGCTGTGGTGGAACAGATCCTTTGGACTGTACAAGCTGTGAAGAGATGAACGTGTATGAGTGTTTAGCATATGGGCTCACCCACCAGATGTGTAATGGAAATTCCCAGATAATTAAATGGGAGTTCATTCCTTGCTTCATCTTAATGGTCTAGAGCCTATGAAATTAATTTTAAGATGTGCTGTGCGCTGGATATTGCTTTTGAAAACATTGGAAGGTATTTTTTAATGAAAATCATGAACATGTATATATATATATCTCAAAAGTGTGTTTCTACAGAGGTATATTCACTATGATTGTTCAAGACTTACCCTTCTGCACCATGGTTTTGGCATCATT